>NW_004955482.1:6173690-6183119 GCF_000276665.1 Chinchilla lanigera | reverse complement strand
CGTCGGCCCGGCTCCCCTCCCCCGTCCCTGGCGGCCCCGAATCCGCTCCTCAGCACGGTTTCCGCGCCACAGCGGGCCTGTCAGCTCTGTGGCGGCAACGTGTCTCACCGCTGATCCTGCGCCGCGCCGAAGTGCTCCCTAGGTGACAGCAGGGTGCGGTCCCTAACCTTCCTGTCCAGGGTCTGGTGGAGGGGCCTGAAACACCGCAGGCTTAAAAAATGTGCAAAATCCAACTGAATCCTGAACCCTACGGAAAGCCCCATGAAATCCTGAACTTCACTGCACGGAAAACAAGCAGCGCCGCTCAGTGAGGAAGGCAGGGAAGGCAGTGGCGCCGGCACGCCGCAGCCTCGAGCTGTCACCTCCGCCCTCACTCAGAGCGCGAGGGCTGGTCTTGGCCATGCTGCGCTTTTCCTTTCTTTAAACACATTCCGACCGCGGGCACGCGCAGGACGTCCCGAAGGGCGCCTGGGCCACCGGTGGTACGAACGGATCTGATCGCTTTTGTGCGTCTTTTTACTCTAAAATGAAACCAGAGCTGCCGGCGGAGACGGAGGACTACGGGCCCGGCGCGCGAGTGGTGAGCGCCGCGGAGGACTGCGCGAGGGTGCGGCCCTCCTCTCAGCCCCGCACACTTCTAGAGACCGGGTCTCTCTGAACTGCGCTGTCTGGGCTTCAACTTGTGATCCTCCCACCTTCGCCTCCCTAAAAGCTGACTTCAGACATGTGTCTCTGTCCCTGGCTTTTCTCTCTCTTGCGTGAAGCTGGGACTGAACTAGGGCAGCTCTTCCACCTCGCAGATGCATCCCGCCTTCGGGCTGTGCTCTCCTAACAGTGAAAAGAGCTGGGCTCTGGGAACGCCGTGTGGGATGCCTGCTTAGGGCCCTTTTTTGTGTGTGCCGGGAATCAGACTCAGGACCTTGTACTCGCCGGGCAGGCACTGTGCCACTGAGCTACCTCTCCAGCCCTTGCTTCGGGTTTGAGAGAACTGTTTGCTTCCACAGTTTCATGGGTATGTGGCAACGCCCGTGACAAGTATGTACTCTGCCCACCCTCTGGCCTTGGCAGAAGAGAGGAGAGCGCCAGAAGCAAGGTTGTGGGTGCTAAGCCCAGGCTTGAAGGCTGCCAGGTACCCAGGACTCCTAATGCAGAGCAAAAAACGTGAGGAAGGAATTTGGCAGCTTTAATTATGGATTTTGAAGTCACTTGTGGAAAACAATCCAACTTTTTTCCTTTTTTTTAAGACAGGGTCTTGCTATGTAGTCTAGACTGGCTCTAAATTTTTAACAGTCCTCCTGCCTCAGCCTCCCAAGTGCTCGGATTACAGTCATGTGCTACCACTGCTCGCTACTTTTTTTTTAACTTTAAGGTGACTTCATTTTTAAATTGTCCCTGGGAATTTAAAAATGAGAGTAGGGATAATTTAATTTGAAGGGCTGGGGATATAGTTCAGCAGCACAGCACCTCCTTGGCAAACACAAGGTCATGAGTTCAATTCCTGATACCAAAAAAAAGTGAGTTACATCGAATTTGAGGTAACTTGTATCACTGGTATCTTATTATGAAGAGTATTTTTTCTTTTGCAGTACTAGAGACTAAACCAAGGGCCTTGCAAATAAATGCTCTACTACTGAGCCAACCCCCTAGCCTACATTAGATTATCTTTATGCATTTCTGTTTTGTTTTGTGACAGAGTCTTGCTATGTAGATTTGGGGCTGGTCTTGAACCCACTATGTAGCCCAGGTTGGTCTCGAACTGCGATGACCCTCCTGCCTCAGCCTCCTCAGTGCTGGGATTCTTTATGTATTTTATTGTGTCACAATTTCATCTGACTAAAAAAAAAAAAAATTTTATCTGACTTCAGAACATCTGACAGGCTATACAGGACAAAGGAGATAGCCATAATTCAGGATGGGAAATAGAATAAGGAACACATCCTCAGCCTTGGATTCGGAGTGGCCTTGGAATTTATCTAATTAACACAAAGTTTGCATCCACCCCAGGGTTTTCTGGGTGCAAAAATCTAAATTATGTGTCAGAATTCCTAAGGGAAACTTGGGCAGTGGGGTGGGTGCTGGGAAGGCGGCCCCCGAAAGGTGGATGTGGGATTGTCCTGCCCTCCTGATCTGCTGAGTGCTGTCACTAGCCTGGCCCACTGCGGTGCCACAGGAAGTGCACAGGGCGAAGACAGCAAAGGCAGGGGCGTATCGGAGGGCAAAGCTGCCATCTCCTTTTGGGCTGACTGGGCAGACTTCCCTGTGGAGCAGTGGCTCATGGGATTACAACTCAGAAGGTGCCTGGCAAAGCCTGGCTCAGCTCTGCCCTTTCTCCGCTGGGGCCAGCACTGTCACAAGGTTACAGGCTTTCCACCGCCTCTCCCAGAGCCCTGCTCCTGGCTGAGCGGTGTTCCAATTGAGCTTTCCAAGTGCTAGCAATGCCCCATCCCCAGTCCCCGAGAATATAGGCGCACTGCCCTCCCACAGGCGCGGAAGTCTGTCCCGCTTTCACAGAGACATCGCAGTGGCGCACAGAGACCTACCCGAGTCAAGCTCCATGTCGGCGGGGGAGGCTGCGGAGCTGCCGTCCCTCCTCTGCTTCTTTGGGCTACTGGAGCTGGACTGCGATGAAGACCGCTTGCCACTGGACTTAGCGCTGGGCTGCAAGAGTGACCAAAGTGAACACGTTAGGGGCAGACAGGGAATTCAAGCCCAGTGCAGCAGAAAGCCAGCCTGGGGCCAAGGCCGGGTAACTGCGAGTTCACCTCCTCCTGCGCTTTGATTCATCGGGCGGCAGCGCTTTAGATACTGAGCAAGAGGCCGCACCGGTTTCCAGCCCACACCCTTAGAATCTATTTACCGCTTGGAAGTTGGAAGAAAGGTAACTGGCAAACACATCCTTCTGCTGACAGGCCTGCATCGGTATGGAGCCGAAGATCCTCCACTCCTGCAGGGAGAGGAGAAGAGAAGGGTTTGTGCTCAGAAGACAGCACCTGAGGTTCTGCTCAAAGGAGTCCAAGTGGGGATCTCAAACGACACCTCTGCTTCTTTGGTGACGGCTCCTTAACTGCAGACTAAGGAAAAAAACTGTTGAAGAAAACAAAACATGCTGAACAATGATCAGAACTGAAGACGCCACAGTTACTGGACATAACTGCTTGGCTCCACACGTTCCATCTGCTGCAGGCCATGTGGGCAGGGTCACGGCTGTGGGCTCTCAGCCACCAGCCCTGCAGGGCCAGAACTGGCTCAGCACTCCCTGAGCCTCAGACCCTTCCACCCAGCTTTCAATCTTTTCCTCCCGCTCCCACGGTATTGACCCCTAAGGCCCACAGCTGCCTCTCACTCCTCTCCAACAGCACACTCAAAGGGAACATACAGGGTCAGGGTCTAGGGCTGGGGATATAGCTCAGTGGCATAAGCGCCTGCCTGGCAAGTGCAAGGTTGTGAGTTTGATCCCTGGTACTGCAAAAGAAAAGCAAAGAAAAGAAATTCAAGAGTCTAAGATAGGTCTAAGGCTGCACAGTCCTTTCTTTTTTTATTATACAGGGCCTCACTGTGTAGCCCCAGCCTGGCCTCAAACTCTTGGTGATCCTCCTGTCTCAGGCTCCCAAGTGCTGGGATTACAGGGGTGCGCCACCACACCCAGCAAGTGTGGGCATTTCCACTGAGCACTGGCAGGGGATCCTGATGGCACCTGGTACTCCGATCCACTTCCAGAAGCAATAATGGTCTTCACCATGCAGTTGAACCCTTAATGAGTTCCACAGTCTTGTGGGAGCTCATTACTTTGTATCTGTTCACTAGACAATAAGCTCAGATCTCTGACCTCTTCCCTAACGCCCAGACCCTTAACATAGCAGAAATGTAGTTTTTATTAAAACAACAGGAACTGGGCGTGGTGGCGCACGCCTGTAATCCCAACACTTCAGAGGCTGAGGCAGGAGGATCATTGTGAGTTCGAGGCCAGCCTGGGCTACAAAGTGAGCTTAAGTCTAAACTGCATAATGAGACCCTGCCTCAAAAAGACAAAAACAAAACAAAACGAGAAAAAAAAAAAAAGAAACAAAACAGCAAAAATACAATAGTTAACTGCTGATTTTTGACACAGAAGATGGAAACTATACCAGAATAAGTGTGAAAAACTATTCATAAACAGAATGAGAAACTTCAACATGAGAAAAATGTAACAAAAACACGCAAAACAGTTGTAAAAATCTTAGATTTTTTTGGAGACAGGGTCTCACTATGTGATCCCGGCTGGTCTCGAACATGCCCCATCCCGAGTGCTGAGATTACAGGGGTGCCCCCCAACCCCAGCTCAGACTCTTAGGTCAATCACAGATAGAAAGTTACTTCTCAACTAAGTAATTCTGTAACATTTACAAATCAAAGTTAACTGATGCAAACAACAAATTTACTTTTCCCCCCTCTTCTTTTTCTGAGGTACTAGGGATTAAACCCAGATGCTCTGCACTAAGCTACATTCCCAGCCCTTTTTCATAAATTCCTTTTTTAATGTTTGTGACAGGTCTTGCTAAATTGCCCAGGTTGGGCTCAAACTAGCAATTTTCCTGTCTCAGCCTCCCAGAGTGCTGGGATTATAGGCATGCACCACCATGCTGGGCTTTTTTTTTTTGTTTTTGGCAGTACTGAGCATTAGTCCCAGGGCCTTGAGCATAAAAAACTTTCTTCTCTATATAATAACAACAGCTATATAACACTTTCATCTGTAACATAACATCACACTCCACAAGAATAAAAAATACTTACATCTGGGATTCCTCTGGGAGTTGATATATTAAAACCTGGGTAGTTTACCAATTTTGAGAGATCATAAGTGACATTTTTGTTCTGCTGTATTTCTCCAACTTCCGTTTCTCCGTCAGCATCATCTGTTACAGACCATCACAGTGTTACTGCTAGAGACTCATGTATGTCCTTCCCCAACCAAAGTGCACATGGAAAGTGCTTACACTCATTTCAACAGAATTAGTCTGGGAATGACTTTAATTGTAAGTTTTCTAAACCATTAGATTAGAATTTTAAAACAACAGAGCTGGGGATTTAGCTCAGCGGCACAGCGCCTGCCTGGCAAGCGCAAGGTCGTGAGTTTGATTCCTGGTACCAGAAAAAAAAGGAAAAAATAGTAATAATAATGATAATTTTAAAATAACGCGAACATATTATTGTGATAAACTAAAATATTTAAAATCTTAGAAACTCTAATACTTCTATAGGTTACTTAAAAGTCTCTTTTCAGCCAGGCGTGGTAGTGCATGCCTGTAATCCCAGCACTAGGAAGGCTGAGGCAGGATTCACAAGTGAATTCAAAGCCAGCCTGGAATACACAGCAAGACCCTGGCTCAAAAAAAAATCTATTTTGTTAATATTACAACTGATCTAATGTTAGATTCCAGTGCTTCGATTTAACAAACATTTATGTAGTGCTCACTGTGTGCCGGACAGTATTTCCTTTTCAGACAGTCCTTCATTTTTACAAATGATAATTCAGGTGATCTTTGTGACAACACTGAAAGGTATTACTATTAAAATATATTTTACAAGATCTTATACAGATGAGGAACCCTTCAAGGATTATTTGTGAGCTGCTTTATTTAATTTTGAAAACTACTAAATAAATCAAAGGATTTATTTTGCCTGTTGTATAGCGTCTGCTTATATAAGGTTACCAGGTAATTGGTAAGAATTTTCTCTTTATGTAAGTACATTAGCTAATAATCTGAGAAGTAATGAAAGAATCAGAATTAGCCTTCTGCAACCCATCAGTAATTAACAGGTAGAGGCAGCTGTCTCCAGTGACCGATCCACTACAATTTACAGGGAGTAAATACAGTGAAAAAGGAACAAGCTGACCAACACCTCCGGGTGGCATCAGCAAAATCTCAAAAACTCTTTAAGGCAAACCAAGCACTAGTTTAAAAAAAAGGAAGGGATTATAGATGAAAGAGATTTAAGAGACTTTTAATCACCTACCATCTTCTGACCAAAGAATTTTGATTCAAGCAGTCTAACAAACAAGGCAAAAATAAAGGCAACAGGTGATAGTAAAGGTGACTTCGATAACCTAACACACTCTACCTTTTCCATCGTAAAGTGCAAGCCCGGAATTCTCCAATTCAGCCTCCTTGAGCCACCCCGGTGGGTATCCCAGCTGGCGCATCCGATAGATGAAAGGGGGAAGACTCTTGTCTGTCACCCCCAGTGCATCTTGAAGTTCCTCACTACATAAAAATAAGAGAAAAAATATACTGGATTCCCTTTTGCCTGAGAACACGCCGTGTTCTGGTGTTGAAAACATTTCAGTCTTATTTACATAGATGGAACACGGTGCCTAGCACACACAGTGTTAGGATTTCAATAACTGTTTTCGAGTGACTTGATGTGTATTACGTCGGTCTTGCTACACACTGCCTCCATCCTGGTAACTACCCTGGAAAGATACAGAACATTCCAAACACTAGGAAAGTAAAAATGACCTCCCACAGTAACATGAAGGCTGTACCTGATAACACCTGGCTTGAATCTTCCAAACCTTTCTTCGACTTCTTCTGCATGGTATCGCTGCTGAAAATTCTGATTGTTTGCCTCACTGCAGGCATCCATATACTCTTTTCTCTTTTCACTTATTCGAGCAGCATTCCGGGGCTAAATCATAATATGTTGAAAAAGAAAGGTATTAAGTGATTTAGAGACATCTCAGGAATTAAAAATAATCCCTTCTCTTTTAGGTAAGTGAACTGTGTGTTCGTTTGCTGGTTTTCCTCCTTCTGTTTTAGTTTCAATATAAAACTGTCATAAAAGGAAATAGATATTTTTGAAAAGTGAACAAGAGAAGCACTTTTATTTCCTCAATTTTTTTGTTTTGTTTTTTGAGACAGGGTCATGCTATGTAGTTCAGGTTGGGCTTGAACTCACTGTGTAGTTCAGCCTGGCCTCCAACTCATAGTGATCCTCTGCCTCAGCCTCCCAAATGCTAGGATTACAGGCCTGAGCCACCACACCTGCTTTTCAATTTCCTGAATTTCATCTCAGTGTTATAATTTAAAATCAAACTTTAGCCAGTCAGCAGTGGGCCTGAGGCTGCTGCCAGCAAGGGCAGTGCCAGGAAAAAGAAGAAGCTTCAAGGACATCCCAGGAAGATCAGAATGGGTATTACCTGAGGGGTAGGAGTGGGGCGTGCCCCAAGGTGACATTTCCCATCCCATGCCCTAAATCCCAGTCAAGAAAAACAAATCCGCAAAAATCTAAATAAATAAATAAATACAATTTTTAGAATAAGCTGTATAAACATTAACTCATGATGTTTTATTCATCTCAAATACTGATAGTACTATAACAAATTATTGTTTTAAAAAGACCCAATGTCTTAAAACACACAGAAATTTGCGAAGCTTTCAGGTTAGAGGACAACAGGCGAGTAACACAAGAAGTCTCCTCCCATCACAAAGTTCCATAAACGGGTAAAAGACAAGCTCTGGTTCAAAGACATTTTCTAGATGAGAGAAATTTACCATGGGGCAGTCTTTCATCTGATGTTCTTCAGAGCCACAATTGAAACAGTGAGGCTTTGGCCTATGTGGTCAAAAACACAAAAGATTTTCACAACATAAATGAAAACATAAAAGCAAATCCAAAAATTCTAGATGACAGCAAAGTACGAGAGAGACAAGAAAGCAAGAGGGTCACAGACCATTCTTATCTGCAACAGGGGTACACAGACATCCCCCGTACCCAGTGATTTACAGACAGCGCTGTGCGTCTTTTAACCAAGAACCATTCCATTCCTGACTGATCCGCTACCTCTTTAGAGTTTCTCAGGGCTTAAGACAGAACTGTGGCGCACAGCTCCTGTTTCCTCTGGGTGACATGGAAAGAATGCAGATGGTTAGAAGACAGCAGCCACGCGGACAGCAGCGTTAGGTCACTCCACCCCCCGCGGGTTAGGTGTGAACCAGCAAATCCCAGGAAACAGATGACTGGTTTCAGCACGGAACGTATGTCCACACATTGGCATTTCAGCTCAGTCTGTAATTTACTTTAGCATAAACCAGCAGTAAGGAATATTAACTTTTCAGGCTAAAGGAGTTTATGGTTTTGGGTATTCAAAAAAACAAAAAGAATAAAACGACTCCCCACACAAACCTTTTTGCCTTTACTTGTATCTCTTGCCCTTCTAGAGAAACAATGTGGCTGAAGACTTGCTGGTACCTTTAGTGAGTTTTATTAAGGAATAGTTATCATAGTCTGCAAAATTTGGTAAACTTTTTTAAAAGGTGAACTTAGTGGCAAGATGCATAAAAGATCTTCATTCACTATGTAGGATACTTGGGTATTTCCCATCCTTCCGTAAGCTGAGGGTTTTCATTTAGAAGCGGTTGCCCCAATTTATCAAGGCAAAAATTAGTAAAATACAGGACACTTCCTACAACCTGCAGAAAACAAGTCAAAAAATATTGCTATTTAAGCAGGAAAAAAAAAAGACATTAAATAATGTAAGACTATGATTACTTGTTTTAACAATTTATTTTTGGATGAATTATTAGAAATAATAATCAACTCCCTAGTTAAAGGACCTAGATTTTAGCATGTAAGTAAAAGTTACAACTGAGTCCTTCTGCACTCTCAAAAACCAAAAATCTCACACCTCCCTCCAGTACTCCATCTCTGTGCAACATGACCCTCAAAGTCTGTTTATTTTAATTTCCTTTGCTTCTGTTTACCCTTTTCTTTTCCCTTCAAACTTGGAGAAATTGTATATAGACAAGTCAGAAAAACAGTACAGTGAATACTCAAGCACCTTTTATCTAGATTTGACATTATTAATAATAATTTGTCACATTTCTGTGCATGTCCCCCTTAAAACAAATCCACTTTCCGCCATGTACAATTCAGCTATAGATACTTCATCCCTAATACTCCAGTATGAGCCTCACGGCAGTAAGAACACTCTTTTACAAACCCTAACCCACTGCCGCACCCACACAAATCAGAGACCCTCTGGTATCGTCTGTATCTAAGTCCTGGTATTTTCCCCAACTGTCCCCTAAATGCTCTTTATAGATTATTTTAGGATTTTATTAAGGTTCCATTTTTAGTACCTCCCACCCCCTTTGTGGTACTGGGGATTGAACTCAGGGTCCCATGAATTCTAGGCAAGTGCTCTACTGATGAGCTATACCCCAGCCTTATTTTAGCTTATTTTGATTATTTCTTTGTATTACTGAAGATTTAATCCAGGGTCTTCAAACTGAGTGACATCCCCAACCTTCCCCCACTTTTCTTTAAGACAGGTCTCATTAAGTGGCTAAATTGCCCAGGCTTGCTGGGGATATGGCTCAGGGGTGTAAGTGCCTGCCTGGCAAGCACGAGGTCATGAGTTCGATCCCCAGTACCACACAAAAAAAAAAA
>NW_004955482.1:6165682-6173590 GCF_000276665.1 Chinchilla lanigera | reverse complement strand
CTACTGGGAATCAAACCCAGGACCTTGCACTTGCCAGGCAGGTGCTGTGCCACTGAGCTATCTCCCCAACTTCAGGCTGTGTTTGAACTTGCAATTCTCCTGCCTCAGCCTCCCAGAGTGCTGGGATGACAGGCATGCATCACCATGCCTGGCTCTCAGCCCTTTTATTTTGAGAGAAGGCCATACTAAATTACCCAGGTTGGCCTCAAACTTTCAATCCTCCTCCCAGCTGCTCCTGCTGGGATTACAGCCGTGTGCTACTGCATGTAATTCTTTCTAGTCTCTTTCTAGAACGTTTGCCCCATTTTTTAAAAAACGACACTAAGCTGGGTGTGGTGCCGCATGCTTGTAATCCCAACACTCGGGAGGCTGAGGCAGGAGCATAGCTGCAAGTTCGAGACCAGCCTGGGCTACAAAGTGAGCTCAAGGTCAGCCTGAACTGCATATCGAGACCCTGTCTCAAAAAGACAGAAAACAAAACAAAGCAAAACAGAAACCATGACACTACCATTCTCTCCACGGCATCTCTAGCGATGCTACTGCTAATCCTCTTGCCTAGAGCTCGGCAGGGGCCGCCACACAGCCACATTTAACGAGCAGTTGCCGGCTTCCTCTCACTCAGCCTGTCAGCAACAACGGACAGCGCCGCCTCCTCCCGGAAGCATGTTCCTCCGGTGGCTTCCAGCACACCACTCTCTTGGTTCTCTTCTGACCCTGCGGGCCACGCCTCAGCTTCTTGGCTGAACTCCTCATATACTGCCGGGTCCTTGGGTCGCCTTTCGTCTTTTCTACTCTCACCCTGGGTGACCACCAGAGCCCGGGCATGAACACGGTGTACAGGACGAGCGCGCCGGAGAAGTTCTGCTCCCTTCCACACTCCGTCCCGTACACGTGAGCACCGACATCACCGCTGTTCCCGGCCAGGTAGGAAGCACCCCCGACTCACCCGCTTAAGGTCCGAAGCCCCTCCAAACTTGCTCCTACCACGGTTCCCAACACCAAAGGGCAGCGACACTGTCCCTGTAGCTCAGGCCCAAGGCCTGCATCACTCTTTTTAGGGATGGGACACGGGGCCTTCACCCCGAGCTACATCCCCAGCTCTTTATTTTGAGACAGGGTTTCACTAAGCTGCCCAGGCTAGGCTTAAACTTGTGATGCCCCTGCCTCAGCCTCCAGTGTGCGGAGACTACAGATGCGTGTGACAGCACCAGCTAAGACCTGCGCTGCCCACCCTCTCTCTCGGTCTCCTACTCTACAGCCAACTCAGCAACGTGCTTGAGCGGCTCCTTCCCACCCACACCCGGGCTCTGGCCACGCCGCACCCCGTTGCTGTCACCCTGGCCTCAGCCACCACTTCCTCTCACCTAAGAGTAACACAACAGCCTCCTGTACAACCAGCTCCTATTTTCCTCACAGAATCCAGTTCTTTCCAACATTCGAGTCACACTGGGAGCGGTGGTGCACACCTGCAATCCCGGCACCCAGGAGGCTGAGGCAGGAGGATCACCATGAGTTTGAGGCTAGCTTAGGTTATGTAGTGAGTTCAAGGCCAGCCTGAACTACACGGTGAGCCCCTGTCTCAAAACAACAACAATAATAATGATAATAATAAAAACATTCGGGGCAGGGAATTTAGCTTAGCGGCACAGCGCCTGCCTGGTAAGTGCGAGGTAGTGAGTTCGATTCCTGGTACCAGAAAAAAAAAAAAAATAATAAAAACATTCAAGTCACAGCGTGTCATGTTTCTACTCAAAACCTTCCAACGGCTTCTCCCCTTACTCAGAGTAAAATCCAGCATGCAGACGCCCCCACTTTGGCCTGGAAGGCTCTGGCTTCACACTCCGGGTCTGCACTGCCCCCTGGCGAGTGTCTGAGCTCCCCATGAGTTTCCCCCTCTTGGGATGCGAACAGCAGCCCATCACTCAGCGCCGGTCACCTCGGCAGTGAGGGCATGAGGGTCGGCCTCCCATGCCCCGTGCTGCTGCCTAAGCCCTCTCCACGCCCCCGCAGCCTCAGCTCCCTCCTCACCCCACCAGTCCTGACTCCGGCCCATACCACAGGCTCACTGCACACCCCCCTACTGCAGCGCTCTCCTCCTCCTTCCCTGCTGCACTTCTCTTTTGAAGGCACTACCTTCTCCCATTAGAATGTAATTCACCGAGTACCAGGATCGTGTCCCTTTCCCTCACTGCTGTCCCTCAAACTCAGGACGATCCCTTGCACAAAACAGTACCTACTAATTAGTACAGTATTAAAGGACTAAATGAGTATGTAAAATTCCCAGTTTCTGTTTTTTTCTTTTTTTTTGTCTTTTTGAGACAGGGTCTCACTATGCAGTTCAGGCTGGCCTTGAAGTAGGCTGGCACTACTTTACTTTTAGAAATTTAGCCAGGTGTGGTGGCGCACGCCTGTAATCCCAGCACTTGGGAGGCTGAGGCAGGAGGATCGTTTCGAGTTCCAGGCCAACCTGGGCTACAAAGTGAGCTCAAGACCAGCCTGAACTGCATAGCGAGACCCTGTCTCAAAAAGACAAAAAAAAAATAGGAATTTAAAATCTCCCTCCCCAGTGCCGGGAATTCCAGGGTCTTGTATGGGCCAGGCAAGTGCTATACCTCTGAGCTATGCTCTCAGTGCAGCTTTCTAAAAGATGACTTGAGATGCACCTCCTTGTAGTCAGCTCAATCACTGACCCTAATTCCGCCACTCGGCACTGTAAAGGGTGACCTCTGACCACCTCTGTCTTATTTGGAAAAATACAACATTGCTTTTAAATGTTTTCTTATTCTTTTTTTGACACAGGGTCTTGCTATGCAGTTCAGGCTGGCCTCAAACTCACAGCAATCCTCCTGCCTCAGCCTCCTGAGTGCTGGGATTACAGGCGTGCGCCACCATGCCCGGCCCTACAAATGTTTTCAAAAAAGTTTGTGGCTGCTCACAATCTCTATAGTCCCATGTCTTTAAATCTGAGGTGCACTGACAGTGAATAACAACCCCCAAAACTTGAAAGCTAGTCCTCCTTTAATGGAATTCAGGACTACACTGCCCTAGTGAAAATATCATAAGCCACAGAATTATACATTGTATTCACACTGGCCTATGTGGTCCTGAAAGGCCTAAATGTATCTCGTGCCTGTTAAGCCCCCGCTTTTTACTCACTGGCTGAGTAGGTCAATACCTTAAATGTCAAACTCGCCACCTGATACAGTGGCTCTCTCTGTTTCATCTATCCACGAGTTCGGCAAGTATGCTTTCTATACTTTTATCTGAGTTCTTGAAGACAAACACGAAGATGTGGTTAGGACAAAAATAAGCTCTCCCAAAGAATGTCTAGAGTACTCCTACCTCACCCCCAACAGTTACTAAAAAAGGAACAATATTTAGAGGCTGGAGTCTACACGATTGTTCCCAAAGAATGCTGGGATCGTATGAAAACTCATGACTATGCCACTTTATCATTTAAATGCCACCCAACCGATAAAGAATAGGAATCATGCATCTGTAGAGTTCAAAAATAAAATGTCCAAACTTACACTAAAAGCTTCCTTGCTATTTGTTATGGTACAGGATTCTTCTACTTTATGGTCCTCTTCTAACACGATACTGGATGGCTAAGACAGAGAGAGATATTCATTACAAAGAGAAGATAGAGAAACGTACGTTACAAACAACTCCTTTTATTTTCTGATATACACCATTCAAGTACACAGTCTTGTCACAATTGGGGCAAGTTAAGAAGTTCAGATAGGGATGTTAGTGAAAGAATTTTCAAAAGTAGGCAACTGCAACAGTATCAACAGGTATCTTCTTCTGGGCCGGGGAGATAGCTCAGCGGCACAAGCACCTGCCTGGCAAGTGTTAAGGTCCTGAGTTCGATTCCCGGTACCAAATAAAAAAAATAATAAAAATAAAAGGTAGCTTCTTCTGAAGCATTAGCATGTGGTTATGACTTTTATGTTAAACCGGGTGTGGTGGCGCACACCTGTAATCCCAGCACTCGGGAGGCGGAGGCAGGAGGATTATTGTGAGTTCAAGGCCAGCCTGGCTACAAAATGAGTTCAAGACCAGCCTGAACTGCATAGTGACACCCTGTTTCAAAAAAAAAAAAAAAAAAAAAAAAGACTTTTGTGTTAATCAGTGTTGATTATGAAACTTTCAATGTTTACACTGGCAAGGTAGACTTTATCTTCAAAATATATAACCAGAAAGATTTTAAAAAATTCCTAATTCAGTATCACTGGTTAGTACCAATAAAACAGCTCTGATAAACCATGAGCAAAGGTTACAGGTTTAATCTCCAATACCAAAATCAAAACTCAAATTTTCCTTGAGGCCAGTGTGGTAATGTACGCCTGTAATTCCAGCACTCTGGGAGACTGAAGCAGGAGGATAGTAAATTCGAGCCCAGCCTGGACAATTTAGCAACTTAGCCAAGATCCTATCTCAAAATAAAAAATAAAACGAAGCTCAGTGCAAAGGTTCTGGTTCAATCTCCAGTACACCACCACCACCAAAAAAAAAAAAAAGATTGCTTTGAGACAGGGTCTTAGGGTCTTAATAAGTTGCCCAGGCTGGTCTCAAATTTGTAATCCTAGCAGCAATTCCAGCAAGTATTTCATTTCCTGAATTTTTGAAAACTATATGTGACGTGTAAAAACTAAAGATGACTAAAAAATTTCAATTAATCAGAGCACTTTGTCTCAAACCCTTGAGGACAACAATGAAAAATCCATGTCTGAGAACTGCCCGGATGGCACACACCAATAATCTTAGCATCTGGGAGGACGAGGCAAAAGGATCACTAGTTTGAGACCAGCCTGAGCGATACAAGGAGATTCTGTCTCAGAAAAACCAAATAAAAAAGAAATCCTTATTGAAAACTCTTTTTACCTTAAGTTTTAATTTTAAAAAGGCCCAGAAATCACAATCCTGATTTATATATCTGTAAATTCATGCTCTACTATCCACGTAGTGAAATCTGACAGATTTCTTTAGATATGCTATCCGTTTTTTTAAAAACAAGGCAAGGAAAAAAGGGATGGCACATAATTTTATTCTGTTGGTTTTCTATTTTTAAAATAATCCATCTTTTATAAACCTCTGGTATACAGAATTTCTTGACTGGCCTGAGTTAACTTCTCTGCCCCAAACCAGGTGTCCACTGAGGAAAAACAGCCAGGTGAGGATGAGCTGCATCCTCAAGGAGGCCAGGGTGGCCACGGGCAGGCTTTGGAGAAGGGAGCAGGCAGGGAGGTGAGTAGGAACCTTGACAATCATTTTGGCTTTGATTCAAAACCAACCGCTAGGTGTGGTGGCACAGGCCTGTAACCTCAGCACTCAGAAGGCTGAGGCAGGAAGACTGCCACCAGTTCGAGACCAGCCTGGGCTACATAGTGAGTTCAGGCACAGCCTGAACTATACAGTGAGATCGTGTTTCAAAAAAACAAAAACAAAAACAAAAGACTATCCCTACAGCCTAATAATTGGTGGCAAAAAAGCATAATCTACTCATCTTAAAGTCTCTTAAATGTGAAATACCTGGGGCAAAAGATTAAAGGACGTCTTTTCCACATCGTTTTTCTGCTGTTCCTCAAATCTTTTTACTAAATTTGATACAAACTCCTCTATTTCTTGATGGTATTGCCTGTATAAGAGGACAAAATGATCCCAGACAGAGTAAGACATTTCATAGATTAAAATCTTATGCAGTATTATAAAATGTCATGTCTTAATTTTATTGTTTTTCAGGTTTATCAAACTGACTCTCTGTAACACTCAGGAACCTATTACTTAGGAAACAATAATTGTTGTGAAGTTAACGAAATGATTACAATAACCGAATACTGAGCCTGGCACTGAAAAGTTGCCGAGTAGCTGTGCAGATAAACACATTTTCTTTATAAATGCTACACACTTAACTTCTGAATGAATATTACGTGTAAATGGGTCAAAATCCAAAAGAAGCAAAAAGGCTGCACAATACAGAGCTTCCTCCCATCTATCTCCCTGTCGCCTATGTCACCTATCTCTGCAGCACAGAGGAAATGCATTCCATTCTTCCATAGCCTCCTCCCAGACTCCTCCTGTACATGCAAGCAAACATTTATCTAGTATGCAACTGAAAGAGAAATGAAAACCAAAATGCAACACAGGTAGAAGAAAAATACAAGCTCTACCTTCTCTAGGCCTCCAGGTCAAAAACCACACAGCTCACGTGATCTGCAATGTTCCCTTCAGGCGATGTGCAAGGAGCCCAGTCTGTGACCCCGCAGATGGGAGCCAGGACGCCTCAGGCTCTGCTTCCTTCTCACCTGATGCTCGGCCAGGCCTTTTCTTTACCTTTTTTTTTGGTATGGGGAATCAAACTCAGGACCTTGTACTTGCCAGCCAGGTGCTTGTGCCACTGAGCTATATCCCCAGCCCTCCTTTTTTTTTTTTTTTTTTTTGAGATAGGGTCTTGCTTTGTAGTCCAGGCTGGCCTTGAATTCACAGCAATCCTCTTGCCTCAGCCTCCTGAGTGCTGGGCTTACAGGTGTGCACCACCACGCCCAGCTCTTCCAGGCCTCTAACACTAACATTCTAAGTCTTTTGCAGGCAAAATGGCAAGTGAATGATGCAGAAATCAGTACATTCTCCAGAGCTAGAGTAGGCATCATTTCTCAGCTAGCGGGGACAACAGTGCCAAAGGCCAGCTGTGCCCAGCACCTTGCTGCAACTGCAGTCACCACCCAGCTCCCACACCCTAAGAGTCCAGGTTCTACTTCTGTGGCGATAAAGTGGGTTATGAACCTGGCTCCCCGTCCGTTCATCTCCTCTGCCGTGGCCAGGATATGAAATAACAGTAGGACTCAGTGGCTCAGGGGGGCAAGTGACTGTCTGAAATGTCTACGACCACATTCTAAAGGGGTGACAGAGCAAGGCCTCAAACCACCTACAACGCTCTCGCAAGCCTGCAGGAAGGCACCATGCCACTGAGCTCAGGCACGTTGCAAGCCTTGTAAAGGTACAGTTTTGTTAATAAAAAAAACCTCCTCATGCAGTTATGTTTTGAAGATAGCCAATACAGAAGGGCTCTGTTACCCAATTCCGGGAGAGAAATGGCTACCACTATTCTTGCTACGGTTATTTTTACTACAAGTAATTTACTGGGCTCTTACGCGCACTCATTTAACCACCTGGCAGTAGTTACTATTGGTATACTTCTCTCCAGAGGAAGGCTAATGACACAGAAAAGCTCTATGACCTGTTCAGGTTCACAGATGTAGAAAACAGAAGTCCAGACCCAAATTCACATCTGTGTGACTCCTATATCCTTGCTCTTAAAACGATTTCATAAACTTTAAAGATGATGTCAGTACAAATGAAAACACTGTTTCATAAACATGTTAATTCATTGTATTTAGGAAAGGAAAAAATGTTACTTACTTTGAAATAATATTGTTCATAAACAGAATTTGCAATAAAGGTCCATCTAATTTAGTATTGTTCACCAATATTCCACTAAAACAGAAGTTAAAACATATTCTTAGACAATATTAAAATAAGACATAAATTTATGTAAAGACTATACGGTCACATAACTTTTATAGTATTTTGTTTATTTGAAACAGGGTCTCACTATGTAGAGTGCAGGTTGGCCTCAAACTTGCACCAGTTCTTCTGTATCAGCCTCTTGGGTGCTAGGATTATAGGCCTGTGCCATAGCAACCGGCTTAAAAACTTTGTATCAGTAATTTTTTTTTTTTTTTTTTTTTACAGGGTCTCACTACACAGTTCAGGTTGGCCTTGAGTTCACTCTGTAGCCCAGGCTGATCTGAAATATGGACCTATATTCACTGTTACATATGTCCTGCTTTTCAACAATATTTAATTCACAGTGATTTTTATTTAAACATTTTTTTTGTTTTTTTT
>NW_004955482.1:6163090-6165582 GCF_000276665.1 Chinchilla lanigera | reverse complement strand
CACCACGCCCAGCCCCTGTGTCAGTGATTTTATTTCTCCTCCTTCTTTGGTTTTCTGTAAAATGCTTGACTAGTCTGAGAATATGGAGGATATTAATACTAAAGAATACAAAATAAAACAATTTATTCCTTTTTGATATTGATGCATTGTCCTATAACCTGTCAAAATCTTTTTTTTTTTTTTTTGTCTTTTTGAGACAGGGTCTCACTGTGCAGTTCAGGCTGGCCTTGAGCTCACTTTGCAGCCCAGGCTGGTCTCGAACTTGCACTGATTCTTCTGCCTCAGCCTCCGGAGTGCTGGGATTACAGGTGCCAGCACTTCTGACTCTATACTGGCAAAATCTTTAATGCTGTAATCATTCAGACTCAGATGATTATCACCCCTTGAGATAAATATTTAATGTTTAAATGATGAACTATATTAGAAAAGGTGTGCTTATCAATGTAGAATACTAACATAAAAATTAAGAATTTTATAAAAAAATCCCAATAGTTAACACTTTTAATACCTAACCACAAATGCATTTACATACACAAAGTGTGCTCCCAGAGAGGAAGCAGGGCATGGCATGAGGAAGTTACTCTTTTTTTTTTTTTTTTTTTGGTCTTTTTGAGACAGGGTCTGGCTATGCAGTTCAGGCTGGCCTTGAACTCACTTTGTAGCCCAGGCTGGTCTCGAACTCTAAACAATCCTCCCGCCTCAGCCTCCCCAGGCATGCACCACCACACCCTGCACGAGGAAGTTACTCTTAAAACACTTCCAAATTCTCAAATTTCAGCTTTCATTCAAAATACAGCCAGCTGTTCCAACCAGGAACAAAAAAGTGCAGGTAACTGACATCATGGCCCCCTCCAATTCTGAAAACTTGAAAATAACACTCCATACAATAAATTTGTACCTTAACAGATAACTTAGATTTAACGATATTAAATAAATTTATATTGAAATGCTATCATTTGATCTGTTAAATCCAGACTCCTGAATACAAACCTATACCTTGTACTTTCTTCAGAGGCAATTAATTTTTCTTCTAAAATGTTATATCTTGCAGTTGTTTCTATTTGTGAACACATTTTAACTGTGTGAATAAATTTTTGGTTACAGAAATATTATAAATTTAACTCAAACTTCCCAGAAATGTTTAGTGGTTTGTTTGTTTTTCTGATTTTGATTTAATTTTATTTCCAGAAATGTTTAGTGAATCGAATTATCTATGCTGACAACTTACCTAGTTGTTCTGTTATTCAGTCAAAACTTTCTGGATTGTGCTTCACCAATATTTTCACTCAGTAACAGTTTAAGTTTAAATGTTTAAAAGTTTAAGGTACTTCTGAGAATTCACGGTTTAGTTGCAAAATTTAAGAATAAAAGGTTATTACCTCTGATTTCTTGAGAATATGCTAAACAAATGACAATGATACATTTGTACGCACCCGTTTTATAAAGAAATTGTGATTAAACTTACTACCCAAGAAAGAAAAAGAAAAAGTTAATATCCAGATAAATAATGCAGTATGTGACAACTGTGGCGTAATTTCAAGATCTCATACCTCGGTCGAGTCAGAATGTTCAATTTTCTTTTAAGTTCCTGATGTTATTGCTTGTTAAGGCTCATCAACACTCATTAAAAAGTATCATCCTGCCATTAAGTTCAACCTTACTACGACTCTCACTTTCCGTACCAGAATGTTACAAACATAAAACTCCCAAATATTTTGAAGACGACACACCTGTTTGTTTACAAGCCAAGATACTCAACCTAAAAACCAAAACCAAAACACAGTTTTCATCCCTTTGAACATATATTCTAGGACACGATACTAATAATGTTCAAAAGAGACAAGCAGACTAAACCAAAAATGGTATTCAAACAACGGTATTCCCGGAATTGCTTAAACATCCAATTAGGACTGTTTTCCAAGTTAAAGGATCACAAGCGGTAAGTGCGGCCGAACAAACAACTACCGAAAAACCTAGAATGGAACCTATGAATGCTCACTGCACAGTTCTGTCAACTTTTTTTTTTAGTATTTCGAACATTCTGATAATAAATTGTCAAGGAAAATAGTACCATGCAAAAAAGACGTCAGATTTCAAAAACCTTAAAAGCTGTCTCAATACTAAACACGTTTAGGGCTCTTTACAAATTTTAAAAGGAAAGATCTGAACCAAAGTTATCTACGTATACGCGGTTTTAAAACCCTAAGAACGTAAATAAACGTAGCCGCAAATCAAAAAGTCTGTAATTGTGCGAACTGATTTGGCGCGTTCTCCGTAAAGTACTTCAATGCAAGGTAGCTCAAGGTGCAAGAACCCTGGAAACCAGTTCTCGATCTAAGGAACTAACCATTTCTCGCAGCCCGCCCCGATTCCCGAGACACCCAGCTGCAAGCGGGAACCCCCAGCGCCCGGCCCGCCACACGCACCGACCCAAGACCGAGGCACGCGGGGTCTCTACGCGCAGCCGGGTCGCGCGCGCCTCCCCGGAGCTC
>NW_004955482.1:6159615-6161630 GCF_000276665.1 Chinchilla lanigera | reverse complement strand
AAAAAAAAAAAAAATTGGTGAGGTTTTCTGTGGTTTTTTATGTTAACTCACTCGTTCAATACCATTCACTCGTAAGGAGCTGGGAATTTAGCTCAGCGGCACGTAGCCTGCCTGGCCAGCACGAGGTCGTGAGTTCAATTCCCGGTACTGGAAAAAACAACAACAACAACAAAAAAAAAACAAAACTAAAAACCGAAAACCATTCACTCATAATGTGTCAGGCACTTGTATGGGATCTGAGGATACTAGAACGAGCAAAATAGAGAAGTTGCTGCTCTCTATGAAGCTTATAGGCAAACCCAAGAAACAACAAAAAGCTCCATGATTATAGATTTTCTGAGGCTGAGGATGTAGCTCAGTGGCACAGCATCTGCCTGGCAAGTGCAAGGTCCTGAGTTTGATTCTTGGTACCAAAAAAAAAAAAAAAAGATTTTCTGCTTTGCAGTAGAGCTGGGTGTTGAGGATCATCCCTCACATTAACCTGAAAAATACAGGAAATTGCCAGGTATGTTGGAGCACACCTGTAATTCCAGCACTTTTGGCAAGCTGTGGCAAAAAGATAACAAGTTTGAGCCCAACCTGGGCAAATTAGCCATTCAGCAAGACCCTGTCTTAAAAAAAAAATAAAGCCTGGGCTATAGATCCATCCCCATCATTCTCCACACCAGAAAAAAGTCGAGGTTGAGAGTATTTTAAGAATAAAATAAAGAACAACTTAGACCAATAAAATGGCACGTGGAATGGAAAGGCAGAGTGTGTAGCAGGATGAAGGTGGAACATTTTTAGGCCAGTAGCCCAACACCTTTAGATCTTTTCTCAACCTCCAACACCAGAGGTCATTTAAACATGGTGTGTTTGTTACCAGCAAGTTTTCATTTTGGTGAAATGGTCCTGATGAAAGGGTGCAGGACAGGGGCTGAGCATGTAACTTAGCAGCACAAGTAGCAGCCTGGCAACTGCAAGGTCCCAAGTTCAATTCCCCTTACCAAAAAAAAAAAAAAATTCCAAGGGTGGAGGACAGATTAAAGATAGAGCAAGAAAGAAATCCTGAGTCTACTAGACAGAGCGCTAGGATATTGTACTTGTATTAGCTAAATCAGCAAGTGTTAGCTTGGGGCTAGGCGTGAAACACAGTGGCAGAGTGTGGCATGCAGCAAAGTTCCTGGGGGAAGGAGGGTGAAGGATGGAGGAGTGAAGACTAGCGATATACAGAAAGCTGAGGTCAGGTGAAGCACTCTCACTCCAGATGGGAGGAGAAGGAACTGCTCAACCGCTGCAGTGCCTTTATCTATACAGCTAGCAAGTCATGTCAGGTGAAACTCCTTTGCCTAACGAGCAGCTCACCTCTCATGCCCCGTGTCCTCTGGGCTGGAACACCTGTCTGCCTTGGGTGCTCCCTGCTGTGCTCTGGGCTCTGCATGTGTGAATGAGCTTCAGCTGCTCCCATCTCCTTTCCTGTTTTTGCAGTTGTAATCAGTGTGTGCTCAGCTAAAGGTGGTAGAGCTGTGCTTGGAGGACTCTGCAAAGGATTTTTTTTTGTTGTTTGTTTTTTTCCAGTACCAGGAATTGAACTCATGACCTTGCACTTGCCAGGCAGGTGCTGTGCTGCTGAGCTAAATCCCCAGCCCCATGAGGATTTTTTTTTCTTGTGGTTATACTTTGCTTCTGAATGTTCAAGACCAAATTAAAGTGAGAACTCTTTTAATTAAAATTAAATTTCTGCTCCTTATCAAGTTCAGTTAAGTTTCCCAGGAATTACCTTGGAACCATGCACAGCACCTCTTAATATTTCTGTCTGTCAGCTGTCTGGATGAGTCATGGCCAATTGTTTGACCAAGTTGCTTTCTGTGAAACTTGGGAGATTTTTCTCTCCTGGTGACTCTCCGTAGGTACGATATATGTTGATCACTTTCCTCTGTGGTCCAGCAATCTCCTTGGTCAGAAGACCAGGGACTCACCGAGTTATAGGATGTCAAAGCAGAAGTTCTCTTATGTCCTGGGTCCTCACTGACCTC
>NW_004955482.1:6114950-6143544 GCF_000276665.1 Chinchilla lanigera | reverse complement strand
GCCCATGGGGCCTCTTAGGGCAGTTCCTCTTGAGGTGGCCTGGCTTTTAACAGTGGTAGCAGATGAATGCAGTTGTCGAGTTCTTCTTGGGGCCCCCGGAATCAGACTTGGGATCTGTTTTCTTAGTGGTGCAGCAAAAGCAGCTGCTTTTTCTCAGTCTCTTTGTTTTCTCTCCTTGGCCATGAAAGATTAATTGTTTTGGTCTGAGTGTGTCTCCAAGTCTCAAAGCAGTTAAGTTGGAGACAACTCAGCGGAATGTGTTTTGGGAGGATGGGAATTAATCTTTCCCATTTTATGACCAGATCAAAGGTGAGCCAGAGGCTATAGCAGCTGATCTCATAACCCCTGAGAGACTCGTCACCCTGTCAGAGGTGCGAGAGAGGAGAAAGTGCCCAAATCTACCCTCCCAGTCGTCACTGACGAGGGAGAAGGGAGTCCCGTAGGACAGGACACAGTAGTCCTGAAAAGGAGTCTTGACACAGGCCTGTGATTTATGGACTTTGAGATAAGAGAGACACAAGACTCCTGGAATAAAAGGAGGCTCAACTGTGAGACTTGGAGCTAGTCGGTGTTGCATGCAGGCTGCCAACAGCAAATATCCAGACAAAGGAAAAGCGGCTCGTTGGCAGAGGGGGGGCCTTAAACCAAGGGGGGAAGGTCCCTTCGCATAGCAAGGCCACACAGCCCCCACCGATCCGAGTCACGGCACCAATAATAAAAGGTGTCCGGCTGGCAGCGAAGACAGTAATAAAACAATAAAACACTTTTATCGTAGAGGACACGGAGAAGATTGACAGAGAAAGAGAATCTTCTGGGGGCTGGGTCAGGGGGACAATGATTAAATATGGTCAGGCTAGAGGTGGGGTTTAGGGGGTGGGCTAGCTGACTTGGTAGGTTAGCATCGGGCAGGACTGTGGGAAAATGAAACAGGATATTACATAAAGAGGAGTAGAAAGTAGTAATTCGACTCTGGGAAGAAGGGTGTGGCTTAGCACATGGCCTCTAAAGGCCACTGCCATATTGGCCATGGCAAATAGTCTCCAGTAGGTGGCGCCACAGCTGCTCTAAAGGAATTATAAAAACCTTTCACTGGGATTACAGGCATGCCCCACCATGACCTGCAGACGTTTTTCATGCTTTTGGTTAGACATCATTGGTAGACTCAAGAGATTTCAGGTCACAGTTGACAGATATTTTTACTTATTTATTTTCTTTAAAAAAAATTTTTTTTTTTTAATTTGTTTTTGTTTTTTTTTTTTTGTTTTTCTCCGGTACCGGGAATCGAACTCATGACCTTGTGCTTGCCAGGCAGGCGCTTTGCCACTGAGCTAAATCCCCAGCCCTAAAAATTTTCTTTTTGAGACAGGGTCTCATTATCAGTTCAGGCTGGACTTGAGCCCAGGTTGTAGCCCAGGTTGGTCTCAAACTCTTTGTAGCTCAGGTTGGTCTCGAACTCGCAAAGATCCTCCTGCCTCAGCCTCCCAAGTGTTGGGATTTTTTTTTTTTTTTTTTTGTCTTTTTGAGACAGGGTCTCGCTATGCAGTTCAGGCTGGCCTTCAGCTCACTTTGTAGCCCAAGGTGGTCTCTTTTTTTTTTTTGTACCGGGAATCAAACTCATGACCTCAGGCTTGCCAGGCAAGCGCTTATGGTGCTGAGCTACATCCCTGGCCCTTTTTCTTTTTGTGTTTTTTTTTTGGTACTGGGAATTGAACTTATGACGTCGCGCTTGTCGGGCAGGCACTGTGCCGCTAAGCTAACCCAGCATTGGGATTAAAGGCGTGTGCTACCATGCGTGGCTGGAGAGATATTTTAGGTAGTTGGATCTTTGGGTTAAGCTTGTATAGTCTGAATTAAACGTTAACACTTGGCCTGAACTACATGACTGTAGTTCAGTGGTAAAATGCCTTGAGTTCAACCCTCACTACCACAGTAAGGCAAGGTTAACAATGGCCGACTCAGGTTTTTAGTACAAGTAACGGTGAGAGAGATGACATTGTACAAATACTGCAGGAGGAAGCACAAGTCTTGAGAAACCCCAAGGGCTGGGTTGGAAAGGACCTGAAACGAGACTGATGTCTGAGTGGGGGAACTAAGAGTGGGTCCCCCAGAAATTGAGTATGTACTTAAAGCTTTTGTCTATGAAACTCTGAGACGAGACCGTCTCAGAAATACAAAAAAACCAACAAAAACAAACTGAATGGCTCTAATTCATATCTTGTCTCAAATATGAGTATGGTTTTCTAAGGTTATCATTCCACCTAGCCACAATGGTGTCACTTTTTGGGGGCACCAAGAATGAAACTCGGGACTTCATGCTTGTCAGGCAGGTGCTGTGCCGCTGAGCTATATCCCCAGCCTCTTGAATTGCTTCTTCATCAGCAACTTACATCTTTTTTTTTTTTTTTCTTTTTGAGACAGGGTCTTGCTATGCAATTCTGGCTGGCCTTGAGCTCACTTTGCAGCCCAGGCTAGTCTCAAACTCACAATGATCCTCCTGCCTCAGCCTCCCAAGTGCTGGGATTACAGGCATGCACCACCATGCAGGTTCTGTCCTTGTCACTTAGAAGTGTAAATTACCAATTGGGTGTCACAATTATCAACTGCATGTCTAAGCAGTTTGGGTACCTTGTATTAATTAACTACATCCTGCTGGGTGTGGTGGCACACGCCTGTAATCCCAACACTGAGGCAGGAGGATCATTGCGAGTTTGAGACCAGCCTTGGCTTCAAAGTGAGCTCAAGGCCAGCCTGAACTGCATAGCAAGACCGTCTTAAAAAAAAAAAAAAAAAAAAAAATTAGCTATGTCCCAACATGGTATAGTACACAGCATTTCTGCTATATATGAGCGAAGGGGAGTGTCCTATCCTTACCACATGCGAATACAGGAATCATTTCTGCCCCTGCTGCCTCCCATGGCTGTGGTGCTGGAGGCCAAACCCAGGGCCTTGTGCTAGCCACAATCCACTTTGGGGCCATCCTCAGCCCTGCCATCAACCTCTTTAATCCCATTTAAGGGCAGAACTTAACCAAAAAAAATGTATTTCTGATGACCCTAAAATCCAAGATTCATAGTAGCTTCCTCCAAGACTTTTGTCACTGATGTACGGTAAAAGACCTCTTCTCCAAAGAACTATTCTGAAAAACTACCAACTAAATATTTTTTGTTTTTAGATAGTCTTGTTATGTGGTACAGGTTGGCCGCTTGCCTCAGCCTGAGTGCTGAGAGTACCACCACACCGGCTCCCAAGCAAATATTCCAAAAACCTTGTTAATCTCTTTTTTTTTGTCTTTTTGAGACAGGCTCTCGCTATGCAGTTCAGGCTGGCCTTGAGCTCACTTTGTAGCCCAGGATGGTCTCGAACTTGCAACGATCCTCCTGCCTCAGCCTCCCGAGTGCTTGGATTACAGGTGTGTGCCACCACACCCAGCTTCACTTTTTATGTGACACAAACATAGCAAACAAGCTGACAAGACTTAATTCCAGTTTTTAGAGTAAGAGCGTAGGGCTCAGTCAAGGATGTTGACATATGCCTCCAATCCCAATGATCAGTGAGGCTGAGGTTAGAGGGCTGCCAAGTCTGAATCCCACCTAAAAACGTACAGATCGTCTCAAATTAAAATGTAAAAAAGCCTATGAATGGGGCTGAGTGGTTAGGACTCCCGGGGTTTAATCTCTCAGGAATGCTGTGGGAGTAGCTCTGTGGCAGTTTTTTTTTTTTTTTCGTTTTTCTCCGGTACCGGGAACCGAACTGACGACCTTGTGCTTGCCAGGCAGGCGCTTTTGCCGCTGAGCTAAATCCCCAGCCCCTGTGGCAGTGTTAACATGCAGAAAACATTGGGATCAATTCCTAGTGCCCCCAAAATCAAAGACTTAAGTTTTACCTCTACTTCAATTTTTGCTTTCATATTGTGCTAATTATTACTACACTGTGATGTTCTCCAAAGCAAAGTTAAAACTACTGTAATGAAAATACAGCAAGGCGGGCATGGTGGCATAGGCCTGTAATCCCAGCACTGGGAGGCTGAGGCAGGAGGATCACTGCAAGTCTGAGACCACCCTGGGTGCCAAAGTAAACTCAAGGCAAGCCTGAAAAACAGTGAGACCTTGTCTCAAAAAGACCACACACACACACACACACACAAAATTGTTTCGTAGCTCTTCCCTCATACTGATTTAATTAGTGACAAAACTGTTTTCTAATATTTGCTTTTATGCTGAAGACCAAAGGGATAATGAGCAAAGGGTATACAAAGACTTGTTATAAGGCACTTTATTAAAAGTGCTTACATCCCTTTAATGCGTTAATCTATTTCCTACATCACAAGAAATGTTTAATAAATACTACATACCAATTCCATCCTTTACGACAGTAGGGAGCCAGTATTCTTTAATGCTCACTCCTCCCACCTTCCTTTAATACTTCCACTCTTCATGGTTTTACCTACAGGGTAGTTAACTGATTATGGGGGGTGTCACTTTTCTAATCAGTGTTTTCTAACAGCTACTGCAAAATGCTACAAAAATTATAAAACAAATTCAAAGAAGAATACTAGGTAACTTAAATTAACAACAGTTTTGAGAAAACCATTTTTATTATCATCACCACCCAGCTTATTTGTGCTGGATTATGTACCAAATGGTCAGATCTTCTAAAGAACATCTACATAACATTTCTTTCATGTTTCAAGAGATGAAAATAACTGTACAAGGTTAAGTACAAAAGTACACAAGACAGCAGACACGAAAAGATTTATGTATGAGATTTTATCCCACCTGCAGCTTTAATATATTTGAAAAGTAGAATTCATTAACTAAAAAATATTGTCCTTCTATAGTCCTGTCAAGTTTAATGGAAGTGGGTTTAACCTGATTACAACACTAACACCAGTATCACTGATCTGATATTTACAAAAAAATTGTATTTTTCAATAAATTAAAGTCAATGCAACACCCATGCAAGCTAGAATGCTAGCTGTTTGGTGAACAAGGACCTGACATCTGAACAAGGAGTCTATAAAGTCCCAAGCTTTAAACGTGTGATCTTTTTCACACTGCATCCATTCCTCGCATTGAAGATGTGAAACCCAAACCCATTCCTCTTTGCGTGTGGGTCTGCGATCTTGCCATTTCATACTGAGCATCTAGATTTCGGAACACTTCTTCTTGTTGCTTCAATGTCTTGTAACTTTCTTCATCAACTGAGCTACATCCAGCTTCATCTTCACTCTAAACATCAAATGTAAGATTAAAATGCATTCAGATAACAAAGCAACTTTCCATGTAAAAGTATCTGACTTAGCTTCCACTCATCAACCAGCTACAGGACAGACTGCAAGACGATATTCTCTGTAGGTATGGAGTGCAGTAGAATGTAACAAAAATGCACTTGAAGTTCACATGTGTGGAGGAGGCAAAGAACACACATAAAATGCAGTACATGTTAGTTTAAAGGACACAGAATTAAAATGGTAATTAGGGGTTAAGGGTGTTTCAGGGTTGGTTATTATTTTTGAAAAAGTGGTGGGAAAGTTTACTAAAGAAAAGGTCAGATCTAAGCAGAAAGCAGATATAAGAAAAAAAAAAAAAGAGTTCTATAGTACTGAGGAATAAGCAGTGGCTAATAATAAATGCAAATACACCTTGATTTATTCAAGGAATAGCATCTCACCCTTGGTAATAACCAAAAGTCAGAGCACTTGTGGATCTTTTCAGGTTATTTTTCTTTCTTTGTGTTTGCAGTAGGAGGAGTTCAACCCAGGGCCTCTCAAACAAGCAACAAACATCCCCAGCCTTCATAGATTTTTTTTTTTTTAAATATTCTTTCTACATTTATAGTTCAATAAAATCAACTTTCTGCAACTTAAAAGAGCTTCCCTGAAACTTTGTAAGAAGGTCCCATTCCACAGTCCTACAAAAGCAGTGTAAGTTAAACTGAAGTAAGCTGAATTTAACTAGGCGCGACGGACCACGCCTGTAATCCCAGCATTCGAGAAGCGGAGGCAGGAGGATTGCCAGAGTTTGAGGCCAGCCTAGACTACAAGTGAGTTCAAGGCCACCCGGGACTGCATAGTGAGATCCTGATTCAAACACCCCTCAAAAAACTTTTTATTGACTAAAGGAAACATAAAAGCTCAGTAATAACAAGTGTGTTACTTTCAACTGAACAATTTACCCAGGCCTGGTGGTCCATGCTTGTAATTCCAGCATTTGCAAGGCTGAGGCAAAGGAGACCAAGTTCAAGTCCCACCTAGGCAACTTAGTGAGACCCTGTCACCCCAAGCAAAAGACCCAATACAAAAATATAAATATATGTTTATACAACTATATAATATAGCTGGGTGTGGGAAAAAGGGGTCCAGAGGTCTGGTTGACGGCCATGGCGGAAGAGCGAGCCTGAGCAAACTCAGACTCGTCATGTCCTCGGCAAACCGAGTGAGTTGCCCCGCCCAAGCTGTCCCGCTCTGACCTCTTACTCCCCCCCCCCCCCCCGTCAATAGTACCACCTCCAAACCATGCCCCTAGCCCGCCTCTAGCCTGCTCTATAAAACACCTGATACTTCCTCAATAAAAACAGATCTGCGCCATCAGCCTGGTCTCTGGTGTCTTCTTTTCACCGTGTCGCTGCTTACCACGGGCCCAGGTCCCTTGACCCAAGGAGGTTCAACCTCAGGTGGGCATGGTGGCATATGCCTATAATCCCAGCACTCGAGGCTGAGGCAGGAGGATTATTTCGAGTTCAAGACCAGCCTGAGCTACAAGGTGAGCTCAAGGCCAGCCTGAACTATATAGTGAGACCCTGCCTCAAAAAGACTAAAACACACACACAAACACCCAACAAAACAACAACAAAACACCATACATATAATATAAATCTTTACATAAATTGTAACTTACCTTAATACCCATTAACTTCCTAAATTTGACATTTTGGTCCTTATTTCCAAAATTCAGTTTTTCCCATATTTCAGCAGACTGGGATTTGTCCTGTTAAGAAACACTGAATTTTAAAATGTACAAAACACAGTAGTTATTATCAGTATGTTAACTCTCTCCGTAAGTAAAAGAATCATTTATGCATGTTCTAAGATATACATTATGGAATAAAGAAATACAAACAATTACTTTTTTTTTTTTTGTCTTTTTGAAACAGGGTCTCGCTATGTAGTTCAGGCTGGCCTTGAGCTCACTGTGTAGCACAACCTGGTCTCGAACTTGAACTAGCAACAATCCTCTTGCCTCAGCCTCCCAAGTGCTGGGATTACAGGTGGGCGCCCCCACACTTGGCTTACTTTATATCTTTTTTTTTTTTTGTTTTTTCTCTAGTACCGGGAACCGAACTCATGACCTTGTGCTTGCCAGGCAGGCGCTTTTGCCGCTGAGCTAAATCCCCAGCCCCTTACTTTATATCTTTAAAGAGATACCTTAAGCCAAGGAATTTTTTCCTTCATAAATTTATTTTTCTTTTGCAACATGGTCTTGCTTTATAAATTTATATATAGTAATACTAGTTTTCGTAAAAAGTTTGACCTATACGTGTTTTCAATTAAACAAATATGGAAAATAAAAAGTTCCAAACAAGTTCTCAAGAGAAAAGTTAATAAATTTTTTTTTAATGCAACTGCTAAATAGGGGTAAACTGTAAAGAACAAAATAACTCACCCCTTCTTTCTTGCCTTGCCAAAGCATTTTCCTTTTTTTCTCTTGTTCAGCAAACTTCATTGGGTTCACAGCTGCTGGATTGTAGTAGCTTGGCACAGCTATTCCGGTCTCTGCCAGTGCTTTGGCTTGAAGGGCTGCCATCTGAGCCGCCATAGCTATCTGAGGAGTCACTTGTGTTCCTGATGCCAACAGGGCGGCAACATTGAGAACAGAACCTCCAGTGGCTGCAGCCGCTTCAGAGGATATAAGTACGGGTTTTTAAAAGATAGACACTTTTAATTTTACATTAATACATTATATAAAATAACCTCCCAATCTGCAGAAAGAGTTATATTCAGCAAATATAAGACAATGTAATTTGTAAGATCCCTCGTATGTAGTAAAACCTCATTTAAGTCTTTGTGGAAGAAAAACATTCTACAAATAGGTCTGATTTCAACAGACATTAATTAACTACACTACCTGTAGCTATAATGAAGCTGTATTAAAACATTTTTTTTTTTTTGCCTGCCAGACTTACTGTGGGCTAAACACAGAGTAAGTTATTTATGTTTATTTTTGCAGTGCTGGGAACTGAACCCAGGGCCTTGGATGTGACAGACAAGCACGCTACCTGTGAGCTACATCCTCAGCCACTGTAATTATAATTAAAACTGCACTCTTAAGAGTCTTTACATTTTATGAACTGTCTTTACAGATAGCCCATTTGAAATAAAAATAAGCACCCAGACATACGAGGTAGATATTATGTACACGTAGCAGATCCTAGGGCCAAATCCTAGAAATCCTTCTAATCACCCATTTTTGTCAGTCTAGAATTCAGCCTTGAAACAACTTTTATAAAAATAGCCAGGCATAATGGTGCACATCTATACTCCCAGAGCCGAGAAAGGGATCAAAGAAGTTCAAGGCAAGCCTGGGCTACACAGTGAGTTTAAGTAACAAGTCACCACTCACTACTGATGTGGACCAAATAAAAAACAATGACCATAACAGGGCTGGGATAGATCTCAGTGGCAGAAACTCGGCTAATATGCAGGAGGCCTTTGCTTTGATCCCCAGCACCAAAAGATAAAAACAAAAAAGTGCATACAAAATTTTTAAGGTGGGAAAACACTAAAAATGTTTATGGTCTACTCGATGGGTGGTTGAATTAGATGACTTTTTAACAATTTCTAAAGAACATGCCATACAGCCATAGTAACAATTACCTGCAGCCATTTCTTGTTGTTTTTGTTTTTCAACCATTTCCTTTTCTCGCTGCTCTTGTAATTTCTTTGCCCTTTCCAACCTGTCAAACACAATTTATATAAATATGAAACAATGCCAGATATAAAACCAGTATTGTTACACATATACATAAACCTTACATTTGAATTTTAACTTAATGTTTAAGATTTCTATTCTTAAAATTATCAGAGAAGTATTTCAATAATGCTTTTATTTTTATTCATTTATTACTTCTAGCAGGATGGCTTTTGGTCTGTGGCCCAAGTGGTCCTGAACCAACCCTCCGGGCACCAGCAGGGCTCCAGGACTGTGCTGTAAGACTGCGTGAATCTACATGAACTGAATCTATGGCCTTGTACATGTTAGTCAAATGTCTTATCACAGAGCAACAGCCTGCTCCCCACAATATTGTATTTAAAATGTAGTTCCTACAAAAAAGTGGTCAAAATTTAAAACATTTTCAGTATCACTGGTGAGTATACAAAATTAAAAAAAAAATATATTGACAGTTGTATATATATTTAGAATGTGTTGAACAATTTGTTTATAAAAGTTACCTAAAGCACTCCTTGGGGAAGAATTACAAGAGGATGAGAATGCCTATCAATACATTAGAAAATAAAACTGTTTTTGGTCTCTTTAAGACAGGGTTTATGCAGTTCTGGCTGGCCTCAAACTCAGAGTGATCCTCCTGCCTCAGCCTCCCAAGTGCTAGGATTACAGACATGTGCCACCATACCTGGCTACAAAATGAATTTTATACTTAGATGGATTTTATTATTATCTCCAAGTTAATACGAACTTTAAAAAGCCATAAACAAAATGGCAAGCAAATTCTGCCACTCTTTTTCTCTTTGAGACAGAGTCTCAGTACGTATTTCTGACTGGCCTTGACTCATTATGTAGCCCAGGCTGGTCTCAAACTCATAGTGATGTTCCTGCCTCAGCCTCCTGAGTGCTGGGATCACAGATGTGTACCACCTTGCCTGGCAAAATCTGCCATTCTTTATACTCTAATAAAATGGGACGGAGGGAGATTATTTATTTGGAAATTATCTTTATTAGCTCAAGAATTTATCATTAGAAAAGGGACTGGTAAAAAAAATATGAATACGTATACTAAATCTGTTTGTCAGGTCTATTTCCTAAATAACAAATAAGCAACATCTTCATAATCCATTCCTGAAAGAGAAAGCTTTTTTCATAAAGATATCTTGATTAACAAATCATAGCATGTCACATATTCCCCCCCGCCTTCTTATGAGGAGACCTAACCCAGACTTATCACTAAGCTACAGCCTAAGCCTTCTTTAATTTTAAATTGTGAAGCAGAGTTTCACTAAATGGCCACATTGTAATCCTCCTGCTTCAGCCTCCCAGATGATGGGAACATATATATAGATCATACTTCCTTCTTTAATGTGGTAAATAGGCAAGGATTGGGGAAAAGGTTGTTTTGATTGAGACAGGGTCTCCCTGTGTAGCCCAGGCTGACCTCAAACTCTTGGTGATCCTCTTGCTTCAGCCTCCCGAGTGCTGGGATTACAGGTGTATGCCACGTCTGGCAAGGCTGTTTTTGTTTAGGGGCACATGGCTAATAAAATATAGTAAGTTGGTATTTGCATGAAGAATTGCTGAAATCTATACAGAAGATATTTAACAATCCATAATCTTACTCATTTTTAACTCTGCACTGGCAAGAAAAACAGTATAGACTTGATTTTATCTTAAGAATAAAAATTTTATTAGGACAAACCATGAAAGTAGGTCATAGATCAGAAAATTATTTTCAAAAAAAAAAAAAAACAAAAAAAAAACAAAAACACAAACAACAAAACACAAAAACTGAAAGCAAATGGTCTGCATATTGTAACTTCTTAACAAAAGACCTCCCTTTCAAATTTTGAGGTAGCCAAGGATCTCGTAATCTGAAATTAGATTTCATATAAAACTTACATACCTCAAAGATCACTAGTCTCAGGCAAAAAGTTTTAGATAGTAACAGCTTCACTTTAATAAAATTCAAAAATAGAAACAGTTATAGTGTAAGTTTTTAAGTCTTAGAAAATACTTGTCAGAGTTAATGGACTATTCATGATTAATTAGTTCAGATTTTGCAGTACATCATTTGCATATTTGGTGGGTTTTAGTTTCACAAAGAAAACATGACTACTCCTGGTCACATTAACATGGCCACTGCTGGTCTGGAATTAAGACCATTCACACAGGTGAATGGAATGAAGAAGGGGTGAGCTTACACCTTTGCTGCTGCTGTTCAGCTGGAGTTTCTGCCAGGCTGGGTTCACAGGGCAGCAGCACATCAGGTTACATTGTGACAACTGTATTTTTATAATGGAAAAAAGATACAAACTCAATTTCATAAAGAAAAAAAAAAGAGGAAAAAACCCCCAAATCCAAAGAGTATAATTTTAAGTGTATGTGGGAACCTGCAATTGAGTGTTTAAGCTTGTACTTCTTGCTTCCCGAGGCTGTTCTTTGAAGCATTTTGGAGATTTCAGTCATAGCCTTGCTGTTTGTGGTTCCACCACCACTCACCTTTGAAACAGTATAAAATTTAAGAAATACTATGTTTCCTCGTGTTGCATTGGAAGATAAACAAACTGGCACTATAGTCTATTTATTATTTGCTACCTTAAAAAAAAAACCCAAAACACTACTTACTGACAGTACTGTTTCAGGTATTTGTCTTAAGATAAAGAAAAAGCCATCTCAAGAGGAAAAATTAGTTCTTGATCAGATTTATGACTCAAAAAACCCCTAAACAACAAAAACCGCTTAGGAATCTAAATTTCTTCACAGAAAATAAGCAGTTAATCATGAAGGAAAACCCAGGAACTGTTCTGCACATCTCAATCTTCCTGGTTTATAAATAAGTGCATGTCTAAAATAAGAATTTTAAAATCACTTACATAGTTCCACATCACAGAAATGCAGTTTATGGATATATTTATCTGAATTATCCTCTGACTTAAAAACTCATTTGGTTCACATAAGTTGAAAAGGAAAAAAATGAACTAAAAAAAAATTGCACACACCTCCTCGCTAAAGCTTCTTGTGCATCCATCGCTGTATTTCTGCCTCTGAAGGGAGGTGGACTAGGAGTCCGGCTCAAACTTCTGCTAAATCTTCTTGGTTTTTCAATTCTCTTTTTTCTATCTCTGTAAGAAATTGTATTATATATGTCTCACTGTGCCCAAATACTTTGAAGAAAGTGTAGTTACATTTTCATATTACAATAATCAAAACCGTTTATTTCCATAGGTATTACAAGTTCCGTGTGTGTGTGTGTGTGTGTGTGTGTGTGTGGGCGGGCACACTAGACACGGTTACTTCTATCTTTGGAATAGTAAACCAATGTTGCAAAGACAAGTCTTACCCTTTTTTTTATTTTGCAAGTCAGTATGTTACACAACGGACAGTGATAGGCTAAATTTAGTAAATAAATTTGTAGTAATTATTATATATATTGGAAAACATAAGTCATTCATCACTAAAATGAAACAACTACCAAAATGAAAGGTAAGTCACTGATCAGAGTAACAGGTAATAGTAAAACCTGGAATGATATAGTTAAATGAACTGCCCCCAAAATTAAAAACCACCTCATCTACTATCCAATCAATCTCAGAAATGCATGACAAATTAGCATACTACAGAATAAACTAACCAAGTAAAACATATGCTCATTTCAAAGTTCGAACAAGTGCTAAACCAAAAACCCAAGTGTAGGTATGTGGTTTTTTTGGTACCAGGAATTGAACTTACGACCTAGCTTGCCAGGCAGGTGTTGGCCCAGTATATTCTTATCAATATTCCAATACACCTTTTTTTACATACTGACATCAATTAACTTTCCTCCTGCGCTGTAAATTGTGCTTCCTGACAGCAAGGCATTTAACATCTCCCTTCCAACCCAGACAAGCTGGAGTGTGATGGTACCCACTTATAAACCCAGAACTTAAGAAAGGTTGAGGCAGGACGATCACCATGAATCTGAAGCCTGCCTGGAGTATATAGTGAGATCCTGCGTCACAAAAACAAATTTTGTTTCTCAAGACAGGCTCTCAGTTGCTTAGACTGGCTCTGAACTTGTGATCTTCCTGCCTAAGTCTCCCAGGATACTGACATTACAGGAACACACCACCACACCAGGATCATGAATTCAGCATTCAAAATACACCCTCCCACCGCCAGTCGGGGAAGCTTTGGGGCACTGAGCCCAGGAATCATATATCCCCAGTACCCCTCTTATTTTCCTTTTAGCCAAGACTGGCCTCAAACTAACAATTCTCATGCCTCAACTTCCAGAGTGCTGGTCTTGAACTTTTGTGCTGATCCTCCAGCCTCAGACTCCCCAGTGCTGGGATCACAGGTGCATAGCACCATGCCTGGCTCAGAGTGCTTTTGTATAATTTTGAGACTAGCACAGTTCAGCCTCCTCAACTGCTGGGATTATATGTGTGTGCTACTACACCCAGCAAAAATTATAGGATTATTCATACTCACAACACAGATTCACTGATCACACCAGAATATGAAGGCAGCTGTTTAGTTTTTTTTTTACCGTTACTAGGCATGCTAAACACTTTGTTTTATCTCTCACTATACCCACAGACTCTATAGAGCAGGCAAACCTTTTAGGACAAATGCCCAAACTGCAAGCCAAAACTCATCTATTGTCAGCATTGTAATTAAACCTGAACACTAAGGGTTTAGTTGGAAAAAAAAAACAACCCAGCTCATACATTAACAATTTTTGTCTTAAAAAAGAAAAACACCATGTTTGCCGTTAGTTTGCCTTCACTGCTGTAGAGCTATACTCCCAGACTCTAGGCTTTTTAATGGTGAGGTTATGATGAAAATGACCTCTCAATCTGTAAATAAGACTGTGAATTGCAACCTTCATATTCATAGGCTAAAGAAGACAAATAGATTCCATGACAAATCCGTTAGCTTTTATTCCGGTTAACAAGGACCTACCGACTCCTGCTTCTTGTTCTGCTCCTGCTTCTAGTCCTATGCCTGTGTCTTGATCTTGAGCGGGAACGAGATCTGATCCGTCGTTTTCTGTCTCTGCTTCTGGATCGTGATTTCTTCCTATCTCTACTCCTGGATCGAGACTTCTTCCGCTCCCGGCTTCTACTACGATGCCGCCTGAAATTCAAGTGCAGAAACATGGTTACTTACATAGCTTTACCTCTACAATTTTAAAAAACATGCCTTAGTTATATAGTCAGGATAGGCAATAACCTACTCTCTGTTGTTTGTAAGAGTAATCAAGATTTTCAAAAGGAGTCATAACCTGTAAGTACAACCTCCTAATTTGATAATTCTTAGTAGCTCAAGGAAAGGTGATGTTACAATGTTCAATGCACCCCATCCCGATTTATGGTCCTATTTAAGTCAGTGTGGAGGTGCACACCTGTGATCCAGCACCGGGAGACTGAGGCAGAAGTGACTTGGAGGCCAGTCTGGGTGGCATATTAAATTTAAGGTCAGCTGGAACTACAAGACTCTGTCTCAAACAACAAAAAGGATCCAAATTTTAATACCTAAAGCAGGTTTGTCTAACCAGAAGCTGGATAGTGAGTAATGTGGTGGCTTATGCCTGTAATGCCAGTACTTTGGGAGGCTGAGGCAGGAGGAGCATGTTTGAGACCACGTAGGACTCAACCTGTAATGCCTCTGCTGGGGCTGGGGATACAGCTCAGCAGCACAGTGCCTGCCTGTAATGCCTCTGCTTCATTCTCCCTGCCCCTTCCTCAGTCTGTTTTTTTTTTTTTTTTTTTTGTACTTGAAATCGAACTTAGGACCCTGTGCTTGCCAGGGAGGCACTTCTGCTGCTGAGCTGTATCTCTGGTTCCCTCTGCCTCACTGTTACAGATACTTTTCTTGAGTCTACTGCATGGTGCTTTAGTGGGGATTGTGTAGCAACATGGAATGCTATCTAGGAAAGAGTGAAGTACTGTGCTAACTTTGCATTTGGTGCCTGTTACAGCTAGTCCAATAGAATCCCACACATACCCAGTGACAGTGCCAATATGACTTGGTGAGTAAATAACAGCAATTCTTGACATCAGTATTTCTTTGGGTTTTTTTTGTCTTTTGGAGACAGGGTTGTGCTATACAGTTCAGGCTGGCCTCGAAATCACTTTGTAGCTCAGGCTGGTCTCGAACTCACAACAATCCTCCTGCCTCAGCCTCCCTGAGTACCGGGATTATAGGTGTGTGCCACCACACCACATCAGTATTTCAACCTACCTGTGTGTGTACACCTGTGAAGATAGGCCTTTATTGCTGTTAAGCAGGTATGGAAAGTTTTCTTAACTTTAAACTTGTTTGCCTTAACAAGTTATTCAGAGTTTAAAGATAACTGAGTCTTATAGCACACATACATGCCCACAGAATTCTCCAAACACATGATATATTCATAAATCCTTTTAGCTGTGGGAGATAAATTAAGAGGTTAAAGAAAATTTAGCCTTAACTAAAGGTGTCAAGTATCCCATTCTCTAGAAATATTTTTTTTTCTGATACCAGGAATCAAACTCAGGACATTGCGTTTGCCAGGCAGGCATTTGTGTCACTGAGCTAAATCCCCAGCGCTATCCCATCCTCTAGTCTTTGAAACCATTTTTGGATTTAACAGAAAGCAAAGCCCAAAAGGCTTTAGCAATTAGTTGGCAAAAGAATATGTCAAGTTAGTAAGAAATTTCAATCTCCTAATTAAGATTCTTTTATGTGTGCAATGCTTGGCTAATGTGAAGGTTTATGTAATGCAAAGCTATCAGATGGCACAAAATCACAGTATCAAAGCTCCTTACCTGTCACGGGACCTAGACCTTGAATGACTTCTGCCTCGTGATGACTTTCTTTCTTTGCGTTTGTGTCTGTCCTCCCCATTTTCAGAAGAATTTAGTCGTTCTCTTCCTTTATCAGAAGAATGTTCCTTGTCATTATGTTCCTCAGACTTGTGTTTCTTAGAGGATTTATCTTTGGATTCATGTCTTCTTGCCTGTTTTAAGAAGAAGTTGGTTCTTTCAGGAAAATAGTGCAACAAAGAGAGTTAGTATGGGTATCAGTAGACAAAAATGTTGTGATGCAACATTAGTAACCTTAGGAGTGTGTGGCAAATAAAAAAAAAACTAGTTTCAGACCACCCAAATGCTGCAGATATTTTACTGATTTTATTCTTTATAAACACCCAGATGGAGTTTCCCCAAAATATTTTCAGTATCACAATAAAAATGATTTTCAGAGTGAAATATTGAAAAAACCATTATACCAAAGAACCCCCTTTGTCAATTTTATGTAAAGACCATGTATATACATCACTTTCTAAATCCGGAATACATAATTTTAAATATAAAAAGTAAACAATGGAAATAAGAACACAAAGAAATGCAGCAAAAGAGCATTTCAAACTAAGTAGCTAAGTATACTTTATTAGCTCTTGCAAGTCATTTTCTGTAACTTCAGATTGCAGAGTTGCAGTGTCTCTTTTACAGCTAGACTGCCCGCCACACCTTGTCTGAAGGACAGGCCTTGAACTTGCCCCCGTGTTTAAATCATAAAGCTATCACTCCTCATCTTGCAATATTTATTCCCAACAGGCTTAAGACTTCTATTTCCTGCGCTTAGGGTATAAAACTGTTTTTAATTTTTAAGAAATCAAACTAGAGCAACACATTTAATCACTATACCATCATACAATATGTATTTGTTCTATACTCTGAAAGATTAAAACCAAGGCTTTTATAATATATAAAGATTCGGCTAAAATTAACTGTATGATTGATTATATCTCTATTCTACCATTAAAATACCAAAGTAGGAAGTGCTAAATCATTCCACATTATAATTTGTCAAATACATCTTGCACTTATAGCTTAAAATCCCAAACTACCACTGAAGTTTCAATCTGGAAACTTACATCCTCTCACTTAATCCCCTTTATGTCCAACATCTAAAGCCACACAGGAGTTCAACTGAACTTAGATCCCACATTTTTCTGACACCTAGGCCACCACTTCTCCAGCATAATATGACATTTATGTTTCCCAAAATACATCAAAGCATCTTGCTTTCCTTCCAAGATAAACTTTACTTAAAAACAAAACTTAGCCAATCACTTTAAACATGCATGATGATACATCTGAAAATGATCGTGGTTTATTTTGTAGAAAATAAAGAGACCTGGAGGCACCAGTTAAAATTTTAGTTTCATTGCCAGTTCTCTATTAATATGACCTTAGAAAAGAAAATGTCCTTGATTTTGCCATGTAATGGCAAACTGGAAAAAGCTTTAAATGGTCAAACTTTCAAAGGTTTTAGAGTTTATTTCAAGCCACTTTTCCAAACATAATATTAATAAAAAAAAACATTAAAACCCTTAACTGATTTAAGATATATTTAAGGGAAATAGGAGTTTGAATGACTAATAGTTACCTTATCATGAAGTAGGCTTATTATTTTGCTATCTGAGTCTGCAGCGTCTTCAGTTCAGTCTCTTCGCGCATTAGCACGCTGAGTATGATTTATTATAGAAATGTTATCATGTGAGCTAAACAAAATAGTCATTTTCACAAAAACTCTCCTAAATTAAAAACTTAACAGAGCTTCCATTAGTGAAAGAGGTGAAGTCCCTGCCACGTTTGTCTTAGGAGTCCCTTGCCCAGCCCCCGTAAGACTCCTCTCCTCCCTTTCTGGCTACCTCTGCTCTTCCTGACGGCTTATCCCTCATCTTCTCAGGTGGGCGAGCAACTTAACTCCTGTGCATTACTGTTGCTTCTTTCTCCTCCCTCGGGTTTTGGTGTCTCCGCCACCTTTTCAGCTGTCCCTCACACTTTTATTTCAAAATAAATCACTATTAGGAAAAACCAACCTAATTTTACTAAAGAAAAGAGAACTCTTGTTATCTTTCAGGAAAAAAAAGTAGCGCACAGATATCTAGGGTACTGCTACTTACAGATGGCTGCTATTTAAAAATCCTGAGCAGTTGTCAGGTGTAAGGAGACTCGGGACCTCAGATATTAATGGAAGCTCTGTGTGACAGGCCTAAAAAAACCAATTATATTCTTCATATGAAATTTTTATTGTGAATAGTTTCACAATGTAATAAAATTAATAGTTTTTGAAGGTACTCAAATAGATTATCTTCTTGAAAACTGACGACTCCAAATCATGCTTATTTTATAACCCAATTAACCTTTTAAATTTCAAGTTTTGGTACTTACCGTGACAATATAGATTCACACAAACATTTCTACCAGATACCTCACAAGTATTTTAAAGTACCTATTCACACAAAGTGTTAATTACCTCTTTGCTTCTGCTCCGACTCCTGTGCTTTCTTCCTTCATTATCTGTGAACAGAGAAAAAAAAAAATCACCATAAACAAAGATACAGAAATATCTTAAACACGAATTCTAATCGTGTGTCATTTCTCTGACGCACAATTTCATAATTTCTAGTCTCTTTGGCTAATTATAGTCAACTTACTGTTCATCCAATGAGCATGCTTCTTTTTTCTGGTAGTGTTGGGGATGAAACTTAGGAACATGTACATACTACTGAACTATAACTCCAGCCTCACTACGTTTCTATGGCAGGAGTAGAATTATCCTACCACCTTCATACTGTATGTATACGAAACAAATCAATCTGAACAAACCAGAACATACGAAAAGCACAGTCTTTTGCGACAGATTCTTAGTATTCTAAGAAATGGTCTTACAGGTAAACAATTTAGAAAGCAAAAACTGAAATAAATGCAAAAAGAAAAACAGTTTGGGGTGTATGTGGTATGTAATATACATATAGTCAAAAGAATGTTCTTAGTTTAAAGATTTCCCATTAAAAATAGGTTATGAAGGCAAGGAATGGTGGCACATGTCTATCATCCCAGCACTGGGGATGATGAAGCAGGAGGACTGCTCTGAGTTCAAGGTTAGTCTGAACTACAGCCAGACCCTCTAGCAAAAGACCAAAAAGGTTATGATAAATATTTGTGAAAATATCATTTTGGTGAGGTTGGTGGTCCATGCCTATAATCCTAGCACTCAGGAGGCTGGGACAAGATGATTATCCCGAGTCCCGAGCTAGACAGGAACACATAGCAAGACCTTGTTTCAAAAAATCAGAGTGAAGGGATTAGACGTATAGTACATGCCTGTAATCTCAGCACTCAGCAGGCTGAGGCAGAAGAATTGCAAATTCAAGGCCAACCTGAGCAATTTAGCAAAAGCCTGTCTCAAAATAAAGAAGGAATGTGGGTGCAGTCCAGTTCAAAGTCCTGGGGTCAATGCCCAACACAATAAATAAATAAATAAATAAATAAATAAATAAAAATTTGCAGGGGGATTATCTGTAGGCAAAAATGATAAATGACTGCGGTCCAGGTTTTACAACTTTCAAACTCAGTTTAATCAGTACTATTTTATTTCTTGTCTAATGTCTTTACTCTAATGAAAAATTAAACAAATATGGGCGATTTACAGACACTAAACCTTTCTTTTGAGAACTACTCTAACAGTGATACAGAGCTTGCCTTGTACACATATCCTTAGCGCTGCAGAAACAAACAAATCCCCAAACAACATTAAATTAAAAAGAACAAAGTTAGAAATGTTCTTGTAACTTATTTGAATGATGCTAAATAACGTCACCCCTCAGATAACATTCATATAGCCTGGAAACCTAACAGCTGGAAAACACCATTTTGCCAATGATACAATTGGCAAAATTTTGAACATCTTAGAGTTAACAGTTTCTGCCATCCAAATTTAAACATATAGTTTAGAAATCTGGCCAAAAACCAACCAAGCCAGTTTTTAGCAGCAAACTAAATTTATGTCTTACCTGACTTCCGTTTTCTTTCTCTTGACCTTGATCGTGATCTTGAATAATGATGTTTTGAGGTTTTAGGAGAAACAGAGATATCTGACTGCTCTTTTTTCTTTTCTCTATCTGGCGATGTCTTTTCTGGGGCTAGTCCATCTCGTTCTGTATCACTAGCCTAAAAGTTTAAAGAAAATTATTAAAAATTCTTAATTACATTTAAAATGTTTCCAATTTCTACCAGGTGTGACAGTGCATGCCCGTAATTCCAGTACTTGGGAGGCTGGGGCGGAAAGATCAAGAGCTCCAGGCCAACATGGGCTATACAATGAGTTGAAGGTCAGCCTGTACCACACAGTAAGACCCTGTTTCAAGAAAGATAAAATGTTTGCAATTTCTTAAATGGACGGATGAGTAAAGACAATGACATTTGAGCTTTATGAAAAACCCGCATCTAAGTTCCAAAGTATCGTTCTGCTGTGCTGTGGATTGAACTTAGAGCCTTCTGCATCTAGGTAACCAATCTACCAGTGAGCTGTATACCTGTGCCACTAATAATTATCTGTATAAATTTTTAAATGACAAAGGCAAAATGATTGTCTCCCAAGTATTTCCAATACTTGGCCATGTAGAAAAAATACAATTCCTTTTAGATTTGCAAACTCACTGGGCTGACTTATGTTAGCACTTCTGTTGGCCTATGCTATTACTAAAAAGGCACTTAAAACAAGCTGTTGCAGTGCATGATAGCACATGGGTGTAATCCCAGCACTGGGGAGGCTGAGGCAGGAAAAGTGGGAGCCCAGCCTGGGCTATATCTAGTGAGTTCCAGGCTAGCCTAAACTACATAATAAGCCTCACCTCAAAAAGAAAAAAAGAAAAAAACAAAAAACAAAAACCCCAAACTAAACCAAAAAACCCCACACTGTTAAAAGACTGTAGTATGGTCTGCCTCTCTTCATTCATGGACTACAGCAAATTAGGTTGATTCTGCTTTAAAACATCTTAGAAAGTTACCAGAATATAAACTGTATTTTTCTGCAGTGCTGGGATTGAATCAGGCCATCATGCATATGCTGGGCAAGCACTTTCCCACTAAACAATGTCTTCAGCCCTTACAACATAAGATTAAAAAAATTAAGCCAGAGCTGACCATGATGGTGTACAGCTGTAATACCCAGCACAGCTGGGGAGGCTGAGGTAGGAGGCTCATAGCCAGTAGTTCCAGGTCAGTAGGGCTACATAGTGAGACCCTGTCTCAAAAAACAAACAAACCCAGTAAGATTAAAAAGTTAAATGATTTCCAGTTACTAGGTGCCCATTAAAACTATTTCTGTGATGTTGGGTATGGTTGAGCACATCTATAATCTATAATCCCAGAATTTGAGAGGCTGAGGCTAGAGGATCTTGTTGAGTTTGAGGGCAGCCTGGGAAAGCCAGCCTGAATTGAGTAGGGACACCCTATCTCAAAAAAAAAAAAAAAAAAAAAAAAGGTCTGTTAAAAGGTTTTTCATCCCTCTAAAGAGTTCAACCCTTTCATTTTACCAACGAGATCCAGCAACACTAGCTAACTGGCCTAAACTGATACTGCATCTTCATCTCTGTTGTGTCTACTATAAATAAATGATGCTTATCATACAAATTAAGGATACTGAGCCACAATAAACATTGGACATTTTTTTTCTTCTCAGATCCTTAAAACCAATTTCAGAGCCGGGCGTGGTGGCACATGCCTGCAATCCCAACACTCAGGAGGCTGAGGCAGGAGAATCATTGCTAGTTCAAGGCCAGCCTGGGCTGCAAAGTGAGCTCAAGGCCAGCCTTGGCCTGCACTGTACAGCGAAACCATGTAAGACCTATTTCAGATTAGAATATTACAGTAAGTGTTTATAGTTTATGCTTCGTAAAATAAAATCACAAACTTCTGGTACATCTCCTTCGCTTTTTCAGTGAAGGAAGACTAGAATTTAAAACATTTTCATGGAAATGACAGCACATTTGGCCCAGGCAGTAAAAGTTTCCAGTGAGTGGTTTAACCACATGCTCAACAACACAGAAGCCTGGCAATAGAGAAGCCACCTTGTGACTGACTTATAAACAGCCATTTCCAACTGTAGAACACACAACAGAACAAAAGCTACCCAATCACTAAAACTCTCCATCATGAATGCAATCATTATGTACTGCAAACATTTACTGCTAAGAAACTGTAACGCCCTCAAAACTAAAAAACAACAATCCACAAAAAACATTTGATAGGTGGCGCAGCCCATGCAAACCTTATTTCCCTGAGAATACTTTATAATAGCATAATGAACATTTAAAAAACACTGAATATTAAAATCACTTTGAAAATTTCTAAGCTTTATTTCACCTTAGTAGAAATCTCTAAATAATAGTGACCAAAAAACTGCACTCAAACGATTAACTGACTTCATCCGAAAGCCACCTTCGTTTGGTACAATGTACAGCTCCCAAATCCTAGTAACACTCCCAACAGAGTATACAAATGTTTCCAGATTAAAAGTTAAGAATTAAATGTAACACTAGGCCACTGCTCCCAGATGTCACTGAAGGAGGTACTACAGAAACAAATGTTTAGTTGACTTCATTTTTAAAATTTTATTTGTTTATTTCTGGTACTGGGAAGCAATGTCAGGACGCTGCACTTGCCAGGCAGGGACTTGGTGCCACTGAGCGCTGTCACCTGCCCTGACTTCGTTTTTTTAAAATACCGGACCCAAGAAAATCAATGCTATCCTTTAATACTCAAAGTATACTACAACTAAAAGGCCCCAAACACTAAGCAATTTAGTTTCACATATGCCAAGCAATCTATCAACTCTCTGAAATCCTATCAAAAAATTACTCAAAAGCCAAATCCAATTAGATATGCGGTGGAGGTGGGGACGAGGGACAGAAGACTCATCAATTCCAATATCCCAATTATCAGGAGTGATAAACTTTACGTTTAACAGTCTTACATATTTTCAGAAATGAGATGAAAGTTTCAAGCCGGTAAAAAGGGATATTAAAATGACTATTTTTAGCAGGACAACTTAAACAGGTAATTACACACTATGATCCATCAGAAATGGGCATCTTATGCCCATGGTTACTGTTCAGAACGGTAATTCACAGGGCTCTAGCCCAGAACAGGTAATTTACGAACTGTTGTTACTTGAATCAAGGAAGGAGACCTTAAATTTTAAATACAACTTTTAACTATGATGCTTTTCAAAGACTTCAAATTGATTGCAACGCGGGCTACGGAGGAAACAGACTATTCATCGTAACGGGTGGTTCTAACGCCCAAGCCCAGTGCGAGACCGTCGCAGCTCCCTACTGAGGGATAAATGAAGGTTTTCGCGAGCACTAACCGGATTTAAGTACTCCATCCCTGAATGGAGGTATTTTAAAAAGCTACAAAACCGAGGCTCTCTTTTCACACACTATCCTTTGCAGACTTGGCCTTTTTTGACATAATACTTTTTCGAGAAGACTCCTGGTCCCCTGTCTTCTCTAAGGCAAATTCTCAAGCCCTAAAAAAACCACCCCGGTGAGCTAAGAGACACCGTTGCGGGCACCGAAAGAAACACAGGGCTGGAGAAGAAGTGAAGAAAGTTCTGGAAAAAAATGCACTCCCTGCGGCTCCCCAACCCCCATCGACGCCGCCTTACTTCCCCCTCCCTACGGCGGGCAGCCATGATGGCGGGCGCTGAAAAAGGCCGCGGCGCCATTTTGTCCACACAGAGGCGCGGACAACAGCCTTGGGAGCCCTTCACCCAGGCTTTCAAACCAGCAGGAAAACTCCTGGCTTTAAACTCAACACACAGCACCTACCGCCATATTTCAGAGTCCTGGCCGCTAAGGCGGCGCCTCCACTCAACGCTTTCAACCGTACCAGCCGCCCCGAACCTTCGTTCCAGACTAAATCGCTCGCGCGAGAGACCCGGATGGCACAAAAGGGATGAGGCCCGGCGCGTCGCGCAGCTTGCTGGGAAAAAAAGGGGTGGTGACGAGTCTTTATAGCAACGTAGTTCGAGGCCGTGATTGGTTAGTCTTTCGAAGGCGGGGCGTAGGGCGCGAAGAGGGCGGGACCCAAAAGATACACCCTAGAGTGCAGTTGCTAGCTGGGAAGAAAAGTAGATTAAGGTGGGGCGACTTCCTATTTCGATTTCAAAGCAATCTTGGCCTCCTCCGGTCGCCGTAGTAGGCGATGGCCGTGGTATTCTCCCGCCAATTCAAACCCTGAGAAGGAGCAAAAGGAGGTTGGGGGCGGACGTGTGAGTCAGGAAGAGGGACGAAACACTTGTGTGTTCCTTTTTAGTTTCTTCGCTTGCAGGTGAGGAGGGGCAGTTGCGCTGCTTTAGGGAGCTGGGAGTGGGGCAGTACGACTTGAGCCTATTTAGGGTGTTTTCCCGTGTAGGCGTTGGCGGGAGAGTGGTTGGAGTCGGTTCTTGCCGGCAGCGGTGTCCGTGTCGGAGCGTTTATGTGTGGAAGCTGGTTGACAGTCCTTTATGTCGCTTGGCCTGTGTTCCCTGAACCGTTCTCCGTCCCGCAGGGTGTTCGCCAAACGTCTGTGAAACTCACTCGTCTGCTTAGTAAACCACCCCCCATACTAAGGGCAGATTTTCGTCTTTTTCCTCTCCTGATGCTGGGATCGAACCCAGGGCCTCGAGCATGCCAGGGAAGTGCTCTGCCACCGAGCTACACTCTCAGCCCTTTATTTATATTTTTGACATAAAGATTTGCAAAGGTACAATATAGTACGTCTGTAATCCTAGCACTCAAATTTTTTTTTTCAAAATTGTCCAGCTGGCCTCCAACTAACAATCTTTTTTTTCTCTCTCTCTTTCTTTGTCTTCTTTTTGTTTTCTTTTTTTTTGAGACAATGACTCATTATGAAGCCCAGGCTTGTTTCAAACTCAGGGCGATCCTCCTGCCTCAGCCTGCGGAGTGCTGGGATTACAGGCATGCACAGCATCCCCGGTTTGGCCTCCACTTCGCTATCCTCTTTACTCAGCCGCCTGAAGACATGGGATTACAGCTATTCACCACTGCACCCAACAAAATCCTTTCTTGTAGTCGAGGATTCTCTTTGCTCCTCCTACTCGTCCCACACCCTGTTCCTCTCTGGCTGTGTGCGCCTCTCCGCCTTTGTACTCAGTTCCCTTTGCTGCATGGCTGTCCCGTGTGAGCTTGGGATCATTGCTTTCCTGTTATTCAGGTCTTAGATCAAATGACACCTTTCCCTTCCCAAACAGGTCTTGAAACCACCCTTTATCCATTTACCCAAACATTGTTTTTTTCAGAACACTGAGCTCTGTTTATAATAATTCGTGTATTTATTTATTTTGTGTTGTGAGGCCATTTAGGGAGGTTGGGGTCAATGCTTTTTTTTTTTTTACAAAATAAAAAATAAATTGTTCACATTGAATAAGGCATCCCGAATTGCAGGGCACACAAGAACCAGCAATACATGTTAACTATTTTTCTTGCTCTTCTAACAGGAATATAAACTTCTTAATGGCAGAGACATTATATCCTTCACAACTGTATTAACTGCTCCTAGAGCATGCCTGACATATAATAGGCACTAAAAGAACATAAAAAGGGCTGGAGCTGTGGTTTGGTGTGAAGGCTCTGGGATCAGTTCCCAGTACAAAAAAAGCATTGACCCCAACCTATTCCTCCTACCCTAATCTTGTCCCAATTCCTACCCAAATACCAGCTACAATGATTCCTGTTTCCTAACATTCTTATATTCTTAGGTTTTTGTTTCACTTTTTTTTTGAAATAGGATCTTGCTGTGTAGCCCAAGCTGGCCTGGAACTTGGGGTGATCGTCCTGCCTCAGCCTCCTGAGTGCTGGGATTACAAGTGTGCACCACCACACCTGGCTTTTTCCCCCCTTACACTCTTAGTAACAACTTTTCTGTATTTAAAAAACTCTGGTGACTTTAAATTCCCAGCTCAAATGTTACCTGTTTCCACAAATTAGTGCACCTGTTTGTCATAAACTAAGCATTGTTCTCTGAACATTTAAAACTGAACCCTTTCAGGTCAGCCCAATTATATCTTTTTTTTAATAAATTTTAGAATTAAAGAAAACAAAGATTATTTGTCCAAGGACAGCTCATTAGTTATTGTGAAAGAGTATGGAGTTAAAAATTAACCCATGCCAGGCGTGGTGGTGCATGCCTGTAATCCTAGCACTGGGAGGCTGAGGCAGGAGGATCACTGAATTCGAGGTCAGCCTGAACTGCATAGTGAGACCCTGTCTCAAAAAAGACCAAAAAAGGGCCGGGGGTATAGCTCAGTGGCATAAGCATCTGCCTGGCAAACGCAAGGTCCTGAGTTCGATCCCCAGTACCAAAAAAAGGACCAAAAAAATAAAAAAAAGATTTTAAAACGTGCTTTTGATAGCACTTACTAAGAAAATTCTGATTATTTGGTTATCGTTCCCTAGCAGTCTTTATCTAATAGTTTTTTTTTTTTTATTTTAGTACTGTTCTCATTCAGATCACAGATAATATGAATTATATAAGAGATGGTTGGTTGCATGACCCCTCAAGGTTTTTTTTTTTTTTTTGAGACAGGGTCTCCCTATGCAGTTCAGGCTGGCCTTCAGCTCACTTTATAGTCCAAGGCTTGTCTGGAACTTGCAAGAATCCTCCTGTCTCAGCCTCCTGAGTGCTGGGATTACAGGTGTGTCCCACCACGCCTGGCTATCTTCTTAGATTTTTTTTTTTTTTTTTTTGTCTTTTTGAGACAGGGTCTCGCTGTGCAGTTCAGGCTGACCTTGAGCTCACTTTGTAGCCCAGGCTGGTCTCGAACTCGCAACGATCCTCCTGCCTCAGCCTCCTGAGTGCTGGGATTACAGGCGTGCGCCACCACGCCCGGCTATCTTCTTAGATTTTAACTGTAATTTTCAGTCCAGTTAGAAATCTAATTGAGATATTTTTTCTCTTTTCTTTACCTTTAAAAACAATTGTATAACAATACTGAGAAGCTTGTCATGGTGGCACACGCCTATAACCCCAGCACTTGGGAGGCTGAGGCAGGAGGACTGCCATAAACCAGAGGAGGCTCGATAGTGAGCTCAAAGCCAGCCTGAGCTACATAACGAGGCCCTGCCTCAAAAAACAAAACAACAACAAAACCCCAAAACCAAAACCAAACTGAAAATGTTAACAGACTTTCCAAAAAAAGTATCTGGAATCTTCCATCCTGAGGTATCCTAGACGGTCTCCATTCAGGGCCTGTGCTCTTTACTGCTATACTGATTAAAAGTTTGTTTCAGGTGAAAACTGAATGATTTCAAGCTGTTGGGCACACAAAGTACAGAAGTTCTGGGATACACTGGTGATACTGGAATTGTTGGTTTGTGTGTAAACCAATCTGATATTCTCTAGTAATCATAATCTATTTCTGCTTTTTTTGGACCCAGGATATCTGATGACCACAGAAATAACATGAACTCAAAAGAAGTTTTCATAGGCTATTAGTTTTTTGGCTTTTTTTCCCTCTAAGTAAGCCTTTTCATTTATTAAAGATCTGATTTCTGCCAGGCGTGGTGGCACACACCAATAATCCCAGCACTCGGGAGGCTGAAGCAGGAGGATCCTTGTGAGTTTGAGACCAGCCTGGGCTACAAAATGAGCTCAAGTTCAGCCTGAACTGCATAGTGAGACCCTTTTTAATAGACACTATCGCTGCTACATTTTTTATTTCAGATTTTCCTCAAAGTACTTTGTCTCATAAAATATAATGTTGGTGACTGAGATTTCGTGTAGAGAAAATACAGCTGATCATTTGCCACAGTGTTATAGTCTATATATTTTCCTTAGTATGTGAAAAAGACCAAAAAAAAAAAACCAACAGATTTCCTTGCAAGACAATTTGGTCTGTAATTTTACGCTTTGTCACAGGAAAAACAGTGCCTCCTGAGTCAGAAAGACAATTACCTACAACATGTGGAATGATATTGAGCTGCTAACAAGCGATGATACAGGAAGTGGATACCTAAGTGTTGATTCAAGAAAAGAAAATGGAGCTGCTTTGTATCAAGTAGATTTGCTTGCAAAGATCTCCTCTGAAAAGGTAATTTTTTTGGTGTGGAGGATGTAGCTCAGTGGTAGAGGGCTTGCCTAGCATGTGTGAGGGCTGTGTGTTCAATCCTCCCTCCTTCCCTCAAAAAAATAGGTAATGCTTTTACCCGCTTGTGATGGACACACCTGTGACGCCTGCTGTTTGGGAGGCTGAGGCAGGAGGATCACAAGTTTGAGGCCAGCCCAGGCAGCTTGCAGGGCTCTATCAAAGTTTTTAAAAAATAAAAAAGAACTGGGGATGTAGCTTAGTGGTAGAGTGCCTCTGGGTTTGATCTGAGTACTGCCAAAAAAGAAAAAGTAATGATTTTGATATTCTGGGAATGATCCCAGATCAGTGCCCATTGATATAAATCTGCCTCCAAATCCTGGGTGTTGTTTTGGTGTTTCTGCTTGCCGTTGCTCTGTAGCTTACTGTGAATCATAAGATTTCTTTCTTTCTTTTTTTTTTTCTGTCTTTTTGAGGAGGGTCTTGCTATGCAGTTCAGGCTGGGCTTGAGTTCACTTTGTAGCCCAGGCTGGTCTCAAATTCCTGGCGATCCTCTTGCCTCAGCCTCCCAAGTGCTGGGATTACAGGCATGTGCCACAATGTCTGGCCAAGATTTTTTTTTTGGTTTTGGTTTTTCTCCAGTACTGGGAATCAAACTCATAACCTTGCACTTGCCAGGCAGGCGCTGTGCCCCTGAGCTAAATCCCCAGGCCCCAGGCCAAGATTTCTGATATTATTTTATT
>NW_004955482.1:6110573-6114213 GCF_000276665.1 Chinchilla lanigera | reverse complement strand
TTCCTTCCTTCCTTCCTTCCTTCCTTCCTTCCTTCCTTCCTTCCTTCCCTCCTTTGTTACCAGGGGCCTTAAACATGGATGTACCCTAGTCCTCTCATGATTTCTGAGAGCTTCTCTTGAAGAGTAGTAGTTCATGTGTGTGGAGCTTTGGATTCGGTTAGGACCTAACATTCCATTTGTTATTAGTCTGTAGTATACACTCAATATGTGGTTTTAAAATTACTTTCTTTCACAGTACTGGGATTGAATGGCAGGGCCTTTGTACTAAACGACATCCCCAGCCCTTTAAAAATATTTTTTAATTTGAGAGAGGATCTTTGTAAATCACTAGGTGGCCCAAGCTGCACTATAACTTGCTATCCTCCTGCCTTAGCCTCCCAGGGTACTGGGATCTCAAGTGTGAGCCACCACACCTGGTTTACTCACCATGTTTTGAACCTCGGTTGTGTTCAGAGCCCTATGCTAGGCACTTGGACATAAGATGGCACATTATCCCTTCCTTTTAGAAACTTACCTTAAAGTTAGGCAGACAATATAAACAAGAGATACTTAGCTGTGTGAGTTAGCATAGACTGAATGCCACATGAATGGTACAGACAGTAAATGTAGGAGCTCACAGGACAGAGAGAGAGCTCATATAGCTCTGCCAGTTTAAGGAGCTCTTCCTAATGCAGCTATAATAGACTTGGACCTTGAGAAAAAGGAGAGGAGCTGGATGTGGTTGTGCACACCTGTAATTCCAGCTAGCACCCTAGAGGCTAGGCGAGATGATCAAAAGTTTGAGTGCAGCCTGGGCAACTGAACAAAATTCTGACTCAAAAATAAAAACCACAGCCTGGGGGATATAGCTCAGTGTGAGCTCTGGAGATCAACCCCTAGTGCTTAAAAAAAAGAAGAAGAGAGATAGAGTGATGCTGGCAGAGAATAGCGTCGGCAGATCCCTACAGATAGCACAGGTCCTACTTGCAGAGTTTTGGTGTAACCTACTTGTTAAAGAAGCAGTAGAAAGAGTAGAAAACCTATCTGAATATGATGGAACTTTCAAGAATTTTACCTCAAGAAAGTGACCCTTGGAAAGGGATAAATCGAAATATTTGGCGTATTTTGTCAGGGAAGAATAAAAGCAGTTAACATTTACGAAGTATAGGCTGGGTGTGGTAGCACACACCTGCAATACCAGGACTTGGGAGGCTGAGGCAGGAGGATCACTGTGAGTTTGAGGCCTCGCTGGGCTACATAATGAGTTCAAGGCCATCCTGAGCTGCAGTGAGACCCTGTCTCAAAAAAAAAAATTTACAATTGAATATTTGGGACCCTGAAGATACTGTTGATAAGTACTGTTAAGCTTGTATAAAAATGTGTAAATACTGATCTTGATTTCTCTTTCACAGGCCTCATTAAACCCAAAGATTCAAGCGTGGAGCTTGAGTGATGGGTTTGTAGTTGTAGCGGACCAGTCAGTGATACTGCTCGACAGTATTTGTAAATCACTACAGTTGCAGCTTATATTTGGTAAGGCTCACGTAATGAGATACATCAGGAGACAAAGGTATCTTGCCACCGTTTGTAATGTACTGCCATTTATCCGTTATTTTTAGTAATCAAGGTTAGACAAAGTTCAAGAAATCTCTATTTTTTTTTTTTTTTTTTTTTTAATTTTGAGGCAGGATCTCCCTAAATTAGGCTGATCTCAAATTTTTGATTCTCTTGCCTCAACCTCCCAGGGTGCTGGAATTGCAGGCATGTGCCACCACGCCTTTTTTGTGTGTGTTTTGGGGGTTAGGGGGAGTACAAAGATTCAGTGAATACTGTGATAACCCCTTCCCTCACATCTAAGGCAAAACGTATTTGTAAAGTAATAATTTAGTTTACTTGCCTGATTTTTATTAGAACACTGAATATTTGAGTCCATTTGTTTCAAGTTCCTGAGTGTTTTCTTTTTTTTTCTTCTTGGTACTAGGAATCAAACTCGGGACCTTGTGTTTGCCAGGCAGGCTCTTGCGCCGCTGAGCTATACCCCTTGGCCCTTTTTTTTTGTTTTTTGAAACAAGGTCTCACTATGTAGCCCAGGCTGGCCTTGAACTTGTGGCAATTCTCCTGCCCCAGCCTCCTGAGTGCTGGAATTACAGGTGTGCACCACCATGCTTGGTTCCTGAGTCTTTTATTGTCATTTTTTTTCAAGTTTCTGAATCTTGTACATAGTTTCCATATCATTAAAAGATATATAAATACCTTTAGAATATATAGTACTGTAAAAGTCATATGGAATATTGATGAACTCTTCAAGTGAAAGGGCTTGAAGTGTGTGTAGACATGAACTAGAGTGACTTAAGGAACGAATCGGTGACTGCACTGAAGGTGGGTGAAATTGTTAGGAGCTTTTTTTGCTTATTTCTTGAGTAGAAATTTTGTGGAAAAGATGTGTGTTGGAGTATTTGTATAAGAGCTTAGCCCAGAAGGAATCAGAAGGCATGTGTTTGAGAACACAGTCTTGACTCCAGAATAGAGGCAAGAAACGTGTGTTTGTGGAAGACAGTACTAACGTACCCACTCTGATCAGTGGTCAGGATTCACAGTTTTGCCGGGTGTGTGCCACCGTGCCCGGCTAGACCCTCTTAAAATAATAATAATAATTTGAGGTCACTGCTGGTGAGAATCTCTTGTTATTCTCACGTATATATAAAGAGGTCCCAGAACAATGCTGACCATATAATCAGTGTTTGGTAAACATTTGTTGACCTAATCGAAGTCAGCAGTATTCTTTTACACTTTTCAGCATTTTTGAAGTACAAGTTGCCTAAATGGTAGGTTTGTTTTAGTGACAATTTGTATTCTTTTGTATTGAAAATAAACATTTTCAAAGGAAGCGTGTAACTTTGATTTCTAATTTTCAGATACTGAAGTGGATGTAGTTGGCCTGTGTCATGAAGGGAAGTTTCTTTTGGTTGGGGAGAGAAATGGCAACTTGCACCTTATTCATGTAACATCAAAGCAGACATTACTCACTAATGTAAGATCTTGCTATGTTTTAATTTTTGTGTAAATTCTAATAATCTTTTAGATAACTAAAGCTCTTACAAACTGTTACCTTGGGTTTGAAATGAAAGAATAATTTTTTTAACATTAGATTTAAGGCTCAATCTCAGAAATATATGAAGTAAATGTAAAATTAAAAAATTAAGTTCTGAAGGTATTTCAGTATGCATGTCCAAAATGATTTTCCGTTTTAAAATTAAAATTTTTGGAATACAGGCAGAATTATTGCTAATGGTAAATAATAACTCTAGGGGTTTAAAGATTATGTGCTTTCATTGTATTTTTCTAACTTTTTGAAAAGTTAATTTTTTCTAACTTTGTTATTTCAATTTAATTTGCAATTAGGCGTTTGTCGAGAAAACTAATGATGAAAATCAGCCTACTTACCGAAATCTTATTATTGAAAAAGATGGCTTGAAGGAAGGTAAATATTCTTGACTTTTTTGGTTGTATGTCTTCTGATAAATATCTAGCCAAACCCCACATTTATGTTTAATTAAGAGTAGAAATTTCAGGGCTGGGGATTTAGCTCACCGGCAAAGCGCCTGCCTGGCAAGCGCAAGGTCGTGAGTTCGGTTCCTGGTACCGGAGAAAAACCAAAAAA
>NW_004955482.1:6095491-6110473 GCF_000276665.1 Chinchilla lanigera | reverse complement strand
GGTTTTTCTCCGGTACCGGGAACCGAACTCACGACCTTGCGCTTGCCAGGCAGGTGCTTTTGCTATTGAGCTAAATCCCCAGCCCCAAGAGTAGAAATTTCATGGCTGGGGATTTAGCTCAGTGGCACAGCGCCTGCCTGGCAAACGCAAGGTCGTGAGTTCAATTCCCGGTACCAGAAAAAAAAAAAAAAAAAAAAGTAGAAATTTCTTGTTAAATGTACAGTGTTAAATTTTCTGTTGATACAAATATTATTATGGTAACAATTTTTAGAATTTTAGATCTTTTCAGAGGATGAATTATGTTCTATTTCCTTTTTGGGGGGGATGGGGGAGGCAATCACTATATATTTTAGGCTGGCTTTGAAGTACTCACAGTGCAGCCTAGGTTGGCCTTGAACTCACAGCAATCTTCCTGCCTCAGCCTCCATGTTGGGATTACTGGCATGCCCTACCATGCTGAACAGGAAACATTAATTTCTTTTAATATGTTTTTCTACCTGGGGATGTGGCTCAATCGTAGTTTGCCTAGTATGTGTAAGGACCAGGATTCAATCCTCAGTACTTTGAAAATTAATTAAATAAATAAGTTAATTAAAAAACCCAGAACTTAGAACCAGGCTTAATGCTAAAACTTAGATTTCACCGAAAGTTTATTTTTAAAAAAAGTTTTTGTGGGTTTTAGTATACTTACCATATTTTCATTTCAATAAATGTTAATTGGACAATAATTTATTTTAATATATCTGAATTTTTTTCTGATAATTCAAGTTTGTATATGTGCTGCTGAAGCGAGCACTTGATAATTCAACTTTGGTTTTCAAATAAAAGTTTGAAAGAAGTTACCTTTTTTTTTGTTGTTGTTTTTTTCCAGTACCAGGAATCGAACTCACGACCTTGCACTTGCCAGGCAGGTGTTGTGCCGCTGAGCTAAATCCCCAGCCCCAACCATTGTTTTTATTAAAGTAATGGACAAAATTTTTGTAGATAAGCTTTATCTATATCATTACTATACTATGTGATTAGAATTCAGGGGGCTGGGGATATAGCTCAGTGGCATAAGAGCCTGCCTGGCAAGCACAAGGTTGTCAGTTCGATCCCCAGTACCACGAAAAAAAAAAAAAAAAAGAATTCAGATGAGGAAATGGACATATTTTTAAGCTAGTTGAGGATACTGTTTTAAGTTTCACGTCCATGTGCCTTTTAGAGACTAATTTTGATATTATTTTATTAGGTACCTATTATATGTTGCTTCTTACAAATAGTGGATTTTTTTACGTTACAAACCTTCAGCTTATACAAATTCAGCAAGGTAAGTAATATATCATTTTCTTAATGATTTGCAGCAATAGTTGTTAGTTTTTCAGGTAAATTTTCAAATACTCTCCTTAAGAATATTTTAGTTTAATTGTATACTATGATAACTTGGTATATATTCAAGTCTTTGGAGTGTGCTTACTTCCTCTGATAGAGTTTCAGTGCAATTTCAAGAAATGTCATTTGGTTACAGCTTCAAGGAGTTCGGAGCTTAGTTGAGATGAAAAGACATATGCCAGGGCAATAATGAAAGCTTTCTGGTGGAGCGAATGAACCTGGAAATGGAAATGACCATATAGGTGTTGATGGTGCAGAGCCATAGTCCAGAATGTGCTCAGTGAGCGGTGTGGGCCATCTATCGTCTCAGCCAATAAGACTGAAGAATTGAATCAGAACATGTATTTAATAAGTGTTCCATTTTATTTTATTGTTCTGGATTTTTGAGACACTGTCTGCCTGTATGGTTCAGGCTGACCAACTTACTGTGTAGCCTAGGGTGGCCTCAGACTTGCAGTGATCCTTCTGCCTCAGCCTCCCAAGTGCTGTATTATGGGTGTGTTCCACCATGCCTGGCACAGTAAGTGTTTTAAAGCATCTATGCCAAGTCTGTGCTAGGTTCTGGTTATATGAGGAGACTTCAGATCCATAGTTGTCTGGGGTTTTGTCAGAAGCTAGATGAGTAAGTAAAGGAGCTGTTCCAAAACGGTGAGAAGTGATGAAACTTCACAAGACTTGAGGGCTTGAATAAGAGTAGCAGAGGTGGGGTGAGAAGACTCTGGTAGGGGGAAGCATGGCCAGGGGAGGTGCACAGAGGCTTTGTGGTGATGCTGTCAGCTTGGCCGGTGCCCTGGATACAACATGTCCTCAGAGGTCATAGCGTTAGTCAGTGCGGAGTTGAAAAGTCAGCACTGAGTTGTTTCTTCTGTCCTGTGTTTGTTGAGCTAAAATGCATTAATTTCACTTTGAAAGAAAAAGAGTGACTTGAATTGTTTCTTAGATTGATACCATAAATTTAACCTGCTTTCTTTTTTAATGCAGCAATTGAGAATGTAGATTTGGATACAGCCAAAAAAGTAAGAAAACAAAACTATATTATTGTCTTTCAACTTAATTTTTTTTTTTTTTTTTTTTGTCTTTTGAGATAAGGTCTCACTATGTGGTTCAGGCTGGCCTTGAGCTCACTTTGTAGCCCAGGCTGGTCTCGAACTTGATCCTCCTGCCTCAGCCTCCTGAGTGTTGGTATTACAGTCATGTACTGCCATGCCCAGCTCAGTTTAAATTTAGTATAAATGTAGAATGTTTCTATATATAATTGACCTAATAGTTGATATTTTAAGAATTACTGTGACAGAACACTTTAATAACTTATTTAACAGCATGTTTATGGCTGATTGATATAAGCTGATTCTTTATGCTTTTTTGTGAGTATATAAATATATTCTAATTTTTTTAATTTTGCAGTTACAGCGACAGATCAGTTCCAGTTTTATTTCTACTGAAAATTATCATACTCTTGGTTGTCTCAGTCTTGTGGCTGGAGATTTAGCAAGTGAAACTCCTGTGATAATTGGGGTAATTCTTTCTGTAAAGGTTTTTTTTTTTTAACCCAAAGTGTTTCTTTGATAGATGTTATCTTTTTTTAGTTAAATTTCAAATTAGTTTGTAACACGTAACAAAAAAGAAATTATAAAATTAGGTTAATAAAATTAATTATTAAAATACGAAAGTTTCTATCTTAGAAAAATACTGCATCTTTATTTTCATTAGCTTCTCCCTGAAATTTTAGCATTTCTTTCAGTTCTGATTATAGATAAAAACAATAAAAACAAAACTAAAAAATTCCAGTTACAGTAGCGCCTGGGAGTTTGTCACTGAATAGAAGACAGAGATTTATTTATTTGTTTTTTCACAATGCTGGGAATTGAACCCAGGGCCTAGGCGAGTGTTCTTCCATTAAGCTAAACTCCCAGCCTGAAGTCGCAGATTTTTTTTAAAAATCACATTATTTTTTAAAAAATCACATTACTGCAGCTGTCTTGATTACACATCAGTACTTTAAAGTCATAGTGGCTGTAGAATGTCTATCTGAAGGTACATTTACTTTTTTTTTTTTTTTTTTTTTGGGGGGGGGCCGGGTCTTGCTCCGTAGTTCAGGCTGGCCTTGAGCTCACTTTGTAACCCAGGCTCGTCTCAAACTTGCAACAGTCCTCCTGCCTCAGCCTCCCTAGTGCTAGGATTACAGGTGTGCACCACTGTAATGTAAAAGTACATTTACTTTTGGTGACAAACTCAAAAATTTCTGTAGCCTACTGTTTTATTTTGGTTTTTGCTTATGTTTGAAAATAAAAGAGTGAGCAACTTTGTTGAAGATAATAATATAACAACCACTGTTAATTTCTATCATTTTGTTTTAAAGCCCTCAATCATTTTCATCGTTTTTGTGTTTTGTTTTTTTTTCTGTTATTTTGTTATTTTTTTTATTCTCTTTAAAAGAAAAAAAGAAAAAAAAAGAAAGTAAAAGAAATGCTAAACTTCAGGTGATTACTGAAAATGAATATGTAAATTTTTTTCCTCTCCCTGAATTACAAATCCCTGCAATCTTGCAATTGCAATAAGCCAAGTTGAAAACCTCTGTTTTAGAAAATGGTCCTGGACAATAAAAAGTCTTTTAATACTTACCTTGTAAGCGATCCTACTTTGTTCTCAGACTTGCCTGGCCAACCGACTTACAAAAACTTGTGACTAGTAAAATGAGAAAGTGGGCAAACTGCTGGGAGAGGTCTTAAAGTTCATCCTGTGCCTTTTTAAGGCAAGATCCCTGAATGTGCCTACTCCTTATTAAACGTTATTCATGTAATAACAATGAGTGTCAGCGTTCAGTTCTTCCTATTCTCCTGAAACTAAGAGGAACTGGGAGATAAAAGCTAGTTGGGCTTGACTATGTAAATACATTTAATTTTATTGATTTATTTATTGGGGGGAATTATCGGAAATCAAACTCAGGACCTCTCGCTTCTCAGACAGGTGCTGCATTGCTATATCCCTGACTCCTTTAAATACATTTTAAAATGAGTAATATACAGAATTTCCATATTTTTACTTTGAGAACTGTCCAGATCTTAGAACCAAATTTACAACTCTTGTACTGTTTTTGCTTTTAGGGAACTGGTAATTGTGTCTTCTCAAAATGGGAACCAGACTCTTCCAAAAAAGAAATGACAGTTAAGAACCTTATTGATGCAGAAATTATTAAAGGTAAAATAAGTTAATGAAACCATTTTCTGTAATTTCTTTTGTTGTTGTTCTGGGAATTGAACTCAGGACCTTGCGCTTGCCAGTCATGCGCTTATGCTGCTGAGCTATCTCACCAGCCCTCTGTAATTATTATTATTATTATTATTGTTTGTTTGTTTTTTGGTCTTTTTGAGACAGAGTCTCGCTATGCAGTCCAGGCTGGCCTTGAGCTCACTTTATAGCCCAGGCTGGCCTCAAACTTGCAAAGATCCTCCTGCCTCACCCTCCTGAGTGCTGGGATTACAGGCGTGAGCCGCCACTCCCAGCCCCTCTGTAATTATTAACAAGTTGTAATTTTCATGTTAATATACTTGAGCTAGAGTATGGGTTTTTTACCAAATTATCTTTGATTAGCCAGATTGGTTTGATTATTGTCCATAACATGACTGTTCTTGACATGTTGCAGTTCCTACTTTGTTTTGGGAGAGTTTATATTTTATTATTTTTTTTTTTTTTTTTTTTTTTTTTTGTCATGTTGAGACAGGGTCTTACTATGTAGCTCAGGTTGGCCTTGAGCTCACTTTGTAGGCCAAGCTGGCCTGGAACTCGCCACAATCCTCCTGCCTCAGCCTCCCGAGTGCTGGGATTACAGGCCCCTATGCTCAGCGAAAGTTTTTATTTTAGTGGTCATGTAAAAATGTTAGAAGCAAGTACAAGGTCGTGAGTTCGGTTCCCGGTACCGGAGAAAAACCAAAAAAAAAAAAAAAAAAAAAAAAAGTTAGAAGCAGGAATAAATGAAAATGGGAACATTTAATTTAGATGTTCTGGGAGTCCCATAATGCAGAGTGACAGCTGCAGGCATTTGGTTAGCCAAATGGATGTACAGGTGATGGCCTGAGATAGCACTGCCAAGCTAGGAACCGTGGAGATGGCTGAAGTGACCCCCAAACTATACATGGATTCTCACTTCAGTGGTACAGAGGTTCCTACACCATGTGCAAGATAACTTTCACATCATATCTGACTGGATCACTGGAAGAACTGACACATGCAGAGAGAGTCACACTGATGATCTGGGGAAAAACATCACTCTGTGGGGCAGGCCAGGGTGGAAGGCCTAGAAGGAGAAAACAAGACACTCACCACGCAGAGGAGTTGAGGTTGCTGATAATTTATACTGACATCTGGAAAACCATTTTCTCAAGCCAAGAGACAACTGAATGACTTTTTGCAAAATACTATGTGTAGACAGATTTATATTGTAAAGTGTGTGTTTTGCGGGGGGACTTGTTCAGTTGCTTTCTTAACTTTTTTTGTTTTGTTTTGTATGACAGGGTCTTGCTATTTAGTTCAGGCTCAGCTTGAGCTCATTATGTACCTCACCAGGGTGTCCTGGAATTTAAGGAGATGTATCTGCCTCAGCTTCCTGAGTGCTGGAATTAACAGCATATGCCACCATGCCCAGCTAGTGTTCTTAATTTTTTTTTTTCTTTTAGTGTTCTTAATTATTGAACACTAAAGCTTTTCAGTTTCTGCATATTATTGTCAGATATTTTTGTGAAGTCATTTTTATCTGCTCCTTCTTTTGTACTGTTTGCGCTTTGATAAAAGTTAGTATATAATTTTGTTAGATAAATGGTAAATTCTTCAGTTATTGTTTAAAAAGTAAATGTAGTTCTGCCTTTCCATAAATGTCTTTAATTTTAATATGGCTGTCTGTAACATGGAAATAAAAGGCTTAGACATCTTGCTTTCTGTTTTGTAGGTGCAGTGAAGTTCCAGCTGATAGACAATCTGCTTTTTGTTCTTGATACTGACGTATGTTTCTGATATTTCTCTGTCAGTGTTTTTACTTAATATTACGTTGTTTGTTTGTTTGTGATGCTGGGAATGGAACCCAGGTGCTCTATCCCTGATTTATATCTCTAGCTCGGATATTATGTTGTTAAGTTGTTAAACTTTCAAGGACAAGGACTTTAGCTGGAATAGATTACTGTCTTTTGTACTGGGCTTTTTTTCAGTATATATATCAAAAAATATACTCTGAAATGTAAATTCATAACCATTAGGATGTGTAAATGAAATCTGTCTTTTGCAGAATGTGCTGAGTTTGTGGGATATTCACACTCTCACTCCCATATGGAACTGGCCCTATCTTCACATAGAGGAATTCCTTCTTACCACGGAAGCAGATTCTCCTTCATCAGTTACCTGGTGGGTTATAACGCTAGCTAAGACAGTTTCCCCTCTCTTAACAACAGGTTTTGTCCAGATCATTTATTATGTTTTGTGTTCTAAACCACACTGAAATAGTCTGACGGAGTAGGACTGATTGGCTGTTTACTTTTTTTGATGGGGAAAAAAAAAGGCAATATGAACCTTCAAGAGTTGTATGAGATGAGAGTATCAACCTGGGGGGCTGGGGAGTTAGCTCAGTGGTACAGCGCCTGCCTAGTAAGCACGAGGTCGTGAGTTCAATTCCTGGTACTGGAAAAAAACCAAAAAAAAAAAAGAGTATCAACCTGGGCCATAAACCTGAGAGATAAACTCCAGTGTCCTCTTTTTTTTTTTTTTTTTTTTTTTGAGACAGGGTCTCACTGTGCAGTTCAGGCTCTCTTTGAACTCACTGTGTAGCCCATGCGCTGAGATCCTCCTGCCTCAGCCTCCCAAGTGCTGGTATTACAGGCTTGGGCCAACACGCCCAGCACCAGTGTCCTCTCAAGTCCATTTTAACTTTTGTGCAGGAAATCACATTAACACGGCTTACGTCTAGGGGGCAGGAAAGCTTGTTTGGTTTACTTGCAGCTTCTTTTCTCTTTTAGGCAAGGGATTACGAATCTCAAGTTAGTAGCTCTGACAACTACAGCTAATAAGAAGGTACTGTAAAATTTGACTTCCTGTCCGTATTATGTACTGAGAATAGCATTTAGGAACACAAAAGTAGATATTAAGTAGTGCTCACAGTATATTAGTTCTTAGCGTTCACACACAGTTGACATACTAAAAATGATCTTGCAGAATTCTTTTGCTGTTTCAAAGAAAGGATATAAATCTTGGCTGCAAATTTTTAAACAGCATTTTAGGAACAAAAACAGTTCCTAAGAAAGTGTTGATTAGGGTGGTTCTTGTAAATTTCTGGGAGTGGGGAATTACTTTCACCTTAAATACAAACTGTGGAGTAGACCTGTATATGTAAATTTTCATGCAATAGATGTAGAAGGTACAATAAAACACAAATTTATCTATATTTAAGTAATACAGTAAAAAGCATGCCTGTAAAAGATTTTTTTGCATTTAGCTTTGGATAGGAATGTTTTGAATATGTACGTAGTTGTGATTGTAAAGTGCTGTCTTACGAGTATAGGTTTATATTAACCTACTAAGTGAATGGCTTTTCTATTTCTTTTAGATGAAAAACCTTGTGGTTTATGTATTACCTACAATGGAAATACTATATTCTTTGGAAGTATCTAGAGTTTCATCTTTGGTTCAAACGGGAGTTAGCACGGTAAGTTTATGCATATTTTAAACTACTTTAATACTTAAGCTATGTATGAATGGAACCTTGTGGGACACCTGGGTAGCTCTCAGGTGTGTCCCTGCATTCATTTTGTTTTCTGTCTTTTTGAGGCAGGGTCTTGCTATGCAGTTCAGGCTGGCCTTGAGCTCACTTTGTAGCCTAGGCTGGCCTCAAACTCACAACAGTCCTTCTGCCTCAGTCTCCAGAGTGCTGGGATTACAGGCGTGCGCCACCACGCCCAGCCCCTGCATTCATTATTGACAGAATTCCTCAAATACACCAACGCCAATCTTAATACAAAAAAAAAGAAAAAAAACTAGGCGTGGTGGTACAGGCCTATACCCTCAGCACTTGGGAGGCTGAGTCAGAGAGATTACTGTGGGTTTGATGCCAGTCTGGGTTATGTAGTGAATTCAAGACTAGCCTCCTGAGTTACATAGTGAGACCTTGTCTCAAAGAAAAGAAAAAAAAAAGAGCAATAAAGAAAGAAAAGAGCCAGGCATGGTGGCATTCCTGTAATCCCAGCACTCGGGAGGCTGAGGCAGGAGGATCCTTGTGAGTTCGAGACCAGCCTGGGCTACAAGGTGAGCTCAAGGCCAGCCTGAACTGCATAGTGAGACCCTGTCTTAAAAAGGCCAAAAAAAAAAAAAGAAAGAAAATTAATTAAATAAAACATTAGTCATCTGCTCAACTTTCTTAAATATCTTCAGGAAGTATAATAATTAACTTTTAAGGATTGTACATTTGTTTTTAAGTGTTATTTTAGTTGTTTAAATTCACGGGGTACACTGATAATTCAGTACATGAGTTTGTTTGTTTTTTTTTTTTTTTTTTTTTGGTTTTTTCTCCGGTACCGGGAACCGAACTCACGGCCTTGCACTTGCCAGGCAGGTGCTTTTGCCGCTGAGCTAAGTCCCCAGCCCCTCAGTACATGAGTAAAGTGTGTAATGATTAAGTGAAAGCAGTTAACATTTCCATCTCCTTAAATGGTTAAAAGTTTTTGGACTAACATGTAATAATTGTGTATAATATCTTGGCATGATGTTTTTATTTCTTTTATATTGGTATCTTTTTAAAAGACATTTTACTGTATTTTTTTAAATATATGTACACACACACCTACCTGTATACACATGCTCTATTATTCCACACCATTTAGAAATTATTTGTAGATTTCCTGATTTCCTGATCTGACACCTCTAAATGTTTAAGCAAATGTGTGGTTTTTTTGGTCTTTTTTTTTTTTTTAAATTCCAGTGGCACAGAGCCTAGATCCAGCCACCTCCAAAAAACCCCACCTGTGGTCACATGAGGCTTTGGGGGGTCATCCATACACAAGCCATAATAGTGTATCACATTAAGGGTCTCACTGTATCCATTTGTCCTATTATTGATGATGTTAATTTGATTGAGCCCACCCCAGTGGCATGTGCCTGTGATCCCAACCTCTTGGAGGCTGAAGCAAGTTCCAGGCCAGTTTGGGCAACTTAAAATCTTGTCTCAGGGCTGGGGATTTAGCTCAGCAGTAAAGCGCCTGCCTGGCAAGCACAAGGTCGTGAGTTCAGTTCCTGGTACTGGAGAAAAAATTAAAAAAACCCAAAAAACCAAAAAAACCTTGTCTCAGAATAAAGGAAAAAAGACTAGGGATATAGCTTACTACTTTGTGGGTTCAGTCCCAGTACTAGGAAAGAAAAAAAAAGGAAAAATTTGACCATTTGGATTGGTTTTAAAATCCATTGATGAATACTTCTTTTTGTCCTTTTTTGAGACAGAGTCTCGCTGTGCAGTTCAGGCTGGCCTTGAGCTCACTTTGTAGCCCAGGCTGGCCTCAAACTTGCAACGATCCTCCTGCCTCAGCCTCCTGAGTGCTGATGAATAATTCTTGATTGAATTGATTGAACCATTTGTTACTCTAGTGATTATAAAATAAATTGCTTTTATATCTGAGCTTAAATGATATTTTTGTTACATTTACAGGATACCATTTACCTTCTGGAAGGAATTTACAAAAGTGATCCAGAGTAGGTCATGTTTTGTTTTATCCGATAAATACCAGATAAGTTGCTAAATAACAGCTTATCTCACTTAAAATTGACTCATTAATGTGAAACGACAAGTACACTTACAACGCAGTCTTCTTTCAGATTCTCTGAGGACTCCGTCTCAGTGTTAGTGCTCAGGTATCTTACGGAAGCTTTACCAGAAAACAGGTAATTTTCTCGCATTCTTTACTCTTTACCTCTTAATGAAAAGCTTAAATTCCCTGGTTAATAAGCATTTAATGAAATTTCTTTCCCATTTACCAGACTGAGTCGGTTACTTCACAAACACAGATTTGCAGAAGCCGAGACCTTTGCCATTCAGTTTGGGCTCGATGTTGAGGTAAGCGTGCGTGTGTCTGCTTGTCCCCGACACAGGCGTTTCTTGGTGTACTTGAGGCTGAGGAGACGTGGCAGAGTAGGAAGGCCTTGGATTCTTCCTGGAACTCCTAGTCGTTCGGGCCAGACTGGGGTTCTTTCTACGTGCAAGGGAATGAAAGGAGGTGAACAGGGCCAGAGCCTAGAGGGCCTCACATACCACCTATGAGGTTTCATCTCATAGGTGATGGGGAAGGAATTTTAAGCCTCAAAATATCCTGGGCGGGCAGTTTGGAAAGACGGAGAGTTGTCTGGGAAAAGCTCAACCAGAAAGTTCAACTGTGAGTTCGGAGCTGAAGCAGTTTTCCCTGGGAGAGCGGAATCAAGTGCTGTGCAGTGGAGAGGAACGAGAGAGGGAGAGCGAGAGGGGCTGATGGAGGTACAGCACAGTAGAATCGGCAGGCGCAGCGGTCAAGTACAGGAAGGACAGAAGGGGGAAGTGGGCTGGCAGGACTCCGGCTCTGTCTACACGTTGGGTGGTGGCAGCATTGCCTGAAGTGAGGAATGTTGGGCCGGGATGTAGCTCAGCAGCACAAGCGCCTGCCTGGCAAGGGTCCTTAGTGTGATTACCAGTACCCCCCCAAAAAAACCCTAAGTAATAAAATGAAGAATGCGCGTGCAAGCGCAGATTCAGATAATGAGATCTAGAGTTCTGCTTTAAAAACGCTGGCTGTGAGGAGCCCGGTGAACCAGCAGGGTCTGCTAGGAAACCAGGGGTGACCGGAGCTGACTGGGTGTGGGGAAGCCCAGAGGAGAGCTCAGTGCCTGGGAGAACGCAGAGCAGAACATGTGGAGAGGAGCGGGATCTGGGCAGGCGACCCTGGGCACTGGCAGGTGAGGGACAGAGAGCAAAGGATCCACGTATGTGGGGAGAAAGAAAGGAAGGAAACCGCAGGCATGCACCATTTCAGAACCACAGAGAGACATTTTAAGCTTGGTGGGGAGTGATCATCAGTTGCAGATGCTACAGAGAAGGTCAGATACCAGAGCTGAAGGTCGACTGATTAGGAGGTCACTGAACCCCTCGAAAAGCGTGTTTCCTGAGGAGGAATGGAACCAGCTTGATTGTAGTTCATTAAAGAATTAATTTGTACCAGATGGGTAGTTGGTGCCCATGTGGTGGTTGTTTTAAAAATGTAGCATTTTACAATCTGGAATAATTCTGTGTATGAGTAAAAGAGTCAATAAATTAAAGAAGTAGTAAGTATTAAGCAGGGCTGGGCATGGGCACATCTGTAATCCCAGCACTCAGGAGGATGAGGCAGGAGATTGCTGCAAATTTGAGGTCAGCCTGAACTGCATAGTGAAACCTTGTCTCAGACAAAGAAAAAAAAGTACTAAGAGCAGAATAATAGACACTTCCGGTTAGGATAAGGAGGATGGTATATTCGTGAAGAAGAGAGTGGGTTTTAGCTGCTGTATTGGGATGACACCCTATTTCTTTTTTTTTTTTTTTTTTGGAGACAAGGTCTCGCTTTGTAGCACATGCTGCCCTTGAATTCCCTTTGCAGCAATCCTTCTGCCTCAGCCTCCTGCCTGAGTGCTGGGATTGGGGACATGCGCTACTATACATCCTGAATCACATGAGAAATCTTTTTTCATAATAGTGTGTGTGACACAACTTGCTGTGTAAGTAGGTCATCCTGAGTTATTCACATACTTCAAATCAATTGATGTGGCATGTTTATATTACAGCTTGTGTACAAGGTAAAAGCAAATGACATATTGGAAAAACTAGCTTTGAGTTCTGTGGACACCAGCGAGCAGACCAAATGGCAGCACCTTGTAGATGAAGCAAAGGAAACTCTGCATAAAATCCAGGTATGTGTTCCCAGCCACTTAGGAGAGTATTACCAGCACTGCAGTGTTACGTTGCTCAGTGTTGGGTTGCCTTACTGTGTCTGGCATTTGTGAAACAGGATGATGAGTTTGTGGTGAAGTACTGCCTAGAGGCCCAGTGGATAACCTATGAAACTACCCAGGAGATGCTCAGCTATGCTAGAACCAGGGTAAGTTGATCAGTTTTTTTTCTTTCTTGCTTTCTTAAGAGAGTTTGTTTTAATCATTCATCATTCTGCCACCTCAAATACTTTTTTTTGGTCCTTCCATTTTCCCATATCTGTGTACCAATTTCTTAAAAATAGAACTTTTTTATTTGGTATTTTGAGACAAGGTCTTGCTATATAGTTCAGGGTGGCCTTGAACTCACAGTGTAGCCCAAGCTGGCCTCAAACTCACAGTGACCCTCCTGCCTCAGCCTCTCAAGTGCTGGGATTACAGGCGTGCACCACCACACTCAGCCTTTTTTTTTTTCCTGCGGCACAGGGAACTGATCTTAGGGCTTTTCCCTAGCCCATTTTTATTTTGAAACAAAGTCTTGCTAAGTTGCCCGGGCTGGGCTTGAACTTGTGATCTTCTGCCTCACTTTCCCAGAGTGCTGGGATTACATGTATATGGTGCCATGCCTGGCCTAAAGGAAAAAAAGAGCTTTTTAAAATTATAGCTTTATCGAGATAACTAACATCATGCAATTCACCAATTTAATGTTTAATGTTTGTTAGTATATTTACTGAATTTTTTTGTTGTTGTTGTTTGTTTGTTTTGAGACAGGGTCTTGCTGTGTAGTTCAGGCTGGCCTCAGACTCATGATGTAGCCCAAGCTGGCCTCAAACTCAGTGAGCCTCCTGCCTCAGCCTCCCAAGTACTGGGATTACAGGTGTGCTCCATCACACCCTGGCATTTACTGAATTTGCGTAGCCATTACCTCCATCAATTTTAGGTCATTTTCGTTGGCCCCGAAGCAAACCCTAAAGTGTTAACAGTGGTTCTTAGTTTCCCCCATTCCAGCTGCAGCAGCCACTAAGCTATTTCATGTCTCTTTTCGGTGTGCCTCCGGACATTACAGATCTGTAAATGGAATCATATGCCATGTGCGTTTATGTCTGACTTCTTTCACCTAGCATGTCGTCAGGGTCTGTCTGGCTGAAGCATGTGTCAGTGCTGTATTTCTTTGCCTTGCTGAATAATATTCACTGCATATGGGCCGACCCTGTTTTGCTTATTCATTCACCCTCTGATGGGCACTTGAGTTCCGTCTTTTTGCTATTGTGAGAATAAAGTTGCCATAAATGTGGTTGTACGAATGTCTGTTCAGGTCCCTGCTTTCAGTCCCTTTGAGCACCTGCCCAGGAGCCGGATTGCTGGCTTGTGTGCTGACTCCACGCTTGAGTTTTGTGGAGCTGCTGAGCTGTCTGAGCTGCGTCATCTCACATTCCCACAGCAGTGCGCAGGCCTCCACTTTCCCAAACCCTTTCCAACTCTTTCTGTTCTCTGTTCTGTGACATTAGCCATCCTAACGGGTATGACATGGAAGGTACGTTTTCATAGTGTTTGTGCATGTGTGTATTATGCAAAAAGAATATTTAAAAACGGAATCTTTTTCTCTTGTAGATTTTTTTTTTTGTTTTTTTTTTCCGGTACCAGGAACCGAACTCACGACCTTGTGCTTGCCAGGCAGGCGCTTTGCCGCTGAGCTAAATCCCCAGCCCCTCTCTTGTAGATTTTTTTTAAGGCGGGGATTTCACTGTGCAGTTCAGGCTGGCCTTGAACTTACCGTGGAGCCCAGGCTGGCCTTGAACTCATGGTCATGGCTATCCTCCTGTCTTAACCTCCTGAGTACTGGGATTACAGGTGTTCACTACCATGCCCGACTTCTTGTAGATCTTATTTAATATGTACTTTCTGCTGTTGCTAATAATGGCACTTTTGTAGTAAAGTGTTCCCCTCAAGTGTCCTGACTACAACTGCTGGTTATAGTCCATAAAGTCAAGGTATCACATGGGCAAAAAATTATGAGCTGTTTTGATATAATGCATTTTTTTAAAAAAAATGTAATTTCTTTATTATTTACTCTTCATTTCGGAATTAGGGGCAATTTATTTTCAAAGGTAATGTTTTCTATGAATTCACAGAAAGTCCGTCCTTTTTTATGAAAAACCTAACATAGCAGATGTTTTATTTTCATCCTTAGCTTTTGAAGAAAGAAGACAAAACTGTTCCTCTCTATTCTGATGGCTTGATAGAGGTAATTACATTAAGTGATAGATTAATATGGGGGTGGATGAGCCTTCACAGTTGTTTTCCTTTCAATATAGGCTTGCCTTTCTTCAAGAGCAAGTTGCCATTTTAGTATCTCAGCTTACTTATTTCCAAAATGGGACTGTTAAAAAAACAAACAAACCAAAAAAACCCAAAATGGAACTATTAATAGTATCTTACTGGTAGGGTCACTCTGAGGTCGTAGGAAATAACTCCTAAGAACCGTTTTGCATAGATCCTGATACCTGCTGAATACTGAAATGAACATAAACTGTAATGGTAATCATGGTAGTGCCCAAATACACGGGCGCATGTGTAAGAGCATTATATATGTAAATTCTCAAAGTTAATTTTGGTATAATTCAGCTGTTTTTCATGGCTTTTTTTTTTTTTTTTTTT
>NW_004955482.1:6052003-6095391 GCF_000276665.1 Chinchilla lanigera | reverse complement strand
GTTATTTTTTTTTTTCCGGTACCGGGAATCAAACTCACAACCTCACACTTGCCAGGCAGGCGCTGTGCCTCTGAGCCAAATCCCCGGCCTTTAGCTGTTTTACAATAAGGTCACTTTTTTAAAAAATTTTTTTGGGAAGGACTGGGAATCAAACTTCAGACCTCACACTTCCCACACAGGTGCTGTGCCACTGAGCCAAATCCCCAGCCCTGTCCCTTAGAAATCATTGTGAAAATGGATTTTTTGAAGGGCAATATAATGAATATGTTTATGCCTTTACAATTAAATGTGACTGGCAATGTTTTCATTATTCCATTTGGGGTGTGTATTAAGTAGAGCCAGTTGCATGGATGGGATTGACCTGTACTGTGGGGTAAAATGATAACATGAGACTTCTGAAATAGAAGGACCCTAAGTTTTGGTGTTTTTAATTCAGTACCATTGTGTGCAACATTCAAATTATCAAGTTCTTTCTTCTTTAGGTACTAAGGGCTCATGCAAAGTTGACTACTTTTTATGGAGCATTTGGACCAGAAAAATTCAGGTACATTCTGTTTTTATTTTTATTTTTAATTTTTTAAATTTTTTGTCTTTTTGAGACAGGGTCTCGCTATGTAGTTCGGGCTGGCCTTGAACTCACTTTGTAGCCCAGGCTGGTCTCAAACTTGCAACAATCCTCCTGCTTCAGCCTGCTGAGTGCTGGGATTACAGGCGTGCGCCACCATGCCTGGCTGTGTCATTTAAAATGTCTTTCTCAGAGTGATTTTCTTATGATACCTTCTGCTGGCTCACTCCCTTTCATTAATTTGTCCTGATACACAGGGACATCTGTGTTAGCCAACTTTTCATCACTGTAACAAAACCCACTTAAGGGGCTGGGGATTTAGCTCAGCGGCACAGCGCCTGCCTGGCAAGCGCAAGGTCGTGAGTTTGAGTCCCGGTACCGGGAAAAAAAAAAAAAACCCACTTAAAGGAGGAGAGGCTTGTTATGGCCCATGGGTTCAGATTTCAGACAGTGGGCACTTGGCTCCATTGCTGGGGTAGGGCAGAGCATCCCAGCAGGAGGTATCCTGATGCCTGGCAGTTTCCCTCCTGATACACAGGGGCTGAGAGAGAGGGTAGCCACAGCGGAGGGGCCTGGGACAAGGTGGAGTCTCAAAGAAGCCCCATGACCCACCCGATTCAGCCGGATCTCGTGTCCTAAGTTTCCTTCACTTCCCAACAGTGCCTCAAATTAGGAATCGGTCAGTGGATGAGCCCACCAGTGGTTAGAACCCTCATTACCCTCTCACCTGTGGCCCTGCACATTGCTGCATTGGGGAGCAGGCCTTTGCCTCATGAGCCCTGGGGATATTTCCTGTCCTAACTGTAGTAACAGCTCATATTTGACTTTTTTTTGGTCTTTTTTTTTGAGACAGGGTCTCACTATGCAGTTCAGGTTGTCCTTGAGCTCACTTTGTAGCCCAGGCTGGCCTTGAATTCACAAGGATCCTCCTGCCTCAGCCTCCTGAGTGCTGGGATTACAGGCATGCACTACCACACCTGGCAATAGTTCATATTAGAAAGTAAGATTTTTGGTGCATGTGAGAATATTCCTAAATTCAGGTACTGCAAATGCAGTTGTTAAGGCAAAATGTATGTGTGTGGGAGTTTGTCCTTCAAATATATTTTTTCGGGTAGAATAGGAGAGGGCCTGCCCATTTTCTCATTCATTTACCAAGAACTTGTCATAAAAGTTTTGTTTTTGCTAATATGTGTGAAAAATATTACAAAAATACTACTGCCTTGCTTTCTTCCTTTCTTAAAAAATTTTTTTAGCTGGGCGTGGTGGCACACTCCTGTAAACCCAACACTTGGGAGGCTGAGGCAGGAGGATCGTTGTGAGTTCGAAACCAGCCTGGGCTACACAGTGAGACCCTGTCTCAAAAAGATTAAAAAAAAAAATTTTTTTTTTTTTTTTGAGGCAGGGTTTTCCTATGTAGTCCAGGCCTTGAAGTCATTCTGTAACCCAGGCTGGCTTCAAACTCCTGATGATCTACCTGCCTCAGCCTCCCCAGTGTTGGGATCACAGGTGTTAGGACCTTGCGCTTACCAGGCAGGCACTATGCTACGGAGCTAGATCCCCAGTTCATTTTGATTCTTAACTCAAAAATTTATTTTTACTGGACACTGTGGCACATGTCTGTAATCCCAGCATTTGGGAGGTTGAGGCAGGAGGATTGCTGTGAGTTTGAGGCCACCCTGGGTTGCACAATGAGTTCCAGGCCGGCCTGGATTATATAGCTAGACCTTGTCTCAAAAAAGAGAAACAAAAAAGAATTTACTTTTGCTATCAAAATCCTAGTTTTCAGCCAGGCGTGGTGAAGTACACCTGTAATCCCAGTTGTTTGGGAGGCTAAGGCAGTGGAATCACCAAATTCAAGGTCAGCCTGGGTAACATTGGGAGATGCTATCTCAAAAAAAAACAATAAAAAGGGCTGGGGTTGTACCTCAGTGGTGACACACTAGCATGCACAGCCTTCGGGCTCGTACCCTGTACTTTCAAAGGACAAACAACAGAAAAAGTCTGTTGTTCTCTTTGGCATCCTTGGTCTTTATTTCTCTAGGGTTGTTTTTTTAAATTGATTTTTATAAGTCCTCTCAATATTTCAAATTTTCTCCAGTTTTGTCATCTTTCTCTTGATTTTGTTACTGATAGTTTTTACAAAAAATTTTTACTTTACAAAGCATTTTTATTTTATTTGTGATGCTAGAGATTATTTAGAAAGATGTCACCCACCCAAAATTTAAACATCTCTATATTCTTCATTTTAAAGTCTTTTTTAAGATTTAAATATTTGTTGTATTGGGAATTGTAGACACACATATACACACGCGCACTTTCTTCCCCTGTACTGGGGCTTCAACCCATGGCTTTGGCATGCCAAGCAAATTTTCTACACTGTTATGTCCCAGCCTTTGAAGCTTTTATGTTTTTCCTTGCGGCCAGCCTGCCACCCTAGCACTGTCACTGAACTATCCTTTTCACTGCTGATTGAAAGGTTACACTGACCAGAGGCTGAAAATCTCACATATTATTCAAGTCTAACTTATCTTATCTCCTTATCACTTAACTAATGAGCTCTGAAATGTTATTTATTAAACTAGCCCTATCATAATTTCCTTCTTTGCTTCCTTTTTTTTTTCCTTTTTAAGACAGGGTTTCACTATGCAGTTCAGGCTGGCCTTGAACTCACTTTGTAGCCCAGGCTGACCTTGAACTCGCAATGATCCTCGTGCCTCAGCCTCCCCAGTGCTGGGATTATAGGTGTGTGCCACCACACCCACCCTACTTGGTTTGTGTCCCCCCCCCACACACCTGGTACCGGGAATCGAACTCACAACCTCGCGCTTGCCAGGCCGGCACTGTGCTGCTGAGCTAAATCCCCAGCCCCTTAGCCTATTTGGTTTTTGGTTTTTTTTTTGGTACCTAGAATCAAACTCATAACCTCACACTTGCCAGGTAGACACTATGCTGCTGAGCTATACCCCTGGCTCTTATATGTGTTTGTTTGACACAAGATCTGGCTATATAATCCACTCTGGCCTTGAATTTACTTGTGTAGCTCAGGCCAGCTTCCAATTTATAGGGATATTCCTGCCTCAGCCTCCTAAGTGCTACAGTTACAGTCATATGCCATCATGTCCAATTGAGAGCTATTGATTTTTAAAAATATTTTAACCAGCTACTTTGTTGATTTACAGTAATGCTTTAATTGATTTTAGTTTTTAAGTATATAATTATGTAGTCCTATAATGGTAGTTCTGTGTCATCAGCTCTGGTTTTGTTTTTTCTTTGCCTGTTTTCATTGGATGGTACTTCTAGAATATTATTAGTAGTAGTATTAGTATTAGAATTTTGTCTTTTTGAGACAGGGTCTCCCTGTGCAGTTCTGGCTGGCCTTGAGCTCACTTTGTAGCCCAGGCTGGTCTCGATCTCACAATGGTCCTCCTGCCTCAGCCTCTTAAGTGCTGGGATTACAGGTGTGTGCCACCATGCCCAGCTAGAACATTGTTTTTTATTTGTTTTGCTTTGTTTATGGAGACAGAGTCTTGCTATATAGTTCAGGCTCATCTTTTTATTTTTTTAGACGGGGTTTTCACTATACAGTGTTGGCTGCCCTTGAACTTGCTTATGTAACCTAGGCTGGCCTCGAACTCATGGCAGCCCTCCTGCTCAGCCTCCCCAGTGCTGGGATGACAGGTGTGCATCACCATGCTTGACTTCTAAAACATTATTAACTATTGTGGTAATCCTTTTCTTGTTCTTTTTTTTAGTATATGTGCTACCGAAGTGAGCACCCTTGTTCCCTTGTTCTTGTCTTTAACAAACAAGCTGGGCATGGTGGCGCATGCCTGTCATCCCAGTACTTGGGAGGCTAAGGCAGGAGGATCACCATCAGTTTGAGCCTGGGCTACATAGTCTAGGCCAGCTTTAACTATAACTTTTGAGACCCTGTCTCAAAACAAAACAGAAATTCCTTCACTTTATCATGTAAGCACGTTACATACAGGCTTTTATAGTTTTGTTTGACTTTCTGTCATATTAAGACAGTAGTCATCCTCTATCTCTGAGCTTTAATCAGGACTGAGTAGTTATACTGCATTGTTAGTTACAGCAGAAGACTGGGAATAATCTAAACATTTAACTCTGGGGAACTAATTCCACAAATTATTATAAATCCATGCCATGGGATACTGTGTAGTCCGTAAGAGGAATGCTGTTTATGTGTACTGATTCAGTTTAAGCACTAAGACAGTATAAAAATTAATTTTATCTGGGTGTGATGGCAAGCACCTGTAATCGCCAAAAGCAGGAGAATCACAAGTTCAAGCCCACCCTGGGCAAGTTAGCAACTTACTGAGACCTTGTTTCAACATTAAATTTTTTAAAAGGGCAGAGGATGTAGTTTAGTCTAAAAGCCCCAGGTTCAATCCCTAGTGTTGGGAAGAAGTTAAAAATAGTTGTTTATGGGAAAAGGAGAAGGGAAGTAGATGTGAAAAGAATAAAGATATGTTGTGTACATGTACCAACTCCATGTGTTGAATGTAGTCGCTATGTGCTGCAAACATGGGCTAATAAAAACATGTTTGGAATAGTTGTTTATAGCCAGGCGTGGTGTGCATGCCTGTAATCCCAGGACTAGGGAGGCCGAAGCAGGATTGCCATGAGTTCGAGGGTAGCGTGGGCTCCATATTGAGTTCAAGGCCCACATGAACTACACAGCAAAACAAACAAACAAACAAAAAATGAGACCATAGTGAGTTTAAGGCCAGCATAGACTATACAGCAAGACCCTGCCCCCCCCCAAATGAAATTGTTTGTATATGTTGTGATTATCCAAGGAAGACCCTCCAAGAAGAGTTACGGCCTCTGGGGAAGATGACAGGAGGTCCAAAGGTCTAGAAAGAAAGAAACTTACTCTTTCATTGTGTTATCTTTGGTGCTGTTCTGTTTTTAAGCTTGTTTGGGTTGTTCTCCTGAGTCAGGGTCTTGCTCTGTAGCCTACGCTGGCCTTGAGCTCACTATGTTGCACAGTGGCTCACAACTCAAGCCGATCCTTGTGCCTCAGCCTCCTGAGTGCTGGGATTTGTTTTAAAAGTTTACGAGGAAAAATTTTTAAAAAGAACAAAGTAGTTGATATGTACAAAATGTTACTCACTTGGAAAGTGTAAGCTTAGTTTTTTTTTTAACCACTAACTTTTTCTTCCCTTTGACTTCTCAGTGGGAGTGCTTGGATTGAATTCCTGAATAATGAAGATGATCTTAAAGATATTCTGTTACAGCTAAGAGAAGGGAACCTTGTCTGCGCACAGTATCTTTGGCTGAGACATCGGGTAATGCTTTGTTTTGCGTTTTTTCTTAAAGGTTTTCTAGCTCCTAAGATGGGGGTCTCACTCAGTTGGAAACTAACAGCATGGCACATGTGGATAATAGAATGTTGTCAGATTGACAGGACACGCGTGTCCCTCTGATGGTTCTAAATCCCAGGGAGTACTAGAAAGATACCATAGAGCATTGTTTTACCTCACTGAGTCTAAATAGCTCCAAATCTTAGCTCAATAGGCAGTATTTGATTAAGTTATTCACTGATAGAATAACTTAATCAGGTTGATAACCACAACCTGAGGTGGTTAAGTCGTATCTGTGGTCCCAGCTACACAGGAGACTGAGGCAGGAGATTTCCCTTGAGTACAGTAGTTGGAGCCAGCCTGGGCAACATAGTGAGACCAGTCTCTTAAATAATTATGTTATATTATATTGTTCATTTGAATTCCCTTCACCTTGGCTGATGTCGATATACAGTATCAGTACCAAAAAGCATCGTGTTGCCGTTTCATTAGTGGGCAGTTGCTTGTAAGCATTTGTGCCACGGTCCCCAGTTTTATCTTTCTTAGAGCACGTCTCTGCTGGCTCCTGTGCAGCATGATTGACGCACTGTTTGATACTCGCTCGTGGGAGAATTCATGGCTTGATCATTTGCATAGATAAATCACCTTTAGCACTTATGAAAATCAGGAAGATATTCCTTGGGATGACTTCCTAATGTAACAGGACTTTGCTGTTTGGGAGGTTGTCAATCTCAATTTGTTAGATAAATTTTAATTTCTCACTCTAATATTCAGGCAAACTTCGAAAGCAAGGCTGATGTGAAAATGCTTGAGAACTTGCTGAACTCAATTTCTACACCGCTCTCTTTGCAAAATCTTTGTCCGTGGTTTAAAAATGAGGTGGTCCCATTTGTGAGGAGGACTATACCTGAAGGACAGGTGAGGTCTTCTTGTAATGATCTCATTTACTTTGTGTTACCTTGGATCACTGAAGATGAAGTTACAGTGTGCTTGCTTTGCTAGCACATATACCAAAAAGGTTGAGTTACAGTCACACCCATGTTATGGTTGATACATTGTGTCAGCTTGAGAAGTCCAGAAGCTTAACTAAGTAACTCAGCAGTTCTGCATCCTGGGGTGAAAAGGACCTGCCCTTACCATGTTGTTCATTGTGTCAACTTGAGAAGTTTAAAAGTTCAACTAAGTGATTCAGCAGGGGGCCAGGGTCCTTACTTTATTAACACCCTCAGTTTGTGGAAGAGTGGGCTACTGAGATGGCGTGGGTGTGGGTGGATAGTGGGCATGCAACATAAGAGAGGAAAAGAGGCTTGCTTACCCACCCTCTTTGGCGCTTGCTGCGTTTGCTGTCTCCTGTCACCTTAAACTGTTGCCCCTGGGCCAGGCCACCCTGCCTTGAGGCCAGGTGATTATGGACTAAAACCTCCACTAACTGTGAGCTAAATAAACTTTTCCTTCACTAATTTTGGGTGTCAGGTGTTTTGTCCCAACAACGAGAGAAAAGTAACTAAGATAACCAATTAGTTAGCTTTTTTAAGTGTCTCTTTTAGAAGGTGGTGGTAAGACTAGAGGTGTAGCTCAGTGGTTAGAGCATTTGCCTAGCACATGTGAGACCCTGGCTTCAACCTCCAGGACTGTAAAAATGAAACAATTTATAAGAGAGAATTATGGAGGAGTTTAGTTGTTTTAGTGATTCAGTATTGAGAATTTTAAATGATATATGTTTCAGAAAATTCTTGCAAAATGGTTGGAGCAAGCAGCCAGGAACCTTGAATTAACCGATAAGGTAATACTAGAATAATTAATGTGGAAAAGACTTGGCACTGCCCCAAAGCATAAAACACTTTTTTAATGGTCTGTAATGTTTTGTAAAGGCAAACTGGCCAGAAAATGGACTTCAACTGGCAGAGGTATTTTTCACAGCAGAAAGAACAGAAGAATTGGGAGTGGCTTCCTCTTGGCACTGGATATCTTTGGTATGATATAGAGAATGGATTTTTACTAATGAAATAGTTCCTTTATGTTAAAGCGTTTGCATGGATGTAGAGAAAAGTATCTGCAAATACATGTACTTTTTAAGGGTTCTGTTTATGTGTTCCTTTATTTACATCTTTCAAATCCACAGAATTGAAAATTTCTTTCTTTTCTTCATGGTATTTCCATTACACTTCATAATGCTTTTTCTCTGTTGAACCAGTGAAAAACAAACAATATAAAAACATTCTCCTGAGTAGTATAATTGGGTGTTATACAATAGCAGCATTTCACAATCCTAAAAGAACAAAACTTACTAACATATTACAATTAGTTTTCATGTACAACCAGGACTTCTGTCTAAACTAGTATGCTTTATCTGATGGCATTTGCTAGGTATTCACACAGTTATTAGGGCTAAAATATCAGTGAGGTTTTTTTTTTGTTTTTGTTTTTAGGATCAAACTGTAAAAAACATGAGACTGTCTGACAGTTTGAAAAAACAGCAGTGGTCTGGCCATGTAGCTTGCTGAGAGCCCTTGCCTAGCATGGGTAGGGCTCTAGGTTCAGTTCAATCCCCAGCAATGAAGACAAAACAAAACAAAATCAAACCAGTGGTAGAAGCCGGGTGTGGTGGCTGGCACCTGTAATCCCAGCACTCGGGTGACTGAGGCAGGAGAATTGTTGCGAATTTGAAATCAGCCGGGGCTACAGAGTGAGCTCAAGGTTGGCCTGAAATGCATAGCGAGACCCTGTCTCAAAAAGACTGACTAAATAAGTAAATAAATAAATAAAACCAGTGGTAGATGAGGAACTAAGATCAGGAATGTTGATTTTATACTTCAGGTTAATGAACAAAATTTACTATTTGGCAAAAATACAAAATTTATTATTTGGCTTGTAAATTTCTTTAATTTCTTTTCCCTTTGGAGTTTCCGAATTTTTGAAAATGTTCATTACATTGGGGGAGATAATGTGGAGGCCTGTAATGTTACTTCCTAGGGAGGTGGAAGGGGGAAGGTCACAATTTAAGGCCAGCCTGGCCAACTGAGCAAGACCCTCTCTCAAAAGAAAAATAAGAAGAGTGTTGAAGTAAGCTTAACTGTTTCCTTCTTACGTTTTCATTTTATATCCTTAACCATCTAGTACTCTCATTTCAGAAGGATTTCCAGCACACGGAGGAGGCGTGTCAGCTGCGGGCTCTGGTGAATAACTTGAGGGAGCTGGTCACGCTGTACCGGAAGTACAACTGCAGACTGGCCCTCTCTGACTTAGAGAAGGTAAATTCCAGGCTGGTCAACATCGTTCTGCTTCTTGCATCCATTTGTGGCTGGAGCCTGCAGTTCTGTCATTTTCCTTGTCTGTCACCCAGGAAAACACAACCAGCATCGTGTTTCGAATGTTCGACAGAGTGTCGGCCCCAGAACTTATCCCCTCCACCTTAGAGAAGTCTGTCAGAGTTTACATGCGGGAACATGACTTACAAGAGGAGGAATTGCTCTTGCTGTACATAGAGGTAACTGTTTGTTTAGATCCAGCCTTGCTTCTGGGAGCTGCTCAGCCACTCCATCGGACTAAATGTCCAACTCTGTAAGGAGTATCGTATTTACCGCTGGGACTCACGCAGCATTTTGTACTGGTTAAGAAAATGGGTTAATTGTGCTGGTCAGCGAGTACCCTGAACAAGGCAGAAAATAGGAGCGGGGCACACTGATGAGCGCCTGTGATCCCGGCTCTTGGAGAGGCTGAACGGGGAAGAACCCCGGAGCCCACAAATGCGAGACCGCCGTCTCGAAACCACAATGGGACTTTCTCCTAAGCACTGTTGTGAGCTAAAAGGAAAATGAACTCAATAAATACTACATTTTTTTCTTTTTACACTGATTATAAAACCCAAGACTTTGTACGTGCATAGCACATACTCTAGCACCTCAGCCTATCAATATTTTTTTTTCTTTTTTTTTTGAGACAGGGTCTCCCTATGCAGTTCAGGCTGGCCTTGAGCTCACTATAGCCCAGGCTGGCCTCAAACTCACAATGATCCTCCTGCCTCAGCCTTCTGAGTGCTGGGATTACAGGTATGCATCACAGTGCCTGACTCTGTCAATTATTTTTGTACACACTATGCTGTAGTAACCTGACTTGTAGATCTTTCAAGTTTTTCCTTTTTTATTCTATGAAAAAATAAAATGAAATTTCAAATTATGAAACTACTTAAAATTTTAAGAGAATAATAGCGGTTAATACACTGTATCGTCATCTTCAATATAGTTACTGAGTACAAAACATAAACCCAAAAGATTCTTGGGACAAAGAAACAGATAACAACACACACTTATTTTTCAATGAACTGAAATAAACTAATTAAAACATGTTAGCGTATGTATTGCAATATTTTTAAAGCAATGGAATATGTAACTTGGGAACTTCTCCCTACTTGCTTTTTGTGTGTATTTGTGTATGTTTTGTCTTTCTTTTATGTGTGTGTCTCTTACATAAAAGAAACCATGCATATGAGACAAGAAACCATTCCTCACAGCTCTAACTGTGGAGAAACCATCTGAGCGGGGAGACGGATGCCCGGTTGTCAGGAGAAGGAAGGAAGCAGCGTTATTCTAGCAACATCCGTTCTTTTTATTTTTTTATTAGATTTTATTGTTACATTTCAGATATATATATAACGATCACGTTCCTCATAGAGAATTTGTACCCGTACATGATATAACTTGTTTTCTCCCCATCCCCTACCCTCCCTTCACCCCCTCCTTTCCTCCCCATTTACAAACCTTTGTTTCCATGTTTTCTTCTCCCTTTTTTTTTAACTTTGCCCTTCTTTCCTTTCCTCCTCCCTCTCTCATGTTCTCCTCTCCATTTGAACATTTTTCTCCTACTTCAGAATACATTTTGGTCCTTATTTACACTTTTGGTTTCTGATACCAGAGAAACAATGTGGTATTCACACGTGTGCGTCCGATTTATTTTCCTTAAAAGACTGTGGAGTCAAGGGCATCCATTTTCCTGGAAATGTCTCGAGCATACCTTTCTTTATGGCAGAGGAGCACTTCATTATATAAAGAAACCACATCTTCTTTATCCATTCACTAGTTTATGGGCACTTGGTTTGTCTCGGTTTGTTTCCAAGGTTTAGCTATTACAAACGGTGTTGCTATAAACATGGGTGAAGCAGCATCCATTCCTCTTAAGCCTTCTGCTGATAGAGATTTGAGGTTACATGATCCACTTTCTGCTCACAACTGGTGTGGCTGGAGAGGTGGTATTCAATTATAGCATCAGCAGAACCAAAGATGTGGTATATTTCATCCATGTCAATAAAGGCATGAATGACCTGTTCTTGTTCTACAGAGAATAGAAATTAGATCTCAGACACTCTTTATATTCCAAAATAAGGTCGCAAAACATTTTGTGATTTTCATTTAAATTGTTAGGAGGCTTGGAGTTATTAGTTAATCTACCTTCCAATACACTGTTTAATATAGCACTGAGTAAAAGCCGCCAGTTGTCAGTGCGTGAGTGGTCAAATAGCTCTGCTAGTAATTATTTATCTTTCTTCAGTAAAGTTGCATAAACCAAAAAAGAGAGAGAGAAACTGTGTAGTATTTGATCTTGTGTGTCCAGCTTGTTTCACTGAACAGTATGTTCTCAAGTTGCCCAAGGATTTCTTTTTACATTTTCTATACCTATAAAATTAAGTGCTAAAGTTTTGACAAATTTCCTTTTGTGTTTTTTGAGATAGTCCTACCATGTAGTTCAGGCTGGCCTTAAACTCACTATGTAGCACGGGCTGGCCCTTGAACTCATGGAGATTTTCCCACGTCTGCCTCCCCTAAGTACGGGAATTATAGGCATGCACCACCCTATCCTGTATAATTTTTCATAATTGTTCCACATTCATGACTAAGTAGGATTTTGTTTCTGTTGCTTTATGAATCCATAAAGGCCACTTAAATCTATCTCTGTGTGTTGCAGTTGTTTAGTGAGGAATTTAATTTTTGAAAACATATCCATGTTTATCTCTTCTTAGGATTTACTAAAGAGGTGTAGCTCAAAGTCCACATCCCTGTTCGACACAGCTTGGGAAGCAAAGGCCATGGCTGTTATTGGATGCTTGTCTGACACAGATGTGAGTAACCTTGGTGACCATCATGTTTTCCGTTGCAGCACTGGATCTTAAAAGATACTCTCATCACAAAAGTGACATGTTTATTAAGCATTTGTATAGCATGTAAAAGGAATAAAAAATAAAAACCACTTGTAATTTTTTCCCTTTATTTTATAAAATAAAAAGTTGAGCCAGGCGTGGGGGTACATGCCTATAATCCCAGCACTTAGAAGGCTGAGGCAGGAGGATCACTATGAGTTTGAGACCTGCCTGCAGTATATGGGAAGACCCCTGTCCCCTCAAAAAAAAAAAAACCCCAAAACCGTGGAAATGTTCTCATTCCCACCCCTAGAAGATCTGCCATGGACAAGCAGGTGCAGATCTCTCCAGGGTTTCTATGATTGTTCAAACACGGAGACATGTTTTCAATATGCTGTATTATTCCTTTAGCTTGACATCACATTATTATTATTTACCATTATAAAACATGATGTAAGTAAAATCATGAAAATTAACTTTAAACAGAGCCTGCCCACTGTAGAATAATGGCATAGACTATGACTGCCATGTTTCAGCAGATAAAATATCTTTGTGAAGTTTCCTAAATAATAAAGTTTCCTTTATGTGTGAAAATAGGAAGAAATTTTGTGCATTTATGGCTGGAAGAGGAAATAATCTGAGACTGGTTACGCCAGTGGCAAAAGGTCCCGGGGGCCTTTAGCATTCATGTGCGGTCTCTCTGCAGCTCATCTTTGACGCGGTGCTGAAGATCATGTACAAGGCCGTGGTTCCCTGGAGCGCGGCTGTGGAGCAGCTCGTGAAGCAGCACCTGGAGATGGACCATCCCAAGTAAGCTGCCCGCCTGACCACTTAGCATCTGTGTGGTGTTGGTATCCACTCGCATTTTTCATTGACTGTTCCATAGTATTTCATTAAAAAGATGATCCAGCCAGCTATGCTGGTGCACTGCTGTAATCTTAGCACTGGGGAGGCTGAGACGGGAGGATGGCTGAGTTCGAGGCCAGCTTGGGCTACATAGTGAGTTCAAGGCCAGCCTGAAATACATAGGGAGACCCTGTCTCCAAAAAAAGAATGATGATCCATGCTAACATCAATAAACTTACTTTCAGAGTCAAGTTACTACAGGAAAGTTACAAGCTAATGGAGATGAAAAAGCTTTTACGAGGGTATGGAATAAGAGAAGTGAATCTCTTAAACAATGAAATAATGGTAAGTTCACTAGCTGAAGGATCTTTTTTCTATTTCAAGGTAGCACGGGAAATTGAATGAAGATTTTATATTGTAAAAAGTCAATGGAACTAGATTTTCCACTATTTTGTTAGGTACATCGTAAATAGGGTGTTTAGTTATTCGTGAGAGTACTAAGGGCAACAATTGTAACTGAAGCTCACAAAGAATGCCAGGACTGTCACGAGATTCAGAATAGAAATCATTTGAAATCTTTCATACGGCTTGGTTTTTTCCTGCATTATTTTAATTTTATGGATGCTTTGCTCTGATAAGCCAATCATTCCTGGCTTCTCTTTGTTCTGTGATAAGCAGCATGCACGTTGTCTCGTTTCAGCGCGTGGTCAGATACATTCTCAAACAAGATGTCCCGTCTTCCTTGGAGGATGCTCTAAAGGTGGCCCAGGGCTATAGATTGTCTGATGATGAGATCTACAGTTTAAGAATTATAGACCTGATCGATAGAGAGCAGGTATGAAAGTTTATTGTTTCGTAGGGCTTCTTTGTTAATTAAATCCTTGAAAACAGAGACAAATCAAATTATTCAAACTGAGTTTCACGAAACATAGTTATACCAATAAGAAAACAAACTATTAAAGTGGCCATGTTTTTCATGTCTGTTGGTTCTTTAAATGTAGTTAATGGGTTTTTTTTTCAGTACTGGAACTTGAACCCAGTGTGTTTGCATTGAGCTACGTGCCTACTCCTGTATTATTTTTTATTCTGAGATGCAGACTTGCTAAGTTGTTGAGTCGATAAGTTGCCCAGGCTGGACTCAAAGTGGTAATCCTCATGCCTCAGTCTCCCAGAGTGCTGAGATTACAGGTGTGCACTCCCACGCCGGGCCTACTTTTTTATATTTTTAAGGGTCTTTATTTTTGTGTAATCCTACAGTGAGAGGCATGCCTAAGAAGTATACTCATCTTTAGTTTCTAGGGTTGTATCTTAAATTTACTTAATGAGTTAGGGATGTAGCTCAGTGCCGGGGCTAGCCTACCATGTGTGAAGCCCTCTGTTCAATTCCCATTACCACCCTCCCCCAAAAACTGAACTATAATCTATTTTTCCAAGTTTCTTTCTTTGTTTCTTTCATTCATTCTTTCTTTCTTTCTCTCTTTCTTTCTTTCTTCTTTCTTTTATAATACCAGAGAACAAACCTGGGTTTTCTTGCTTGCTAGGGAACTGGGGTCAGGTTCTTTTTCTGTTTTTCTTGTCATCTTAAAGTAGAAGAGAGAGAGGTAAGGCCAGGTTGTCCTCTGCAGACACCAGCTAATGTTCCCGCTGTCTGCCTATTCACAGGGCGAAGACTGTCTCCTTCTGCTGAGGTCTCTGCCTCCTGCAGAAGCAGAGAAAACTGCAGAAAGAGTCATCATCTGGGCACGATTGGCCTTGCAGGAAGAGCCAGACCATTCTGCAGAGGTGAGATATAAATAAACTCGGTTCTTACAGACGTTAATCAAGAAGGTGGAGGAGACAGACTTCCATAAATGGATTGTGACCCTTCTTACTATAGCACTAGAAGATGTGAGTTTTTTATACAATGGAGTAGTACTTTGCCATAAAGAAGGATAAGCTTGAGACATGTTTATCTAAATAGCAGCACCTTGAGACTATGCCCTTAAATGAAATAAATCAGACACACATGTAAATATTGCATTGTTTCTCTGGTGTGAAAAACCTAAACTGTAAATAAGGACCAAAATATATAATAGATATTGTGAAATGGGAAGAAAATGTTCAAATGGGAAGAGGAACTAGGGAGGGGAGACGGGGAATGGAAGGAAGGGAAAAAGGATAAAAAAAGAAGGGAAAAAATGGGAAGAAAAGCTTTTGTAGATAAGGAAGGGAAGAGGAGTTGAAGGGAGGGGAGGAGAACAAGGAAAAAAAAAACCAATAACTACAGTTATATCATGTACAAGTACAAATTCCCTATGATGAATGTGATCATTACATATACCTAAAATGTACCAGTAAACTTAATTTTTAGAAAAAGGAACAACCAAATACGGCTACTTTTGAGCAGTTGATTTAGCCCACTGCCAGGGTCTGTGAGTTAGATGGATTAACTGAAGTGGCCGTTTACATAAAGGATTTCCCCTGGAAATATGAATACTCTCTTGTGTAGGAATGGACAGACCAACGTAAAGCTAAGGCATCTTAGTTGAAACTCCAGTGGTGAAAGAGAGCCATTTCACTTCTTTTATCATGTGTTTACCCAGGGTGGTTGGGTTGTTAGGACAAGTGACTTTCCTCACAATATTCAGAATGGCACAGCCTCAGCTCAGACTCCGTTTGAAGGACTGGGCATCTGTCAGCTCAGCGTACAGCACCTTCCTGGCAAGTGCAGGGCCCTGAGTTCGATTTCTGGTAACAAAAAACCCAAAAAAACAAAAAAAGCATACTCCATCTGATATGCTGTGTCTGCTCTGTGTGTGTGTGCCTGGGTATGCACATACGTGTGCTGGGTGAGAGGCATGCTGAGGCTTCACACTTCTCACATTGAGCCCAGCCCCCACTTCATATCCTTGTATTAAAGCTTCTCCCTCTTTTTCCTTCTCTCCTCTTTTTAAAAGCTTTATAATAATCACTGGAAGTAGTAGCAGTGATTGTTTATTAAATGTCTGTTCTTTTTTTTGAGATAGACTCTCGCTATAGATAGTCCAGGCTGGCCTGGAACTCTTGGTGATCCTCCTGCCTCGGCCTTCCAAGTGCTGGGATTATAGGTGTGCGCCACCACGCTCAGCTAGACTTTTGTTTTTCAAGCTTTTTTTAAAACATCTGTTCTTTTTAACTTTTCTTGAGAATATTTCCAAATGTTTAGAGTAAATAATTCTATAAAAAAGACTGAGGATCTGTTAATTATAGTGCAGTTGTGAGGTTATTTGAAAGATTTGAACATGCTCTGAGATTTCTAAATTATATATTGAAAAGCCTATGCTGATGATTATCATATCCTATATAAGAGTCATTTATGGTTCATTTTGTGACCTCCCATCTACTCCTAATGTGGACTTCTCATTTTTCAACCACTCTCATTGTTTTTTCTGATTTCTTGGGGTGTTTGTTTTGTTTTTCTTTGTTCGCAGTGCTGGGGGTTGAACCCAGGGCCTCACACAACTAGGCCAGCGCTGTACCACCTCGCTGCAGCCTCACTGCAGTTCATGATTCCGGTGTTCCTCTGTGCTCGTATGTGTACTGCCAAAGTGGTTGGTAAAGGAAGTGCGTTTCATTTTGCTTCTGTCCTTCTAGGACCAGGCCTGGAGAATCTCTGTGGCAAAGACGTCAGTGGACATTCTTAAAATACTGTGTGACATTCACAAAGGTAGTTTCTGTCTCTTGTCCTCGTGTTGTTCGAAAGCTCATCCTAGGGCTGGGGATTTAGCTCAAAGGCAAAGCTCCTGCCTGGCAAGCGCAAAGTCATGAGTTCAATTCCTGGTACTGGAAGAAGAACGAAAAACAAAAGCTCATCCTTTTCAGGCAGGACACCAGTGACAGCTTTTACTACAGCCATAGTTTTCCTACTTCTAATTATCTGTACTGATTTTACCCATTTTTCTTCATGAAAAATCTGCCCTCCTTGTTTATTTTATCAAAAGTGTAAGAACAGAAGCATGTAAAATCACTTTCTCTCTTGCTTGTACGTGTGGTGCAATAAGCCATTCAGTGCTAGACTAGATTTTTTTAGAACCTTGCTCATTTTTCTCATGTATCAGTTGAGTATGATTGAGGCTAAATTTTAAGTTTGAACTGGAAACAGTTAAGAAAATTCTCTTGGAGGGAAAAGCTACAGTATATCAGAATAACCCCATTTTTCTCATAACCCTTTAATTTCCCTTTTCTACCTCCAGAGAGAATAGATTTCTTTTTTCAGATTAGGCTTACATTGGACTTACATTGTTTTGTATCAACAACTGAAAAGAACTGCTAACCAACCAAAGCTAATTAACATTTCAGCTTTTAAAATTTTTTATGACGTGGTATTTTAACCATTTTCTATACCACGTTCCTGAGCTTGGGTACAGTAACTTGTGAGAATTCAGGTTTACTCAGCTCAGAGTTCTCGGGGCTGGAAATATGAAGAGCCTGGCACTGACCTCTACCTGGCCTCTGGTGAGGGCTCCTTGTTGCTTCGGAACATCCCTGCGGGTAGCTCTCAGCTCAAGTGCCAGAGAGGCCGCTTTTAATCCAAAGCCACTCCTGCAATAAACCGTTAACTGGAGCCCCCACGACCCCTGTCTCCTCCCACAAGTCACCTCTTGGTACCATTAACACACACATAAAATTCTGGAGGCATATTCAAAACATGGCCTATGGAATTTGCCTGTGTGCTATAACTTTTAAAATTTTAATTACAGACAATCTCCAGAAGAAGGATGAATATGAAGAAACCCTGAAACGATTTCAAATGGTAGCGAGCCTGCAGGTAAAGACGTACCGCAGATTGTCCCCATTCCTGCTGACCCCCACGCCCTTGCTTATTCTATCGCTTAGCCTCTCACTAGCATTCATCACTTAAAATAAGATGGTTAAATTTGAAAAGTGCTCGCCGCGTAAAACTTAGAACCCTATTGATGATATGCAGAAACTGCATTCCTTGGGAAAAGTGCACATTAAGAGAAGGGAAACTTCTTGGTGGCTTAATCCATTAAAGAGAAGTCATTTAATCATGCTTATATTTTATTTTTGAAAAGGTGATATACACACAATACAGCATGGAAAAAGTCTAGGTGAAGGTGTGTTACATATATTTTACCAAACTAAAAGTTTAAATTAATTAAATTATTATTTAAATTATTTCTGTGCATATTATAGATAAGAAAGAATTAATTCTTTGGCCCCTCCAAAAAAAGGCAGAAAACTGTGTACCCTATGATGAAAAGTAAGCTTTCGTCCTTCCCTGATGCTCCAGCTATCCGTTTTCCCACGGGGCTGTAACCGCTGTCAGCGGCTTCTCGTATGTCCTTGTGGAAGTCCTTGCGTGGCTCTGCAGGCATAGAGAGCCCGTAGCTCCTAGTGAGGAGGCGTTGTGACAGGCAGTCTTCAGTCGCACGTCCATAGTAAGCACCAGATGTGCGCTCTCCTATCAATTGCCGTGTGTACTTGTTTTTGCCCGGTGAGCCCCCTTCAGCAAAGATCACTAATGTTTTGGGAAGGAAAGCATTGTTTGTTTGTTTTTTTTTCTTTGTTCGTTTTGTCTTTTTGAGACAGGGTCTCACTATGCAGTTCAGGCTGGCCTTGAGCTCACTTTGTAGCCCAGGCTGGCCTCAAACTTGCAATGATCCTCCGGCCTCAGCTTCCTAAGTGCTAGGAATACAGGCATGTGCCACCACACCCAGCTAGGAAAGCATTAGTTTGGAAACACTGTAACATTTTATACATTTTGTCTTTACTATAGATGTGTGCTATGCTACCATCAAAAATAATATTTATAGTCAAACATGGTGGCACATACCAGTAACTCAGAAGGCTGAGGAAGGAGGATTGCTTGAGAACTTGAATTCTAGTGCAGCCTGGACACCATACAAGACCTTGTCTTAAAAAAAATTGTTATTATATTTATGAAGACTCTAAATACAGGGAAAAGGGGAATTACGTATTGTTAATTGAAAAAGGTAATGTAAGAAATCATACAGTGCAGCCATAAAATACTAATGAAAGATTAAAAGGAAACACTGAGAAAATGGTCAGTGTTTATTAAGTTAAGCTTGTTGTCACTCCATCCGGAGGGTATCTGGTAAGTTTGGAGTTGTTTTTGATTGTCACAGCTGTTGGGAGGATAGAAAGGCTATCGGCAGTCCTGTAATGTGTACGGCCAGCCGCACACAGCAAAGGACTGTCCCTTTCCAACTGTCATGGAGATGAGGAACCGCGCTCTAAAATACAGCATCAATGCAAAGGGCCTCCTTTGCCCGCCCCCGATACCTTCTGGTGTCTTCTTCTGGGCATCAGTGAGATTTCTGGTGAGTTGGAGAAATAGATCCTGGGTCTGGAGTTAGCAGCCGACCAGAAGTTAAAGAGCAAGACTGTTTGTTAGGCCTCCAGGGCAGATTTGCAGAAACCAAATGCTGAATCCCTTCATCCCCACTCAGCTCTCCGCAACACAGTTATATTGGTTGATAACCAGGGCTTGAACCTGAGCTGCACACATAGGAAAGCGCACTGCCCTGGGTACACCTCCAGTCTGTCTGAGCTTTTTATAATACTAGTTTTATAGTTTGAAATTTAAAGTCTCAAATTCTTAATTTGCAAGGGAGTAGTCTGAGGAAGAGGGGATAAGGGGAAGTTTGAAGTGTAATGGTGATTTTTACCACTGGCTAACCTGAAAAGGACTTAGGACTTTGTCTTGCTTATGTTTGCTGCAGGAGAACTTTGAGGTCTTTCTTTCGTTTGATGATTATAGCAGCAGTGCCCTGCTAGCCGATCTTCGTGAGCAGTACATTAGCAGTCACGAGAATGCCCAGGAGGAGGCGGGCCTGAGCACCAGGTCCAAGCTACACAGACAGGCCCTGGCCCTACAGGTGTCTGCGCAGGAGCTGGAGGCAGAGCTGGCCTGGAGAGCCTTACGGGGTGAGAACATCGGAGCGGCGCTGAACAAATGCAGGTGATGCCCGGACCCCAGCTTGTCTGGAGTAACACTCGCTTTGTTTCTTTAGTAATAAGTGCAGGGCTCGTGATACTTTTTTTTAAAAGCAATTTGTTTTTCACCGCATGAGCCTACTGTGGGCTTCTGTGTCAGAAATTAGTATAAAAGTCAAATATCAGATATTGCAGAGTTAAGTAACTTAACCATTGGGTTTAGGCTACATACATTTTTGACATGGGTTTGACATGTCTTTCAAATAATTTGAAAATGAAACATTGTATGCTCCAAAAACATTTTAGAAGCCAGGCATGGTGGCGCACGCCTGTAATCCCAGCACTTGGGAGGCTGAGGTAGGAGAATCACTGCGAGTTTGAGCCCAGCCTAGACTATAAAGTAAGTTCAAGGCCAGCCTGAACTGCATAGTGAGATCCTGTCTCAAAAAGACAAAAAAAATTTTTCAGAGCTGTTTTATGTGTTGCTGATAGTGGTTATATACTAATACCAGAAAGGCAAATACATTTGCTCTTAATACAAGTGTTCCAGTTACCCAGTTTTCTCTCCTCCAAAGAGACCTGTTTAAGTATCACAGCAGCGCTGACACGGGGAGAGTCCTGTTTCTGACGTGTCAGAAGCTTTGTCAGATGTTGGCCAATGATGTCCTGGTGACAGCACCTGTGGGCCTCAACCTTCCTTCTGAGATACATGACCTAGCTTGCCAGGCTGTCACCATCTGCAGTCCAGGTAACAAAATTTATAGTGGTTTCTGTTCTCTGATTTATTGCACACTTGTCTCCCAAATGCTATCTGTTAATAATTGGGCCTTGGAATAGACAAGAGTGTCTTCTCGTAAAGGAACAGCTGTAGTGGACTCTTTGGGGATTATAGCTTTGAAATCAAAATACTAACAGTATTGTTTCTGATTGTAGACCATACTCATTTTTGTAGGATTGTGAGAATCCTTATCTCGCCATATCTGATCTTGTAAGCTAACTTTAACAAAAAACTTGACCCATATTTAGGGTAGTCAAAGCTATGTAGGTAAGTGTGGTGGCTCACACTTGTGATCCCCGCACTCAGGAGGCTGGTGCAGGAGGATCACCATGAGTTGAAGGCTACCCTGGGCTACATAGTGAGACCATGCCTCAAAAAAAAAGTTATGTGAATACCTCTCTATCTACTTTGTGACCCTTGTTAGAATTTATAGAGTGGGAACAATAAAAAGGTTATTTTCATTATTCTAAATATCTAAAATAGAAGCTTGATAATTTTTCTCTACTTTCAGATTTTTTACTAGATGCTTTAGAACTGTGTAAATATACTTTGATAGCGGTGGAGCTTTCCAGACAATGCCAAATGGATGACTGTGGAATCCTAATGAAAGTAAATCGCTTTTGAATTTTTTTCCTTTAACAAAAGCCCCGCCAACCCATTATGCACTACTTTTAAATCGCATCTGCAATTTAGAAAAATACAGCATCTGCCTCATGTATTTCCTTATCCTATGCTAGCATACTACTTAGGGCATGAACCCATTTCTCTTTTCTAGTACTTTGTTTGCTTTGGTTCATACTGTCTTTTGAAACATTAGACCTCAAGAGAGGCCTTTCTCAACGTTGTCCTTCTGTTAGAGTTTAATTTAAAATGATGTTTTTATAAGCCATATACCAGAAAAAGCACAGAGTACAGGTACCCATGGGGGAAATTGGTTCCAGGACCCTCTTCCAGATACCAAAACTTGTGAATTCAAATCTCTGATACAAAGTTACGTAGTGTTTGCTAGTTGTAACTTACACCCATCCTCTCATATACTTCAGTAACCTCTAGATTATTTGTTATACCTAATACAATGTAAGTGCTATGTAAATAATTGTTTTACTGTATTGTTTAGGAAATATTTTTTTTTTGGTACCAGGAATCGAACTCAGGACCTCGCGCTTGCCAGGCAGGCGCTTGCGCCACTGAGCTATATCCCCAGCCCTGTTTAGGAAATACTGACCAAAAAAGCATGTTCTTGTTTAGCACAGACAGATTTATTTTTCAGAATATTTTTGCTGTGCAGTTGGTTGAAAATGTGGCTGTGGAAGCTACAGACAGAGGACTGACTGTGCATGGCTGTATTTAATCATTAAGGCTTTGTGGCCCTAACATACATGATTCCGCATTCTGCTTGGTGAAGATGTTGTCTGGGGTTTGCAGTACATTTACTTCTGGCCCTTCTGTATGACCCGTCTATGTAGACTTCTTTCGGAACTCATAAGGACCCATATGAGGAGTGGTCTTACAGTGACTTCTTCAATGAAGATGGAATCGTTCTTGAATCACAGGTGGTGCTACCAGTAATTTATGAGTTGATTTCATCACTTGTCCCTCTTGCAGGTAAATCTCACTGATTTTCTGCATATCTGCTTTATGCAAATTTAAAGTATGGAGGGTTAGACTAAAACTATACACAAAAACATGGATTAATTTTTTTATTCTCTTTAAAATAAAAAAAGGATGAATTTTGCAAGCACAGTTGAACAAAAGGAGCCAGATACAACTGCTTATATACTGTATAGTTTCACTTACAAAAAGTATAAAAATAGGATAAAAAACATACTGTTGGAGGTCAAGGTAGTATCTACCCTGAGGGGAAGGTAATGACTGCACAGGGGAACAAGGGGGCTGCGAGGTGCTGGTAATGTTGTATTTTGTGATCTTGAGGGTTCTATATTCAGTTTGTAGAAATTTATCAAATTGTATTTTTTTGAATGAATTTAAAAAATGTTTAAAACAATTTGCCTTAGAACATTATTTGTTAATAGCGCAATATTTAAATATCTGGACCTATGTTTTTTATAGCCAGTTATTTTAGTGTTACTTAACTTATTATTCTCTTTTGTAGAAAACAAAAGATACCCCTTGGATTCTATAAGTTTGCCCTACTGCTCCATTAGTGAAGGTATTTGACATCAGAAATGTATAGCGTGGCTGATTGTGGTGGTGTGTACCTATAATCCAGAACTCTAGGGGGCTGAAGTAGGAGGATTGCAAGTTCAAGCCTAGCCTGGTCAACTTAGTGAGACCCTGTTTCAAAAATTTTCAATAAATAAAAGGGTTGGGGATGTAGCTCAGTGTGAAGGGCTTGGGTTCAATCCCTAGTACTGGAGATAGAAAAAGGAAGAAAGAACTACAGTGTGTATGATAATTTTATAAATATGTAATATAGAAATTCCTTGAAATTCTGAGTAAGAATTTGACTTAACGGTCGTCATGTAATTATATAGTTATTTCATTCTTCTTCTTCTGGGAGATTATGTGACTTGGCTGACAGTATTACCATGTACTTATCTGTTCATAAAGTTCAGTTCTTCCGTATAGAGAAGTGGTTGTTATCCAAAATATAGCCGGGTGTGGTGGCTCGTGCATGTAATCTCAGCACTCGGTAGGCTGAGGCAGGAGGATTGTTGCAAGTTCGAGACCAGCCTAGGCTACAAAGTGAGCTCAAGGCCAACCTGAACTGCACAAGGAGTCCTGTCTCAAAAAGACAAAAAAAAAAAAGTATCATTATCTAATAGACTTAATGGGGCAGGGATGTAGCTCAGTGGCATAGGACCTGCCTGGCAAGTGCAAGGTCCTGAGTTTGATTTCCGGTACCCAAAACAGAAAAAAATCTAAACATTAAAATCTTTTTATCACTTTACAGGAGACAACCTTATTTTACCCATTATTCGTTCCATCTCTGCCCTGCTTGAGAACCTTCAGGAATCCAGCCAGTGGGAGCTGGCCCTCAAATTTGTGGTTGGCTCCTTTGGTAACTGTCTGCAGCACTCTGCATCAAACTTTATGAATGCTAGTCTGAGTGAAAAGGTATAGCTTCGAGAATAAATACTTTGACTCTGGGTAATAAGAATGTAACAGCATTGCCAAACAGAAATACAGAGTTCCCATTTTCCTGTTGAGCTCTGTAGCAAGGGGAATGATTGATACTAAAATTGATACTAAAATTCAGATACAACTCAAGGTGTCTGCGAGTTACTTTCTTGTTACTAAGACACAATACCTGACACCCACAAGTTGAAGGAGGAGAGGCTTAGTGTGGCTCACGGTGCATTGAGGTTTTAGTCCGAACTTGGCCGCTCTAAGGCAGGGCAGCCTGGCAGGGGAGAGACAGCTCCTGGCGTGGCAGTGAAGCAGAGCCATCAAGGGCGGAGGAGGGATAGAGACCCTTCCAGGCCAAGCCCCAGGGACCCACCTCTAACCAGGCTTCACTTCCAAATCACATTTAGCTATAAACTCACCAGGGAAATAATCTACTGATGAGTATCACACCCCTACGATCTAGTCACCTCCCCAGAGCTGCCCCTACTCTGAGCCCGTAAGGATTTGGGGGCCATCTAGATATAGACTACATAGCACACACGTGTCCACACTTGCTCCTTATAGCAGCTGTGTAGGTGGAGACAGATTCTGGAAGGTGAAATAAGTTATCCAAGGTTTTAGGTGGTGTTGGTAAAGCACTCACTGTGCAAACTCAGTACAGTACCCTTCTGTTACTTTGTTGTTGCCCGAGTTACTCCCTGACAGCATTATGGGAAAGATTGTGTGAAACCTCTCTGAGATGTGAGCCACGCTAAGAGAGCTGTCCATACCTTACCGTGAAGCTGCCTCTCAGGGGGAATGGTCTTCTTTCCTCCTACTCTGTTGATACGTGTTCAGTGCTGATATTCTTTTTTTAAGCTATTTCATTGAGGTATAGATTTCAAAATTAAGATCCACATATTTAAGTGTGTCAACTAATATATTCACTTTATTCCTAACGCCTCAGTCAAAATATACAGAACTTTAAAAATTCCTTTTCACTCCTTTTCAGTCAATCCCCGATACCAGGGCCAGCTTTTTTGTGTTAGAGATAAAATGCTGCCAGAAGTAGTGGCACACACCTGTAATCCCAGCACTCGGGAGGCTGAGGCAGGAGGATTGTTGTGAGTTTGAGACCAGCTGGGCTACACAGTGAGCTCAAGGCCAGCCTGAACTGCATAGCGAGACCCTGTCTCAAAAAGACAAAAAAAAAAAAAAAAAGAGAGAGATAAAATGATAATCCATTTTGCATAATATCGTGAATTTTCGAAGTTCTTTAATATTTGAGACAGGTTTTCAGTGTGATATGTACAAGTGGACCTGATGATTCTTTTCTTTGTTCATTTCTAAAAGTTACTTGGAGAACCCACATTAGTTAACTCAAGGCGTATTGTTATGGACTTGAAAGAAAAATCTGCTATGTTTATCAGGGGAAATGTCACAACACTGCTGCACAAAGTAAGTACTTATGAGGCCGGGTATATAGCTCAGTGGCACAACGCCTGCCTGGCAGTGTGAGGTTAAGAGTTCAGTTCTTGTTGGTGTGCCTGTTTGCCTTTTACTTCAGTCAGGAGTGCATAAGATTTGGTAGCTTAAGATTCACTGCATTAGTGTTTGACCATTAAAAGTTCTTTAGGACCTGTGTTATAGCTCATCACTGTAGCTAATGTTTTGTTTTATTTTGTTTTGTTAATTATGGTGACTGACACTACAGTACCCATTTTTGAAATGGTAGTGACTCATTTCCATTTTGTCCCTTGATTTCAGAATATATTCTTTTTTTTTTTGTCTCTTTGAGACAGGGTCTCGCTATGCAGTTCAGGCTGGCCTTGAGCTCACTTTGTAGCCCAGGCTGGTCTCGAACTCACAAAGATCCTCCTGCCTCAGCCTCCTGAGTGCTGGGATTACAGGCATGTGCCACCACGCCTGGCTAGAATATATTCTTTTTTGGGTGGTCCTGTGGGTTGAACATAAAGCCTCACGAATGCTAGGCAAACAATTTACCACTGATACATTACCAGCTCTTTTTATTTTATTTTGAGTCAGGGTCCTGCTAAATTGCCCAGGCTGACCTTGAACTTGGGATTCTCCTGCCTCAGGCTTCCTGGTAGCTGGGATTGATTATAGGTATGCCCCGGCAAGTCATTAAGATTTCCTTTCTTAAGGCTAGTTATTTCATTATATACCATGTTTCATGTACACACCATGTTTTCTTTTTCCAGTTGGCCATAGATGAACATGTGGTTGTTTCCATATCTTGGCTCTTGTGAATAATGCTGCAGTGAACATGGGTGTACAGGCATCTTTCCAAGATCCTGATTTCAGTTCCTTGGATATATACCCAAAGTGGGGTTGCTGGTAGTTCTATTTTTATTTTTTGAGGAACTTCCACACTGTTTTCCCTAATGGTTGTAACCGGTTTACATTCCCACTAATACTGTATGAGATTTTCTTTTCTCCACTTACAATCCCAGCTGCTCAGGAGGCTGAGACAGGAGAACGGCCAAGTTGAAACCAAACTTAGCAAGACCCTGTTTAAAACAAAAATACTTCGCCGGGCGTGGTGGCGCACGCCTGTAATCCCAGCACCCGGAAGACTGAGGCAGGTGGATCATTGCGAATTTGAGACCAGCCTGGGCTACAAAGTGAGGTCAAGGCTAGCCTGAACTGCATAGCGAGAGCCTGTCTCAAAAAGACCAAAAAAAGAAAAAAAACATACTTCATGAAACACTTGTCTTTTCATATGGTCTGTAAGTCAGTTTGGTGCCAAGTGTGCCTAAAATCCTTAATTCTGTTTGGATTGTGAAGAATTGCTTCTTTTGATGCTTTCTTCCTTCAGGTATTTAATTGTCGCCTCGTGGATCTTGAGCTGGCGTTGGGTTATTGCACTCTCTTACCTGGAAAAGATGTGTTTGAAAACCTCTGGACTCTCATAGATAAAGCATGGCAGAATTATGAGAAAATTCTGGTATGTCCTAAGCAAGCACACGTTCCATTCTGGACGTAATGACTTTACTAGCAAGTCTGAAATATTTAGAGGAAATGTGATGCACATAACTCTTCCCAGCTTCAGCTTGACTGGTGAGCAGATACACAAGTCACAGGCATTGCTTGGTTCAAAGAATTAAGAAGCCTTTTATTTCATAAAATCTATATATAGCCCGAGAGCCTCAGGCCTTATACTTACTCTAGTGAGTTAAAACCCTAGGCCCTTCAGGGTGTTTGTATTGTTGTTGTTTATTTGTTTGTTTATGTGGGAAAAGTTTCAGAGATAGAAAACTTCCCTTGGAAGTTGTTTTAAAAAACTGACCATATATGAGGATTTTGCTTATAGGATAACTAAAAATTTGATGTCACTGGTAAAGAAAAGCCAGACTAAATTTATGGCATCGTACAAGCTGAACTGTCTAAATATTGTGTAAGAATCAATGGCTGGGTACAAAGCAATGTGTAACACTTCATATTCTTATCACAAAAATAGTTACGATGGGGAGAGGGTCTGGGACTTGAACCTGGGGCCTCACACATGCTATGCGTGTGCTGCACCGCATCCTTAGCCCAAGGTTATGTTTTTGTTGTTTTCATCTCAAAGGTGTTAGAAGAACTTCTATTTGCCATGGACTTTTAACCTTATGTTATTTTTTTAGGCGATATCTCTGGTGGGTTCCCAGCTGGCCAGTCTCTATCAGGAGGTTGAAATAGGGCTTCAGTTCCATGAACTGAGCACTGATGCCAAGTGGGGTGTTCGTCTTGGTAAACTTGGTGTAAGTATTTGTATTCCTGTTATGTGTCGTCCATCCTGATAATTACCTGCTTGGGGAATTTAAAACAGAAATCTCATTGCCCTTTACTTTTGTGAGAGAATGTGTATGTACCAACTCATAAATTTTAGTTACATTAAGCACACAAAGAAATAAGGACCTTTTTTTTAACCGCATTTCCTATTTTGTATATTTTTAAGACATTTAAAAGGAGCCTGGCATTTTCATCTGCTTAGCTTTCTAATTTATAGGAATCTATGTAATATTAATTGACATTTAGGCTCTGGTAAGCCTAGCCTTTAGTGCCACATTTTTATTTTTTGCTGCTATTACTTGCTTAAAGGTTTGGGTTTTTCTTTATTTTCTGAGACAGAGCCTTGTCATTCAGGCTGGTCTGGAACTTACTGTGTAGCCCAGACTGGCCTCAACCTTGGAACAATCCTTCTGCCTCCGCCTCTCGAGTACTGGGGTTACAGGTGTGCACCACCATGCCCGGCTTGTTACGTTTTTTGAGATGAGAACTCACTGTGTTTCCTAAGCTGATCTCAAACTCCTCACACTTCTGCCTCCCCAAGTGGCTGGGACTATAAGGATATGCTGCGATGCCTGGTTTGGTGAAAGAAAGAAAGAGAGAAAGAGGGAGAGAGGGAGGGAGGGAGAAAGGGAGGGAGGAGGGGAGGGAGAGAAAGAAGGAAAAAGAGACGTTTTTCTCCTTATTTGCTGTACTGCGGATTGAACCCAAGGCTGTGGCACTGAACTACATCCCCAGCTCTCTGTTTAGTTTTTATTTTGAGATAGGGTCTTGCTAAATTGCTTAAACTGGGCTCCAACTTTAATGATGGATTTCTTTGTTTCTTTTTATTTCATTTATTTATTTAGTACTGGGAATTGAACTCAAGGCCTCACACGTGCCAGGCAGGCACCGTGCTGCTAAGCTGCATCCCCAGTCCAGCCCTTCTTTTCGACTTTGCAAAAGAGCAGATTTTTTTTTTTTTTTTTTTCCAGGCAGGCACCGTGCTGCTAAGCTGCATCCCCAGTCCAGCCCTTCTTTTCGACTTTGCAAAAGAGCAGATTTTTTTTTTTTTTTTTTTACCAAAAATGTGAAACATTAATTTGCAAGCGGTATATTTAGCAGGAAAGTAATCACTGCGGAAATGTGACTGTGTGTTTGAAACCTAATTTTTACGCAGTAATGGGCTGACACCCTCTGATGTGAGCAGCTCACTGTACTGACGCAGAGGCAAGAAAGGGAAAGGCATCTGAGAAGGATTGTTTTGGACCCACAGCCAGAGAGGTCACGTCCCAGAACAATGGCTGTTGGGGCAGCATGATACAAATAAAAGGTGGAAGAACTATAGAAATAGAAAAATGTTTCTTTATTTAAGAAATAAAAGTAAAAATGCAAGCCCTAATATTACTCATATTGTGAAACATGTCAGTTCAGAAAAGTTTTCTTTTCATTTTCCTCTTTTTATTCCTAGATTTCTTTTCAGCCAGTTTTCAGGCAACATTTCCTCACCAAGAAAGACCTCATTAAAGCTCTTGTGGAGAATATAGATATGGACACAAGCCTCATTCTGGAATACTGCAGGTATTAGGCGTGTTCTTGCTGTTAGCTTAGCCAGCTGGTAACCTGTACTGTGAGAACACGGAAATCCAGGTGGTCATCGCGTGGCCCCCACACCTGGCAGCTGATGTTGTGCCAGCCCTGACTGAATAAAGTCAGTGCCCGATTAAGTGCTCTTATGATGTCACCTTTTAAATTCATTACTTCATGTTTCTCAGATTTGCCTCATGGTAAGAGGGCACTTCACTAAAAATACAGATACCTGAGCATCTTCTCGGCAGTACTGACTTAGCAGTCTGAGCTAAGGCCCATGAATCTCAGCTCTTTCATAGGCGCTCCAGGTGATTCCTGTGATCAGAAAAGTTTAAAGATATTCTTCGGAGTGCTGTAGTGCCCCGCCATCCATGGGGGAATCATTCCAAGACTCCTACTAGCAGCCTCAAAGTGGATAGTAACAAACTGTAAAACTACTATGGGTTTTTTAGATTTTTGTTTTGTTTTTGCAGTACTGGGAATTGAACCCAGGGCCTTTGCACTGAACTACATCCACAGCCCTTTTTTTTTTGAGACAGGGTCTCACTCTGTAGTTCATGCTAGCCGTGAGTCACTATGTAGCCTAGGCTGGCCTTGAACTCACAGTGATCCTCCTGCCTCAGCCTCCCAAGTGCTGAAATCACAGGCGTGTGTGACCACGCCCAGCTGCAGCCCTTTTTTGAGACAGGATCTCATTAAATTGCCCAGGCATGGCTTGAATTAGTGATCGTCCTGCTGCATGCTGTAGAGTGTTGGGATTATAGGCATGCATTATCACACTTGGCTTTTTTTAAAATTACACACATGTACTAGCATACACATTATAAAACTTATCAAAAACAGATTTATGTTTTGCATCTTTTTTTGCATATCATTTTTTCCTATGTCATTCAGTTACCATATCTTGCAAGGTCATTACATACAGATCTTATTATCTGTGGCAGTATGAATATTCCTTCACATGGATATATTATTTAACCAGCTCCTGAATGATCGTTGAGTTGGTTCCAGATCTTAATCATCCCAAACATTTGGAGCAGTGAGCATCCTTCTTTGTGTGTCTTTGTCTATGAGACTTGTAAAAGTGGCATTACTACATTAAAGGGCATAGATATTTTCAGTTTTATTCCATATTTCCCTCTAATATTGTACCAGTTTACATACCCACTAAGAGTAACATCTGACATTTTTTGGGTGATAGTTAGCTTTCACCATGTGTCCTTTGTCTGATTATAAAGCTGGACAATAGTAAGGGTAAAGTATATTACATGTTGGGAGCAAATACCTGAGTTGTTTGTGAAGAACCTTTTATGGAAATGACTGACTGCTCCTTTTAGCACATTTCAGCTGGACTGTGATGCGGCGCTTCAGCTATTTATTGAAACACTACTGCACAACACTAACGTCAGCCAGAACCCCGGAGACACAAGCCCGGCATCTGCAAAGCAGCAGCATTCCAAGCTCTTGGCCAAAGCCAGCGAAATGGTTCCCTTGCTGACGAGCACAAAAGATTTGGTCATCAGTCTTAGTGGAATACTACGCAAGGTAGATGAATGGAGTCCTCACGAAGACCACTCCCGCCTCAGTTAATTACATGCCTGTAGTAACTGGGTATCTCCGTCCTGTTTTTTTTTTTTGACAAGGTCTCCCTATATAGTCTAGGCTATCCTTGAGCTCCCTGAGCTCCCAGGCTTGCTTCGAATTTGTGGCACTCCTGCTTCAGCCTCTCGAGTGCTGGGATTACAGGTGTATGCCACCACCCCAGGCTTCAGTCCTGTATTTTCTCTTTTTCTGGTGGGGGTACTGGGAATTGAATTCAGGAGCTCATGCTAGTCAGACATATGCTGCACCACAGAGCTAAATCCCTGGCCCCCAGTCCTGTATTCTTAAAAACTTAAAAATAGAGAAATTGTAGAATCCTATATTTTCAGTACAGTCTGTGGGGTTTTTTTTTTTTTTGGTGCTGGGAATGAAACTCAGACCCTTGAGCTTGCCAGGCAGGCGCTGTGCCGCTGAGCGCTCTCCCTAGCCCCTTCAGTACAGTTTAATACAGCAGTTTTTCTATCTTGCCTTTTTAAAAAATGGAAATAGTATTTCCTTCCAAGATTTTTAAAAATAGCACACATTGTTTGAAAAGGATCAAGCTAGGGATAAGTACAAGTGAAAACGGAAATTTCCCTGTAGTCTACTCTTTTTTATTTTTAAAAATTTTTGTCATTACGTGTTTGTAGTACAGAATGACTGCGTTCACTGTGAGGGGTTGGGGCATGTATGTAACACGTTTTCGCCCCCTCCCTCCTCACTTCTCCCTTAACTCTCTAGGATAGATATTTACCTTCCTAGGGGCAAAATGCGAATAGTTTGGTTTAGAGACTTTCTACACCAAGTACACTCCCTTCTGGTGTATATCCTATTCACCTATTATTCTTCCATATGGGTAAACCGTACTGCATTTAACCAGTCTGTAATGGATGGACATTTAAACTGTTAGTAAATTTTATTACATTTTATACTGTATTATACATATATGTCCTTATTCTTTTCTTTTTATTTTTGGTACTGGGAATCGAACTCAGGACCTTGCACTTGCCAGGCAAGTGCTGTACCACTGAGCTACATCCCTGGCTCTTTATTTTCCTTTTGGAATGCCCAAGATTGAACCCAGAGTCTTCGTGCGGAGCTACATCCTCATTGCCCCTCCTTTCTGAAATAGAGTCTTGCTAAGTCTCTAAATTGCTCAGGCTGGGCTGGAACTTGTAATCCTCCTGCCTCAGCTTCCCACAGTGCTGGGCTTATAAGAGTGTGCCACTATGATCCAGTTGGAATTTTAAAATCAAAGGATAATTTGATGGGAGAATGAAGATGGATGGCAGGGAAAATAAGATTATGAGTGTAAGAAAATGACCAGTTTTGTAACTTGCCTGTAACTCAGTCAAAAATTATGTAGACATGCTCAGATTTTCTGGGTACAATAGCTCATCTTCCTACTTTGTTCAGTGTTGTTACTCTTACTCATGTGATATTAGTTGGTGTTTCAAGAAATAGAAAAAAGTAATGGTGGGTAGGCAAAAACAAAGAACAAAAGCATGCTCCCTCTTTGCAAGGAGAGGTGAATAGCACCCAGTTAGTTCTTGTATTGTAGCATAGAGGACCAGGGATCTAGCTCAGTGGCACAAGCGCCTGCCTGGCAAGTGCAAGGTCCTGAGTTTGATTCCTGGCACTGAAAAAAAATAAATAAATATAGCATAGAGTTCAAACTAAAACAGTTCTTTGAGAATGGTCTGCATGAAGACCCACGTTCTAGTTGTCAGTTTCAAGAAAAGGCCAGTTTCTTTCTATTTCAATTTTCTCATTATCAATAGAAAATCTAGAGCTTTAATTTCAAAATCTTTTAAAATTACGAAGTTTTGACCATATGTTTATTCTTTTTATGTAGTTGGTACCATAAAGTATCTTTATTAAAATAATAAGACCTTTTTTAGTAGATTTCCAGATATTTTAAACATGTGTATTTATCACAATGTAACTTTAGAGATGAGAAAATTTTAGGGATTTTTTTTTTTTTTTTTTTTTTTTTTTTTGGTCTTTTTGAGACAGGGTCTCACTATGCAGTTCGGGCTGGCCTTGAGCTCACTTTGTAGCCCAGGCTGGTCTCAAACTTGCAAGGATCCTCCTGCCTCAGCCTTCCGAGTGCTGGGATTACAGGCCTGCACCACCACGCCCAGCTAGTTTATTTTTAAAAATAATACAAGTTATAATGCACTGAGATTTTACATTTGTAATTTGTACCAATGAACATTACTGAATAAAACTATCAGCATGGTAATATCTTTTCAGGTTTTGATATATTTTCACTTTTTTTTTTTACAGTTGGATCCCTATGACTATGAAATGATTGAAGTTGTCCTGAAAGTCATAGAAAGAGCTGATGAAAAGATAACCAATATTAATATTAATCAGGTATGACAAATATGTTAAAGATTTAAATATCATCTTTATGGTTTTACTTATAGGTAATATAGCAGTTGTCTTATTTTCCTCTGGATTACCCTTTCAGCTCCCTTTAAACTCTGCATCCAAAATAAACTCTGCATCTTAAGATTTTTTTTTGTTTTTTTTGAGACAGGGTCTCGCTATGCAGTTCAGGCTGGGCTTGAGCTCACTTTGTAGCCCAGGATGGTCTCAAATTCCCAAGGTTCCTCCTGCCTCAGCCTCCTGAATGCTGGGATTACAGGCGTGCGCCACCACACCTGGCTTGTGCTGTCCATGTTTTATCATTTCTCTTTGTCCTGTTTTTACTGCTTTGAAGTGATTTAAATCTGCTATCCAAGAGTAAGAAGTTGCTGAAGAGCTAATTGAAGAATGAAGGCAGCATTATTTGCCGTCTAGCCAAAAAGGGCCTGAACTTAGGGCCTGAACTTAGCTTTGTGTACTGATGGGGGGGACAGTGACACCCATTCTATCTAGTACTTTCATTAACTGACTGTTTTGTTTGTTTTTGAGAAAGGATCTCGCTATGTAGTTCAGGCTCATCTTGAACTACAAGATGAGCCTATATAGCCCCGGCTGTCCTTGAACTTTCAGTGATCCACCAGCCTCAACCCCCACATATACACGCACACCCCTAGTGCTGGGAGTACAGCATGTGCCATCACACTGGCTTCATTAACTTTTTTTGGTGGCAGTATTGGGATTTGAACCTTTGCCTCATGTGTGCTAGGCAAGCACTCTACAACTGAGCTACATCCTTTCATTTTGAATTTTGGTCCTAAAAATAAAAGACAATAGGTTAATTCAAAAGATTATACAAATCCCCAAATAAAACATAAAATGGATAAGAAATACAGAGAATTAATTTTAGATTCATAGCCTCTATATTTAAAATGAAATCCAGCTCGGCCTGGTGGCACAAGTCTGTAGTCAAAACCAATCAGGAGCCTGAGGCAGAAGGGTCAGTTGAGCTCAAAGGTTCAGAGGTGAGCCTGAGCAATACAGAGACTTTGTATCAGAAATAAGTAATTAAATAAACAAGGATGGTAGCATACACCTGTAATCCCAGCACTCTGAGAGGCGAAGGCAGGAGGATCACAAATTCGAGCCTCACCTGGGTGACTTACCAACTTGATGAAACCTTGTCTTACAATGAAAAAGGAGTGGCGTTGTAGCTTAGTGCAGAGGCCCTGGGTTGAATCCCCAGTACATCACAAGATTAATGAATAATAATAAAAATAAAATGAAATCAAATAGTTTTGAAGTGTATCTCAAAGTATTTGAAGAACTTGCCAAGAACTGCCAGGCTCATGTACAGAATATCCTGCCATTAACAAGATACCATTGATTTCCCCCCAGTTTGATTTCCTCAATGGTCACACAAATCACGCTTTAGAAGGTAACACGCCAAGGAAAACTAGAAAAGGTTTTGATAATGTTGGTGAAAGCGTGACGATCTGAGGAATGGAGTCCCATGAAGCTGCAGAGTGAGTGATTTTGAGACAGTGTGGACGGAGTTACTCCTAGGGAAAGAAGTTGTTTCAGAAGACTCAGTGCCTACATTAAAAGGAGCAAGGGAAAATACTTGCTCCTTTTAATGTAGGCACTGAGTCTTCTGAAACATCTGGAGTCATACAGAAGAATTTCCCCGCCGGTGGACCTGGAGTATCAGTATATGCTGGAGCACGTCATCACCCTGCCGCCCGCAGCCCAGACCAGACTGCCTTTCCACCTGATACTGTTTGGCACAGCGCAGAACTTCTGGAAAATTCTCTGTATGTTCACTAACCTCTTAAGAATTTTAACAAAGACCCAATAATTTTTTTTTTCCTAATCAGATTATACTCTTCTGGTTTCCTTTCTAGCTTCAGAGCTCTGTGAGGAGTCCCTCCCAACCCTGCTCTTAATCTCCAAATTAATGAAGGTAACGGATTCAACCTGCCTGAGGCTTCTTTGTGCTGTAATCAACCCTGACCCTGGTTGGGAGCGTCTCACACTGGTTTCTTTTTCTCCAAAGTTCTCTCTAGATACTCTCTACGTTTCCACAGCGAAACACGTTTTTGAGAAAAACCTAAAGCCCAAGCTCCTGAAGTTAATGCAAGCTAAGTCCTCGGCCCTGATGAACAAGGAGATAGCCAAGATCACGCAGACCATTGAGTCCTACTTGCTGTCCATCATCAACCCGGAGTGGGCCGTGGCCATCGCCATCACCCTCACCCAGGAGATCCCCGAAGGTGCACGGCCTTCCTCTCACTGGGCTCCACACAGTTCACGGGCTTTTTTGTTTCGTTTTGATGTTTATTCTTTCCTGACTGGGGATCAACTCAGGCACTCACACATCCTAGGCAGGCACTGCACCGCCACCGACTGCACCCCAGCTCTGGCTGTGTTGATTTTTGGTTGTTCTTTTCTTGCATGTTTGAAGAGAAGCAGTCTTTTAAAATCTGTGTGTCCATCCTTTTATGGGATTGCTGGAGTTTCCAGAACTCAAGGGGCTTGCTCAGGCAGAAGCAGGACCGCGGGCACTATCCAACTTGGGGATAGGAATAGAAACTGATTCCTAGGACCTAACCATACTTAGAACGGCGAGTCCTTAGATAGCATCACATAATCAAGTATATAGATACAGGCACTTATTATCACAGTTTTGGTTGTAGCAAAATTGAAAATAGCTATCTTTTTATAATGCTCATCAGTCAAGAACTGGTTAAAAACAAAATAGAGGATGTTCTTTGAATGGAATGCTGGAAAGGTATCCAGGTATGAAGTGAGCATAGCAGTGGGCGGCATTGCCCCCCCCACACACACACAGAAGAAACTAAGGAATGTGAGAGTCGGGGTGGGAATGGGGGCTGAGGAGGGGCCTTGGTGGACTTTGACTTTCTTCTTTGTATCTTTTGTCTTGTGCGACTGTTTTTTTACTGAGTATTGATTTTTATAATTTAAAAATATTTCGTAACTTGACTAACATGCCTTGTCTTGGAAAGACTTGGCTTTGCTCATAAATCTTGTCTTTCTCGTTTCAGGCTCCTTCAAGATGTCCAGTTTGAAGTTCTGCCTGTACTTGGCCGAGAGGTGGCTGCAGAACATCCCGCCTCAGGTGCGTCTGAAGTCCGCAGGCTGCTCTTTCTTTTTGACGTGGGTGCTCATGCTGGGGCCAGGGGTGGACTCCGGCTCAGAGCAGTAGCTGTTTCGGGTACCGCTCGGAAGGGAGGGCCCCTGACTGGTAAAGGCGGGCGCTTAGCCTCCACTCAGATTTGTCAAGCCTTTCTGTCACTTGGAACTGTTACAAGGATGAGACACGTGAAAAAGCGCAGGCGTTACTGAAGAAGCTTCATCTCCAGTTCCGGCGCTCGGGCACAGAAGCTGTGCTCATAGCGCACAAGCTGAACACCGCGGAGTACTTACGAGCGATCGGAAAGCCGGCCCACCTCATCGTCAGCCTCTACGAGCACCCCAGCATCAACCAAAGAATGCAGAATTCGTCTGGCAAAGATTATCCTGGTAGGCACAAGGATATTTTTTGATAGAAAAAGAGCTATTGTTTTTATTTCCTGATTACCTAATATTGAAAATTTGAGGTTTTTTTTTTTTCCTTTTCCTTTTTTTTTGGAGGGGTAGAGGAGGTTGAGATAGGGTCCTACTATGTAGTCCATGCTGGCCTTGAACTCACTGTGTAGCCCTGGCTGGCCTCACTTCTCCTGCCTCAGCCTGCCAACTGTTGGGATTACAAGTGTGAACCATCATGCCTGACTCCAGTTTTTATTTTCCTAAATTCTGTATCTTTGATATCTTAGATATTCATGCAGCAGCTAGAGAAATAGCTGAAGTCAATGAAATTAATTTGGAAAAAATCTGGGACATGTTGCTGGAGAAATGGCTGTGCCCCGAGACAGCGCCTGGTGAGGTGGGTGTGCCTGGCTCCTCGAGCGTGGCCCTGACTCTCAGGGACTGCATTTGCCCCGCGTCATGCAGCCCTGGACTTGGAAACAGACTCTTCAGCGAAGAGACTTTTGTGCATCTTAATGCCTTCTGCCGTCTGATGAGTAAAGAAATAGTTTGCTTTTTGTTTAAACACTGGGTTTGTTAAAAAGCTATTTTAACCCTTCAGTTGGTGATTTGAGACTTTGTCTTGTTTTACTCTCTGTAGGACTGCGGGTTGAACCCAGGGCCTCATACATGCCAGGCAAGCACTCTGTCACTGAGCTACATCTGTGGCCCTTTTTTTTCACCTTTTTTTTTGAGACAGGGTCTCACTATGTAGCCCTGGCTGGCCTCTAACTTGCATCACCTTGCCCAGCTCTTGTTTTTCAACTTGGAGACAGGATCTTGCTAAATTGCTTAGGCTGGGCTTGAACATGCAATCCTTGTGTCTCAGCCTCCCAAAAAGCTGATGCATCTCAGCGTTCCCTGGGTTAGATCTGCAGTGCCACTTTAAAAAGTGTGTTTGAATTATGTATTTTGGGCATGATACTGCATATGTGATTATCATGTCCTCCTCAGGATATGTATTTGAAGGCAAATGACTTTTTTTTTCCTTGGAGCTGATACTAATTTAGATGCCTTGGTTAAGGTGACCCTTTACTGTATTGTTACTTTTTTCCTTTTGTAGTTATTAAGGCAAATATATTGAGACAATTCAGCATCCTATTTCTCTTCAAACTCCTCTGCTTAATGTATGCATGTACACACACACACACACACACACACACACACACACTGGTTTAACATCTATTGACAATTTATACTTGAATCTGCTGTTGCTGATGGGACATTGAGAATTTGAAGGGTGCAGGCCAATTGGTTTGTAAAATGTCTCATTTTGGATTTTCTTATGTTTCTTGATTGGTTATGCATTTTGGACAAGAAGGCTTTGTAGGTGAGGTGTTCTTTTCAGGGGATCACGCCAGTAGATGCATAATGTCAATTTTTTAGAAATAACACAATTAATATCTAAAATTTGGGCTGGGGATACAGCTCAGTGGGACAGCGTCTGCCTGGCAAGCACAAGGTCCTGAGTTCAATTCCTGGTACAAAAAAAAACCCTCTAAAACTTATGATAGGACTCAGGAATCCACACCCAAAAGTTTCCATGATATCCTCTGAATTTTCATTTAGAACTTGATGAATAGATTCTATGATTCCTATATCTACCTGGGAAGATATCCTTAAAAAAGATCTAGTCATAGCCAGTTGTACAGGTAATGTGCCTGTGATACCAGCCATTCAGCAGGCTGAGGCAGAAGGATCACAAGTTTGAGATCAGCCTAGGGTAAGTTAGCAGAACTGTTTCAAATTAGAATTTTAGGCATGGTGGCTCATGCCTGTAATCCCAGGACTCAGGGAGGCTGAAGCAGTAAGAGCGTAAATTAGAGCCCAACTAGGCAATTTAGCAACCTAATGAGACGCTGGCACAAAAAATAAAAATTAAATTTTTTTTTTTTTTTTTTGAGACAGGGTCTCCCTATGTAGTTCAGGCTGGCTTTGAACTCACTGTGTAGCCCAGGCTGGTCTCAAGCATGCAGCGATCCTCCTACCCCAGCGTTCTGAGTACTGGGATTACAAGCCTGCACCACTACGCCTGGGCTTGTAGGAAGTGCTGAGGATATACGTCAGAGGCAGAGCGTGTACCTGGCTTGTGTGAGGCCCTGGGTTCAGTCCCTAGTACCCCCCACACACACGTGCAGGTACGCACGCGGATATACAATCTATTTGTAAACAAATGGCATAACCCGTGTGACATGAGGGTTTTATTTTTAGCTAATTATTTTCTTGAGACACTGTTGCTATGTTGCTTAACTTCCTAGAGCCTTTTCCTTTTAAAAGTTATCCAACAAATTTAAGCGCCAGAGGGAGGACCAGGAATATTTGTTTGGTTTACTCAGGTGTTCTTCACTTTTTGACTTTTTTCCTTTCTTTTCAAAGAAATCATCAGAATTATTTGAGCTTCAAGAAGATGAAACACTGCGAAGGTATGCTTTTCCTGTACTTACGCTGGCCTTTACCTTGGTGCTCAGTAGAAGAAATCTTATCAATACACTTCTGAGGCTGAGTTTTCTCACAGTTTAGTTTTTTTGGTTTTTGTTGTTGTTATCATTGTTTTTGAGACAGGGTCTCACTGTGTAGTCCAGGCAGGCCTCAAACTTACAACGATCTTCCTGCCTCAGCCTCCGGAGTGCTGGGATTACAGGCGTGCGCCACCACACCTGGCTGTAATGTGCCTTTTTTAAAAGCAAATGTATTAACCCTGAGTGTTCATCAATGCTCTTGTAAGGCTGTATTGAGAGCTGGGGTTGTAGCTCAGCGGCATAGCGCTTGCCTGGTAAACGAGAGGCCCTGAGTTTGATTCCTGGTACCAAAAAAAAAAAAAGTTAAAAAAAAAAAAAAAAAGTCTGTATTTGAACCCAAATCAGAAAGAATGTAGTGACCAGTCAGTGTTGTTGGGCGTGGGCATGGGCATGGGGGAGGGTGTGGTAGGAGGCATGCCAGCTTTTCTCCATTCCTGACTGATACCAGAAGTCGGTCAAGTTGCCTGTGAGGGCCCACACCCTCCCTCAGGCCTGGAGAGCTGATGAGAGGAAAGACTCACATAGACAAGCCCAGGAAAGTCCTTGTTCATGTTCGGAGCACCGCCGGCCCAGCCACTCACTCTCAGCCCTCCTTCCCCTTGGACTCCCGCTTCCTCCTCGCTTAGTCTTCTAAGGGCGAGTACAGCTTTGTCCAAGCAAGGGACAGCTCCTGGGCAGGCCCCGTGACACTCACCCAAATGCCAGCTGTCAGGCAGCTGAGGCAGAAGGATGGCAAGGGATTTGGGTGGAGGCCTCCACACGGATCTATAGCCCCAAACCATTTTTTATAATATTGAGACAGTTTCTCTGTAAGTCACTAAGTTTTCTAGCTTGCGCTTGAATTTGTGAATGAGATGCCGTCTTAAAAAAAACGAAAACCAGGGCCAGGGATATAGCTCAGTGGCATAAGCACCTGCCTGGTAAGTGCAAGGTCCTGAGTTCAATTCCCAATATGAAAAACAAACAAACAAAACAAATACCAGGTGGGTGTGGTGGTGCACACCTGTAATCCCAGTTATTCAGGAGGCTGAGCCAGGAGGATCGCAGTGAGTTCAAGGCCAGCCTGAACTGCATCATGTGACCCTGTCTCAAAAAACAAAAACTACACAAACAAAAACAAATGTAATTGAAATTGTTTTTTTCCAGAGTCGTGTATCTCCTCCTGTCTCGCCCGATTGATTCTAGTTCAAGAATGCTGTTTGTATGTGCAACATCAGCTACCAGTGTAAGCTCCAAACACTCAGAACCCGTGCAGGCGTCTCAGCTGAACATTTTTCCCTGCATATTTCCCGCGCTTGACTTTGTGAACAGATGATTCTGATAGTGCCCACTTACATACTCATTCAAAGTCTGGCAGCAAGGATCGTCACCTCCCCCACTGGCCTCTGTGACATCTGCTTAGCAAACCTAATGGTCCGCCTGGCGACACCTCCCACAGGCTCAGTGCCTGGGCAGCCCGTAACTCACTGCGCAGTCAACATTCTTAACGCCGGGACCGAAAGCCTGCCCCTGCATAACCTGCTTCCAGCTCTGATAACCACTGACCTCTAGCTGCTGTGCGCTTTTTGTTTTCTTGAGGGCAGCGCGGCCTCCCTGAGTGAATGGCATTTGGTGAAAGTGGCTAGATAGCTCGCAGCCCAGCCAGGTGTGTGTTTCCCTCCCGCTGCAGCTTCTGCTCCGTGTGCTCCCCGTTTCCTCAGAGTACTAACGCATATGTCGAAATCGACTCATACCGACATGCATTCACATGTGGACCTTCACAGTATGACCTGTATCCAGGGCTGAGCTCGAGTGAGATTTGTTCTCACTACCTCACTAAGAACACTCTGAGTGAAAGCCGCCTTTGGTTTTCCGGGCGGGGAGTACAGGCCTGTGAGCACAGGACACCAGGACAGCGGGGGTCCTGGCTGATTCTGCCAGCAGCTTCACCCCCCACTGCTTCTGCACCTCAGTGCCAACTGCAGCACAGAGTAAAAGGCAAAAGCACCTCAGCGTTATTATCAAGATGGTTTTGACCCTGTGCCACCCCTAAGTCTCAGCAGAGTTCCCCCAGGGGCCCATGGGCCACATGTTGAGAACCCCTGTTCTTTGCTGTGCATTCCTCAGGGTAGAAATTGGCTTTCATGTTTTAAAAAATGGTGTTGCTTTGTTAGCTCAGCTGAAGCTCATTGGCCAGCTGCAGCATGTGGGTGTGCCGCTCTCCAGCCTGTTTTGGTTTTGCAGACCCTGGGCACGCGTCAGTTAACTTTTGCCCACAAAACACGAGCTCTTCAATGTCTCCTCTACCTGGCTGATAAGGACACTGTAGAATCTCTCTTCAAAAAACCCATTGGAGAAGTAAAGTAAGTAGAACTTGATTAATTGTATTAAGAATTAGAAAACAGATCATTTGTTTTGGAACTGTAACTTGTTAGGCCTTTAATTCATTAGACCGCCTTTGAGTAGTTATGTTAACTGTACCTTTTTTATTTTTTGGTCTTTTTGTCTTTTTGAGACAGAGTCTCGATAAGCAGTTCAGGCTGACCTTGAGCTCACTTTGTAGCCCAGGCTGGTCTCGAATTTGCAAGGATCCTCCTGCTCAGCCTCATGAGTGCTGGGATTACAGGTGTGCACCACCATGCCTGGCATAACTGTACTTCTGTTGCCTGACTATCTGACATGTTGACAAAGGGGAAACAAGCCTTTTTTTTTGGTCTTTTTTGAGACAGCGTCTCCCTGTGTTCAGGCTGGACTTGAGCTCACTTTGTAGCCCAGGCTGGTCTTCAACTCGCAGCGATCCTCCTGCCTCAGCCTCCCGAGTGCAGGGATTACAGGCATGCGCCACCACACCAGATGGAAACAAGCCTTTGAGGCAGGAGGATCGCCACAAGTTCAAGGCCAGCCTGAACCTCATAACAAGACCCTCTTAAAACCCAAAAAAGAAAACAAAAGAGAGAATGATTCTTGTAAACGCCTCTGTTTTTCAGATCTTATTTGAAATGTATCACTTTTCTGGCATCATTCGAGACATTGAATATCCCCATCACCTATGAATTATTTTGCCACAGTCCTAAAGAAGGAATGATTAAGGGCCTGTGGAAAAACCACAGCCACGAGCCAATGGTAGGTAGAGTCTTCCAGGTGTGGGGCTCCTGTCCTTGCTCTCAGGCTCCTGCCACCCTGTCTTGGTTACTTTTCTTTCTTTGCTGAGACAAAATACCTGCCTTCCACAGTTAAAGAAGGAAAACTATTTAGCTCACGGTTTGTGGAGGTTTCAGTCCATAATCAGCTGGCTCTAAAGCAGAGTGGCATGGCACAGAGCAACACTTCAAGGCAGCAGAAGATGGCAAAAGCAACAAGAGCAAAGTAGGGCGAGAGCAAGCCTCTTTTCCTCCCTTACATTGTAAGCAGGCTACCTGCCCTAGGGTGGGTGTAGTACCCACACCATCTCCATGCCCTCCTCTTGAACAGGATGAGGATATTTACAAAGAAAGGACCCAGGACTCCTGCTGAGTTAAACTTCTCAAGTTGACACAATGTATCAACCATTGCAGACCCCTTAGGATCCGGGAGACCTTTTACTCCCATGCAGCCCACCGCTAAGACATCCTCCGGTCTCCTGGCATGGAGATGGATAGGGCCTCTCTTCCTTAAAGCTCATGGGCTAACATCGTCCCTTCCGGCAAGATGGAGCACTCAAGCTCTCTCTGAGGGCCTCCGCAACCCCCAGCAGGGAGGGCTGGTGTTCCTCTTCTGCCTGGCAGCTTTTGGGGACTTAGCCTCTGAGGCAGTCAGAGCCCAGGCTAGGCACGGTAAGGGGACAACAGGCAGACTGTCGTTGGAGAGAAAAAAGGAAAGTCTCTTCCTTTCATTAGAAAGATAGGGCCTTCATTGAAACGAGGTGCTAGGTACTTACGGGTTATGTGCAGATTTTGTATTAAGCCGCCCTACCTTTTCCAGACCTTGTTAGATTTACTGATGTCTTGAAGCAAAACAGTGATTTTATTTTCTTTGTTTTTTGGCTTCAGGCAGTACGATTGGTGGCGGAGCTCTGTTTAGAATACAAAATCTATGACCTGCAGCTTTGGAATGGACTCTTGCAAAAGCTTCTTGGCTTCAACATGGTAAGGGAGCCCGAGGCTCTCCTGAAGCTGTGCTTGGCATCCCCTAAGGGTTGGCAGCGGCGCTTGTTGCTGAACAGGTGTGTGCTGAAAGCGTCCACTGGCCCTGGGTTCCTGCCAGATCTAAGCACCGTGTTAGGCCAGAGCAAGTGCGAACTCCGCAATAACCTCCTTCGTGCTGGAAACAAACGGAACATCCCCCGGCCTTTTTTAGT
>NW_004955482.1:6039488-6051873 GCF_000276665.1 Chinchilla lanigera | reverse complement strand
TTTGGTTTTTCTCCGGTACCAGGAACCGAACTCACGACCTTGCGCTTGCCAGGCAGGCGCTTTTGCCGCTGAGCTAAATCCCCAGCCCCGGGATGATTCTTTTTAAAACAGATGTACTGGGGGTTGAACCACTGAGCTAGATCCCAGCCTTTTTTTATTTCAAAACGCCTTCACTACGTTGCCCAGGCTGCCCTGAGACTTGCAGTCTTGAATTGGCCTCCAAGTAGCTGGGATGATGGGGGTGCGCTGCCACACCCAACTGGAAGACGGACTTTTAGAAATCCCCCTTTTGAAACATGTAATCCAGTACTTTACATTGAAACTCTTTTGTGGTGGCCTTTGCAATTTATTTCTTTGTTTATTTTTACAGATTCCTTTCCTAAGGAAAGTTTTAACAGCCATTTCTAGTATCCATTCATTATGGCAGGTATGTAGTTATTTAAAGTAAATTGATTGAACTTAATGTTTACACTTGCTGGTTCTGTGACCCTAGATGAAGCAGTCTGCTCCTCAGTAAAGAGCAGAGTAGATCAGCCGCAGGACGGTGCTCACATTCTGCCTCCGGAAGATGCTGCTTTTCTGGGGTCTCCAGGCCTCACGAATCGCGTCGTCATCGTGCTGTCAAAACCCTTGGCTCCTCTAACATTCGTGGCAGTGTGATTTATTTTAATTACGCTTTGGGCTGCCCCCTCATAGACCTGGCAGATCTCTGAAGTCAGAGCACAGGTCTTTCTCATCTTTTATCAGTTTCACAAGTTGTGTACTCATATAAACGTTATACACACACACAGGTCATTCATTCCTAATTTAATAAATTAGAACAGTGTGGAAATTATGCTGAGCAAATTCTCTTTTACTATTTTTCTTCATGTTATCTCCCTAGAGGTAATCACTATTTATGGTTTCTTACGTATCCTAGAGCTTTCCTGTCAGTGCACAAGCATATAGTTATGAGTGAGTGTGTGTGTGTGTATATATACACACATTTTTTGTTTTTTGCTTTTGTTTTTGGTACCGAGAATCGAACTCAGGACTTTGTGCTTGTCAAGCAAGGCGCTGTGCCGCTAAGCTATATCCCTGGCCCCCATATTTGTAAACATAAATGCAATCACATTCTAGACAAACTGCTGTTTGCATGACCTGATTGTACTAGAACAGGACATACAGATCTAGTTCTTTTTTTTTTTTTTTTTTTTTGGTTAAGATAAAATTCACCCTTTTAAAGTATATACTCAAGTGATTTTTTAGTGTATTTAGAAAGTTGTACAACCACAAACATTATCTGATACTGGAATATTTTCCTTACCCCTAACAGAAAATCCATTGTCATTCATCCCCTGTTTGCCCCTCCCTGCAGGCCCTAGGAGTCATTAATCTACTTCCTCTGTATGGATTTATCTGTGCTGCACATTTGCTGTCAATGGAATATGCGGCCTTTTATGTCTGGCTTCTTTCTCTTAGCATATGCTACATGATAGCATATGTTAGTACTTCATTTCTTATATTACCAAATAATGTTCCATTGCGTAGATATACAGGGGACACTTGCTACTCAGGGGGGATTGGTTTTAGGGTGCTACCACCACCCTGCAGCTAGCAAAGCCTTCCAATGTCAAGCCGCTTATATGAAATGGCATACTGTTTGCATAGAACCTGTGCACACCCCCGTACTTTAAATACCTAACACAGTTTTGATGTGGTGCCGTTGTTATGCTATATTGTTTAGGAAATAATGACCAAAGACAGCTGGTATGTATTCAGTAGGGGCCCAATTTTTTTTTAATGTATATTCATGGATGCAGACCCTGAGGGTACAGAGGGGCAGATACACACATTTTATTTATCTATTTAGCAGCTGGTGGGCACTTAGGTTGTTTCCACTTTTTGGTTTTTATGAATAACGCTGCTTTGAACATTCTTGGACAAGTTTTTAGGTGCACATGTTTTTTCTTTTTTTTTCTTTTTCTTTTTCTTTTTTTTTTGGTATTTTCTCCGGTACCAGGAACCGAACTCACGACCTTCCGCTTGCCAGGCAGGTGCTTTTGCCACTGAGCTAAATCCCCAGCCCCCACGCATGTATTTTCATTGAGTATATACCCAGGAATGGGATTGTCGGCTCTCATGTATCTGTGTTAGCCTCTTAAGGTATCTCATTGTTTAAATTTATTTTATTTGTTTTGGCCTTGCTGGGCATTGAACGCAGGGTCTTGCACATACGTATCAGGCAGGCTCTCTACCGCTGAGCTACATCCCCAACCCTTGTCCTTAGTTTCAGTTCTTAATTGTTCCCATAGTATGGAGTGAAATATACCAGAAGTTATTTAAGCGCTTCTCTATTGGTGTGCTTTCCAAACTCATTTTCTTGAAATTCCGTCATCGCCCTCCCCGTGCCCTGTGGCCCTGGCATCTGGACTGGCACAAAACGGGCTGTACCTGAACTTGGTTTCCTGCACTGAGCTCTGGTGCTTTGTTCCTAATGGAACAATAATAAATCTTTCAAATTGTGTAAAAAGATGGTGGAGTGTATAGTTAGGAAGAAAATCTTCCTAGAATCTTAATCATCTCAAACAGGGTAATACCAATTTATGATTTTGATCTTAACATCTAGAACATAACCTTTACATGTATGGTTCTGTGCCTGCAAAATAGAGTTGTAATATCGCAGACATGAATGCTTTACTGCACTTGTTTCCCCAGGTTCCCTACTTCAGCAAAGCTTGGCAGCACGTGATACAGATACCCCTGCTCACAGGTATTTTCCTGTCTTCTGAAGCACCAGCAGTAGAGTTTGTAGCTGAGCACCTGTGTGTATCATTGTTTTTTCTTTTCAGCCTCTTGTCCTTTAAGGCCCAGTCAGTTAACAGATTGCTGTAAGAGTCTTGTCGCTGTCCTAGAGTAAGTAAAATGTTTGTTCTTCTACCTAGAAAATAAAATCTGTTGCTTAGAAAATTCTTTCCTGGTAGACATGTCTGTGAGCACACACACACAGACCACCTGTGGCTTTGCTTCTGTCGTCTCCTAAGTTTTGAATTGCCTTCGCTCCAGGATGTCACTTGCCCCTTGGAGCAGCACGCCCATGCCGTCTGCACTGCGCGCCCCGCAGCCTCACAGCTGCTCAGCTGTTGCAGGGCTATGGTGCTTGTGTGCAAGAAGGTCTCGCCCTACTCACTCATGGCCCCAAAGAGCAAGTGTGTGTGATGCCGGCAGTTTTCTTACAGTATATTGTTATAACTCTGTTTTATTATTAATTACTGCTGATCTCTTACTGTGCCTAATTTATAAATTAAACTTCTTCAGAAGTATATGTACATAGGGGAACATAGTAAATATGGGGTTTGGCATTATCCAAGTTTTAGGTATAAACAAGGAGTCTTCGAATATACCCCAAGCATAAGGGGACCAATGTGATTCCCTTGTGTTGGGAAACTAAGCCTCAAACTTTGGTCATATTGGGGATGGAATCCAGACCCTTGCTCGTGCCAGGCAAGTGCCCCACCCCTGAGCTACATCCTCAGTACATCACTTGTTCTATTTGTTTGTTTGTTTATTTTTGGTTTTTTGAGACAGGGTCTTGCTATGTAGTTCAGGCCTTGAACTCACTACATAGCCAAGGCTGGCCTCAAACTTGCAGCCATCCTCCTGCATCAGTGCGGAGATTTTTTTTTTTTTTTTTTTTCACCAAGTACTGGGATTACAAACTTGTGCCACGATGTCCTTTATCACTTGTTCTTTTTTTTTTTTTTTGTCTTTTTGCAGCAGGGTCTCACTATGCAGTTCAGGCTGGCCTTGAGCTCACTTTGTAGCCCAGGCTGGTCTTGAACTTGCAACGATCCTCCTGCCTCAACCTCCCGAGTGCTGGGATTACAGGCATGCGCCACCATGCCCGACCATCACTTGTTCTTATAGCAGAGCATTTGTTATTTTTATGTTGTCTGCTCTCCATGTGTGGTGCTTTCAATTTCCTAGTAAACTGATACTCACTAACCATTCTCTAAAATTAGTACCTGATGTTAGTGTAAATATAAAGTGCCTTTTATGACTTCTCAGCCTGGCAAATCCTACAGCCTTGTGTTGTAAATTTTGAATCTTGTAAGAATTGATTTTACCCATCTGTAGGCTTCCAAATTTAATCCTAGTAAGAGAGAGTAGTCCATGTGCTAGGTAGATTGTTTTATTCTAGGTAGATGTCATCAAAGACCTGAGTTATGCGTTACTAAGCACTTTGGTATTTTAAATTACTGAAAGCCTGGACAGGTGACATCTGCAGAAAGCTAGAAAGGTCAATAGAGTATAGTGAATCTGACAGGCTGTTAATAATTAATGTGTTCTCTCAAAGATGTCCAGTTTCAGATGATCTTGACATGATGGGAGTCGCCAGGCAGTACATCCAGTTAGAGCTTCCGGCTTTTGCATTAGCTTGTCTGATGCTCATGCCCCACTCCGAAAAGAGAAACCATCAAATCAAGGTATCTTAGACGTTATTCCTCTGGGGTTGCCAGGGAAATGGACGCTCTGGGATTGCGCACTGTGAAAGGTTGTGAAAGGTTGCATTTTCTCTCCCAAACCTGTGAAGCACAAAGACTGACTGTAGTGGGAGGTGGTTGAGTGACCGTACAGCAGAGGAGGCAGGCAGAGGTTCGACGGAGGTTTGTCTTAAAAGAGGTTTGGACTAACATTTGTCTGTGGGGAACAACCGATTTCACGGTAGAGTAAAGTGAAATGATGAAGGCTGTCATCCCCTTTCCATGTAGGCTTGGGCAGAGGAGACGGGTAGCAAGCAGGAAAACTCCTGGGAAACTGTGCGGGCCGCCCAGAACATTAGCTCGCTCAGTGCAGACGGACGGCCCAGCTGTGCGCGGCGCAGGCGCTGAGGGGAGCTTACGGGTGTGCGGCAGCAGTGGGGACGGCGCAGGCGGGCAGCCTGGCTCGCAGCCGCCGCGAGAGATGAGAGGAGGCAGATTTTCCATGTGGGTGTTTAACCAAGAAGCCGTGAGCATTCTGAGGATGGGACTTTTAAAAATAACTCCTTTCCCTTAATACACGAACAGATAGAACAGCTTTTCCGCCCGTTCTCCCCTACCCCTCCGAGGGCCGGTCCGGCTGCACCGCGCTCGCCCTGAGCTCCCGGCTCCGGCTAAGCTTGCGCGGCCGCCGTCTCCCTCAGCCGTCACCATGATTATCTGCCGGGACCTCATCAGCCACAGCGAAATGCTCTCCGACATTCACAAGACCCGGGAGATCGCAGACGAGCTGTGCCCGGAGGTGGAGGGCAAGATGGTTGGTAGAAGGAGAGCAACATCGATGACTCGCTCGGCGGTGGGAACGCCTCCGCTGAGGGCCCGGCGGGCGAGGGCAGCGAAAGCACCGTGGTCACCGGTGTGGACTCTGTCAGGAACCACCACTTGCAGGAAACCAGCTTCACAAAAGAGGCCTAGAGAAGTACATCAAAGACTACAAGAAATCAGTCAAGGCAGACTTGAAGAGCAGAGACCAGAAGGAGTAAAACCATTGAGGACAGGGGCTGCAGAACAAACCAAGCACGTCCTTGCTAATTTCAAAAACTGTCAGTTCTTTATTGGCGCAAACGTGAATCTAGACGGCATGGTTGCTCTCCTGGACTGCCGTGAGGGTGGTGTGACCCCATTTATGATTTTCTTTAAGGATGGTTTAGAAACGGAAAAACGTTAATGGATTCGGTGGTTACCTTGGATCTATCACTTGTGAAAACTGGCTGCTGCTTGTCACCCACACAACACCAGGATTTCAGACAAATGGGATTGACGTCATCTTGAATGCTTTGTTTATTTTGACTGTGTTTTATTTGGAGTGGAGGCATTGTTTTTTGGGGAAAAAACACGTCATATAGGTTGTCTAAACGTAAAGTGCATTTAAACTCAAAAAAAAAAAAAAAGAACAAAGCATTTTAAATGTTTTATAGTTATTTCTTCCACAGGTGTATAAGGAGGGACATGGAGATCTATATAAATGAATATGCATGTTTTTTAGTTGTCATTGAGTCTATTAATTGCATTTTCTCAAAACCACCATACTTGTCTTTGATTTTTTTTTTTCCTTCTTTTGATTATTCACAAATTCATCCTTTGCTTTTTTCAACATTTCAGAATTTAAATAGCTTCCCTTTGGCACTTAGGAGTAATGCTTATAAACCATTTTTGCTCTTTGAATAAGTAGTTATAAAAAACTTTTTTCCTCTTATTTGAAATACTTTTTTTTTTTTTTTTTTTTGGTTTTTCTCTGGTACCGGGAACCGAACTCACAACCTTGCGCTTGCCAGGCAGGCGCTTTGCCGCTGAGCTAAATCCCCAGCCCCTTTTCCTTTTATTTTAGTAATACTTGTTGATAAAATTTTTTCCTACGTTAGAAATTCTTTTCTTGGGGCTGGGGATTTAGCTCAGCGGCAAAAGCGCCTGCCTGGCAAGCGCAAGGTCGTGAGTTCGGTTCCCGGTACCAGAGAAAAACCAAAAAAAAAAAGAAATTCTTTTCTTTCAAATTTTAAAGTGCAAACCTTCCATACTTGACAGAAATTAGTAATAATAATACTTTTTAAAATTGTGTTTTAATTTTTTTTTCTAGAATTTTCTGGGCTCATGCAATCCTCAGATCATTTTACAGCAATTAGAAGAACATATGAATTCTGGACAGCTAGCAGGATTTGCACATCAAGTAAGACAATTTTGTCTCTTTTCTATGAAAAATTTGGTCCTAGACAGTAAGCATTCTCTCTAAACTAAGACCGAGCTAGAGTATCTTGCCATTTGTTAATATCTAAATACTATTTTGCTTTTATTAAAATCTCTTAAAAAGCAGGGATCCTAACTATCTTATTTACTGTTCCTCTCAGTGGAAATTTTATAGCCTTAACTGCTTGTAATTTGGGGGCTTTTCATTTGTGCGTTTTTGTTTTCTTTTGTTGTAGATTCTTTTTTTTTTTGGTTTTTCTCCGGTACTGGGAACCGAACTCACGACCTTGCGCTTGCCAGGCAGGCACTTTGCCGCTGAGCTAAATCCCCAGCCCTCTTTTGTTGTAGATTCTTGAGACAGGGCCTCACTGTGTAGGTCAGGCTGGTCTTGAACTCACTGTGTGGTCCAGGCTGGCTTTGAACTCACAGCTATTCTCCTACCTCAGCCTCCCAAGTGCTGGGGTTACAGGCGTGCGCCACCCTCCCATCAGATGCTTGTAATTACAAGCAGATCTTCTCCCTCATAAAAAGCCCCAGCAGTCTGAACTGCACTGGCTTCCCATCTCCGTGGTGTGTGCTGCACTGGGCCAAAGCCTTTCCCTCCTCCAAACAGGAGGCGCGGTGCTGACGCAGTGGTAATCCAACTTCTGGCTGCAGCAGTTTCCAGGGTTGAATAAAGAATCTGGGAACTGAGCACATTTTTAATATGATGATACCTATCGTTCTGTAGATTAGAAGCCTGATTCTGAATAATATCATAAAACAGAAGGAATTCGGGATTTTGGCGAAGACAAAATACTTCCAGGTGTTGAAATCGCACATGATGAATACTGACAGCATCACTGAGCTAGTCAGCTATTTGGCAAATGACTCAAGGTAAGTGAATTTGGAAAAAAATAACTCCCTATAGAATTTCCCTAAAGTAAACCTTTATTTGGAGGAAACTATCAAACAGTTGTAGAGCTACGTGGTTGAAATTATAAGTTCAAAATACTAAGCTACTGCACATGCCCTAAGTTAACCACCTGGTCACCTGAAGGTGCAGAGCGTGAACTTGGAGTCAGACCGTGAGACAGGCGTGCGAGTCCCTGCAGTGGTGCCTCACAATCCGCCCCACGCCCTGCATTGCAGCTGGGTTCCTTAGAGCCTGCTCGCAGCAGCAGGAGCTTCTGCGACACAGTCTGCTGAGCTCCATTAGCTCATTTCCTGCGCCCGCTAGTGTAGAAACAACAAGCTTCTGGGGATGGAGCGGGCCGGGTGTTTCTGAAAACAGGAGGAGGCCGTGGTCTGACCCTGCGGGGAGGCTGGGTGCCGTCAGGAGGAAGTGCAGCGGGTGTTTGTTTTCGTTCTGAGTAGCCAGCATTGTGCATTGTCATTTATGGATGAGTATTATTTTTTTTGGAGGGGGGAGTATTATTTTTTTGAGGTATAGTTGAGACATCATAAGCCACACATATTTGAATATATGCTTTGATGCGTTTTGACATCTGTGTACCCTGTGAAGCCAGCCCTACAGCAAAGAGTGCAAACTTTTATCCCCCTAGAGGAGACTTCAGCGTCCGTTTCCTTTCTACTCCACAGCATAGACGAAGCATCGGCCCTGATCAGTGAGTATTCAAAGCACTGCGGGAAGCTTGTGCCACCAGATGCAGCCCCTGGCGAAATCCTGAAGGTAAAGCTGGTGGCCAGCTTCTTAGATTCTAACCTAACACCATAATATTTCTGCAGTCTTGAAATTGACCCAGCCTTTCTTGATGTTCTGGAGAGAAATCTGTTCTTGTGTGTGTGTAGACAGTCATGCATTGCTTAGGGCCACGTTATGAGAAATTAGTCATATGAATATCCTAGTGTAAATGCCCAGTGCCTGCTTACACCATTTACACAAACCTGCCCGGTATAGGTCAGTCATTCAGGGTGAAATACCAGCTACTCAGCAAACTGAGGCAGAAGGATTGCCATTTGGGGTCAGCCAGAGCAATTTAGGGAGACACTGTCTAAATAAAAAATAAGAATGGGGCTGGGTGTGGTGGCGCACACCTGTAACCCCAGCACTCAAGAGGCTGAGGCAGGAGGATTGTTGCAAGTTTGAGAACAGCCTGGGCTACAAGGTGAGCTTAAAGCCAGTGTGAATGCATAGCAAGACCCTGTCTCAAAAAGACAAAAAAAAAAAAAAAGATGAGAATGGGGATGTAGCTCAGGGGTAGAGCCCTCCTGGGTTCTACTCCCAGCACCCACATGAATAGAAAAGAAAGAGAATGCATAGAAAATAAATGAATAGAAAAGAAAGAGACACAGGAGTTACAAGATGTGTGTGGCAGCTGCCACTGTAACATGACAGATCTTCTGTGGGAAGCCTGTTTTTAAGTTGGAATCCACTAAGATAGTGACTAGACAGCATGGGTGATAAGTCTGTACACTGGTAGCACCTTTCTTATCAAGCACAATTACGTGTCCTCCTCAGCTGAGCGCACAGTGGGCTTGTGTGCCCAAGTGTGCGTGAGGCACTGTGCTAGCAGCAGCACAGTGGCTGTGACATCACTAGACGGGATCCTCTGCTCCTTTGTAATCCCATGAGGTCGCGGTCATAGGCGCAGGCCATCGTGGACCACAGTCATCGCACACGGCCCTCCTTCTGTTAGGGAGCCCTAGAGCAGGAGACGGGCGGGGGCCGTGTTCCTCACACAGCCAGTGGGCAGCCCTGGGCACGCCCTTCAGCCTGCGATGCTGTGGTCTTGGGACCCAGAGCCCATGGCCCTCTTCTGTGCTTTCCAGAGTCTCTGTTCCGTATAGTGTCCTTTCCACTATTGAAACTAAGTGTCATTTCCATTAGTGAGAAACTAAGTTTTAAAAGGTATGGATTATTGTCACATTTGAGTATTTGTTGCCTTGATTTCTTTTTGTTCTGTGTCTGTGTGTTACAGGGGATTGAACTCAGGGCTCATGCATGCTAAGCTACTGCTATACCACTTTTTCTGGCCTTGAGCTTGTGATCCTCCTGCCTCAGCCTTCTGAGTGTCTAGGATTACAGGCTTGCACCACCATGCCTAGTTATTTTTTTTTCTCTAATTATTTGAGAGATGTATGTTCCCTGTAGAAAGAAGAGAAACATGAAAAAGGAAAAAAAAAAAAAGGTGTACTGGTCTGAAATCTCACTGCCCAGACAGGATCACTGTCACTTTCTTCCCCAGTACTCTACTGGGGCACCCAGGGCCTACAAGGGGCTATGTCCACAGCCCTTTTTAAATTTTTTGTTTTGAGGTGAAGTCTTGCTAAATCTCCATGCTGAATTTGAACTCGTAGTCTTCCTGTCTCAGCCTTCCTGAGTTCTGGGATTACCAAATACACCACTGTACCAAGCTACTATAGATAAAATATGCACATAAATTAATTTTTTCAGATTTTGAACTTTAAGATAAAATGTTTACTTTGATTCTGTTTTGGTAGTTTTAGTAAACTTAAGTATGGTATTTTTTTTTCTTCCTTTGGTTCTTATCAGCATATGGAAATGGGTGGGGTAACACACACCTGTAATCCCAGCACTCTGGAGGCTGAGGCAGGAGGATCAGTTACAAGTTTGAGACCAGCCTGGGCTACAAAGTAAGCTCAAGGTCAGCCTGCACTACACAGTGAGACCCTGTCTCAAAAAGACAAAAAAAAAGAACAATAAAATATGTTTCTTCAGGGCTTGGCGTGGTGGCGCACGCCTGTAATCCCAGCACTCTGGAGGCTGAGGCAGGAGGATCAGTTACAAGTTTGAGACCAGCCTGGGCTACAAAGTAAGCTCAAGGTCAGCCTGCACTACACAGTGAGACCCTGTCTCAAAAAGACCAAAAAAAAGAACAATAAAATATGTTTCTTCTTAGTCATATCTGTCTAAAATACCAACTAATTTTTATATAGATTTTATTACTCCAGTTAATTCTTAAATTGTATAGTTTATTTACCATTTTCTGTTTAAAAAAACTTACACTCATAAAATGTTTCCTTCTTTTTTCCCATTTAGATGTTCCTTAATGGACTTTAGTAAATCATGAAACCTTTTCCGAAAACGACAAGAGGAAGTTCGGAGTGTGCTACTAACTGACCATATTTATTACAGTTTTAAAATTGTGTAATCTATATGCACTAGCTACCCACAAGAATAACTAAAAATGTCCACTATTAATATAATTACCCAATAAAGAACTTGTGTCCTGAGTTAATCAATAATTTTGTTGCCAGTTGCCTGTATAATTTATAGACTGTCCGTTTTCTGTCTGATCCACGAGGCAAGCAGTGCAGGTATAATCTGCTCACCCCCTTAAGAAAAGAAGCTATAAGCCAGGTGTGGAGGCGCACACCTGTAATCCCAGCACTCAGGAGGCTGGGGCAGGAGGATTGCTGTGAGTTCCAGACCAGCCTGGGCTACAAAGTGCACTCAAGGCCAGCCTGAACTGCATAGCAAGACCCTGTCTCAAAATGACAAAAAAAAAAAGAAAGAAAGAAAAGCAGCAATGACTTAAATCCTATTTATCGCATGTATAAAAAGAAGAACATCAATCTTTCAAACACCAGCCCCGGTAAGTATTTATGTGGTATTAGTTGCGGCAGGTATCAGTCAGTGGTCAGGCAGGGAGTCCATGGTAGGTGGGCCGAGCTGAGAGGGACCCTGAGCGTCAGGCCCGAAGGAGCAGAGCGAGCAGAGCCGGGCCTCGGAGACCCTGGAGCTGCCACCACCACGCTGCACACAGATCCCAGCCACCCTCGGCCACCAGCGGGGGAGGAAAGAAGGGGCTCCTTGGTTCTGCCTGCGCTTCCTGGGCCAGTGCCCAGCTGGGACGGAACCAAACAGCTGGGGGAGGTGGCGTGGGTGCCAGTGGAGGAGGCTCTCCCAGGGTGATGCCACGCTGGGCCCAGCAAGCACGCCGGCCCCTGACCAGAGACGCTTGGGCTTAGAGGCGGAGAAGTAAGAGAATGAACGTGATGCTCTAGGACGCTGACTTGACCAGTGTGAGGGAAGGGCGGGCAGGGAAGCAGGAGGCGGGGTAGCCAGGGGCAGCTGGGGCTGAAACGTGGGGTCTCAACATCAGGGACAGCGGAGAGGAGAAATCATAAAGTGGCGTGCATGTATTTCTGCTCGTTTTGGTGCCTATCGTTTCTTTTTTTTAAAGAACAATAAGTTTATCCACAAGATTCCAAATTAAAAACATATGTTATAGGTCAATCTTGTACAACACAGAAAACTTACAAATTTTGTATTTAACAAGAGAAAGATGAAGCCTCAACTTGACACAGTAATAAGTTTAAAACATAAAACTATGTTCATGGAAGTGCTGCGGCAATTTCCTCAGCCCCACAGGCCCCAGCGGGGACCTCTGCCTCCGGACCAAGCTTGATAGAAAATCAGAGTCCTGCAGGGAGCTGCTCGGCATCCCCGTGCTGATCACCAGAGGCCAGGCGCCACCAGTCCATTTCTCCTTTTTAAGTATAAGCAGCTGTTTTGAAGTCCAGTTTGCTGGTGACTCACTAATCCATTCGTCACTGGAGATTTATCCCTGATGCTAACTGTCCCATCTCCTTTGGGGATCTTAATGTGTTATGAGCTGAGTCCTTTATGAGAAAGTAAATCAGGCACAAGGGCGTACACCTGGAATCTCAGCTACTTGGGAGGCTGAAACAGGAAGATCCCAAGTCGAAGATTAGCC
>NW_004955482.1:6035007-6038722 GCF_000276665.1 Chinchilla lanigera | reverse complement strand
ATGTTCTGGAACTGGACAGAGGTGGTGGTGACTTTGCAACACTGCAAATGCTCTAAAAGAAAATGAGTTGTTCACTTTAAAATGGTTAATTTTATGTTGCAACTTTAACCTCAAAAACAAAAGTAAGGCAGAATTTGGGGATGGAATGGGTATTATTTTGCTGTTTCTCTTGCTAAGTGCAATTAAACCCTGCACACAGGCAGAGGTAGAGAAATAAGGCCAGTGCAGTAATGAAGGCCAGTGGGTTTCTTTTGGCTTCCATTGTCCCGGACCTGGATCTCAAGTAGCCAGAAAAGCTGTGAACCTCAACAAGCACAGAAAGCCCCTGGGAGAAAGTCCGTGAGGGGCTCTCTTGAGCCAGGGCCCAAGCAGGAGCTGGCCTACCGAGAACTGTCCTGCTTCGTCACAGGAAGACTAGCAGCCCCGCCCTGCAGTAGCAAACTTACCCCACTGCACAAGCAGGTAAATTTAGACGGACTTGGTGGCACCCTCTACACTCTGGGAGGCTGAGGCAGGAGGATCATAAGTGTGAGCCCAGCTTAGGCAACTTAGGTAGATCCTGTCTTAAAATTTAAAGAAGGCTGGGATGTAGCTCCGTGCAGAGCTCCTGGCTTTAATCCTCATTGCTGGGGGGAATAATCTGTACAGTATAAGTCAGTAAAGCTTGGGAAACAGTAATGTGGGGGCAGTTGTCTGGAGGGTCACAGTAACCCACTGCTATTCCCGCTGGGACAGAGGTTGGTGTGGGAGGGAAGTGTTGGCCTGGTTCACTGATCTCACAGTGCAGAGTTTTTGTTAGGAATTTTAAAAATGACTTGTAAAAATATAGGAACAAAATTTAGCGTCACAATATACCTTTTTCTTTCTTTTTTGGGGGGTGGGGTTTGGTGTTTGAGACAAAGTCTTGCTATATAATTCAGGCTGGCCTTGAACTCACTTTGTAGCCCAGGCTGGCCTCCAACTTGAAGCCTCAGCCTCCCAAGTGCTGAGATTACAGGCATGTGCCACCATGGCCTGCCCAATGTACTTTTTAATAGAAGTATAAAAAAAAGCCAGGCATGGTGGGGCACACGCCTATAATCCCAGCAGGGAGGCTGAGGCAGAAGGATCATTGAGTTCGAGGTCAGCCTGGGCTACAAAGTGAGTTCAAGGCCAGCCTGAACTGCATAGCGAGACCCTGTCTCAAAAGAGACAAAGAAAAAAAAAAATATATATATATATATAAAGAAAATGTGTAAGATATGTATGGAAATACAAATGCACAGGACATGACTAATCCCTTGGGCAGATTGCATTTTGTTGATTTCTGTGCATCACTTTTTCATGGTTTTATAAAGTCACAATCCTAACCAGGTGTGGTGGCGCATGCCCGTAATCCCAGCACTCGGGAGGCTGAGGCAGGAGGATCGTTGTGAGTTCGAGACCAGCCTGGGCTACAAAGTGAGTTCAAGGCCAGCCTGAACTGCATAGCGAGACCCTGTCTCAAAAAAGACCAAAAAAAATTAAAAAAAAAAAAAGTCATAACCCTACTGCATATGCAATTTTGTTTTTGATATCCTTTTTACTGCTATTATAAATTATTTATTTATGTATTTATTTATTGCAATACTAGAGACAGAACCCAGGGCCTCACATATGCTAGGCAGGAGCTCTACTGCCGAGCTGCACCCCCAGCTCTTCATCCTCCAAAAGCATTGTTTTTAATGGCGGCACTGTGCGGTCATTCGTACTGTAACAAGACCACAGGTTTCAGAGCCAGGCAGGCTTGGGTCATAGCTCCGCTTCTATATTTAGGCTTACAAGTTAGTGGGATTGCTTAATCTCTCTGAGCTCATTTTCCCTTTTTTGTTTGTTTGGGTTTTTTTGGTACTGGGAATCAAACTCAGGATCTTGCATGTGCTAGGCAGGTGCTTGTGCCGCTGAGCTACATCCCCAGCCCTCTGAGCTCATTTTCTCATCCATAACATGGGGATGATAGACTCTCCCATCATCTCTGTTAGGAGAGAATGGCGTAGGACCCTTGCTGGGTGTGGTGTCACCTGCCTGTAATCCCAACACTTGGGAGGCTGAGGCAGGAGGATTGCTGCGAGGCCAGCCTATACTACATATTGAGACCCTGTCTCAAAAAGGAAAAAAAAAAAATGTGTAGGACCTCAGAACTCTAGGTTATCTGCTACTGGGTGTCCACTAAGGGTGTACTATTATGGACATTTGGGCCTCACTAATATTTTTTCACTAAGCGTTTTCCATGCGTGGAATTGTTCCTTTAGGATACATTCCCAGGAACAGATTTTCCAGGTCCAGTATAAGGATGGGGGCATTTTAAAGGCTGAGGTCTAGATGCAGAAAGCCAAGCGGCACGCCTTTCAGAAGGTTCCCCTCAGGAGGGCTGGCTCCGGGTGAGGAAGGTCTTCCGGGACCGCGCCGCACCGCGCCGCCCTTCGCTGGGCGCCTTCCCTTCTAGCACGTGTTGCTAATCTGCTAGCTGAAAGCGGCAGCTCGCTAATCACACTGGTTCTTCTTCGGTGTCGGTGTGATTGAGCCTTAGGAAAACCAAATATTAGGCTGAAACTGCAAGTGGAGTCTGACTGTGCTCTGTTACAAATCCGCAAAGGACAGAAGGGACCAAGCGGTGGCACTAGATCATCACAAAAGGAAAGCCGTCTCCGCGCTTCACGGACGCTTGCCGGCTCACCCAAAGGACGCGCTACTGAGCTCACCCTCGGTTTCCTCCTGCAGAAGGTCGTGGCGCGGGCGGAGGGCTTGCTTTCCGTATGCCAGAGGAGTCTGTCTGTTGAGGGTCTGGCTGTGTAGCCCAGGCTGGCCCCGAGCTCACAGCAATCCTCTTGCCTCAGCCTCCCCAGTGCTGGGATGACAGGCCCAGCCGTGCAGAGAGGTTACCTTTTGTTTTTGAGAAGTTACTTTTCTGCAGCATAATTCGGAGTTTAAATGCGCAGAATGCCGGGATCCTTATTGTCATATATTTGCATTAGCGCTGAGCGTTGTTTTTCTTACTCCACTCTCACCTCCCACGCAACCACTCTCTGTAGTTTTTGTCGATAACAAATGTTCGGTAAAGATCTTAGCTATTCTCTAATTGAATATCCCTTTAATGGGGCTTTTTCCCATTACAAATGAAATTTCATTTTACATCTGTAATTGCAAACAGCATTCACAACGGGACTGTACAAACTTAGGTCAAAACAAAAGTCAGTGTGTTCTGTTCCTTCTCTACTCTGCTGCCTCAGCGTATTGTCGCAACGCGAAGCAAGGGCTTGTCACCGGCTCCCCACTTCGCTCTGCCCGAAGCCGGCACCAGCCCCACCGGGGTGTTCGCAGGAGCTGGACGAGAGGCTCTCCCTCCCGTGGACTGTCAGAGCGCTCGCAAGCCCTGAATTTAAAGTCTGAACGTCACTTCCGGCCCACTCCTACGGTCCGCAGGATCTGGCCCACCGCTTCTCCAGCCCCTCCAGCCGGCTTCCTGCCGCATTGCCGCGTTGTTCCGTTCGCAGTCTTGTCTCTTGACCGTCTCGCTAGGCTATGAGCTCCATTTAATCAGGCACCTTACTTAGGGGGTTCATTCCTTGTATCCCCAAACCCGAGGAGAGTCAGGCATACAGCCAGCTCCTAAATGTATTAATGAAATTAGCCAGGCATGGTGGTCCTCCCCTGTAATCCCAGCACTCTGGAGACTGGAAATTCAAATCTGGCCTGG
>NW_004955482.1:6031745-6033119 GCF_000276665.1 Chinchilla lanigera | reverse complement strand
TTTTTGAGACAGGGTCTCGCTATGCAGTTCAGGCTGGCCTTGAGAGCACTTTGTAGCCCAGGCTGGTCTCAAACTCTCAACGATCCTCCTGCCTCAGCCTCCCAAGTGCTGGGATTACAAGCGTGCGCCACCACGCCCGGCCTTCAAATTCATTCTTAAAACCAGGCACAGTGACACATGTCAGTCATCCCAACTTCTTGAGAAGCTGAAGCAGGAGGACCATAAATTCAAGGCCAGCCTGTACAATTTAACAAGACCCTGTCACAAAAATATTGTAAAAGGGGCTGGGAGTGTAGCTCAGAGGTAGCTTATGGTCAAGTCCCTGCATTCAGTCACCAATTCTGCAAAAGGAAAAGTAGTGGCAGGCTAGGGGCATGATGAACACCTGTAATACCAGCTGTCTGTGAGGCTGAGGCGGGAGAATCACAACTTTGACCCTAGGATGGGCAGTTTAATGACTTTGGGAGGCCCTGTCTCAAAATTTCAGAAGAGAGAGAGGTTGGGTTGGGATCTAACTGTGTGAAAGCCCTGGGTTCAATCCCCAGTACCAAAGAACCACACAAAGATAAGCCCCCTTTATGATCAGATTTTTTTCTACTTCTTGCCTGTATCTGGAGGTTTTTGTTTTGTTTTGTCTTTTAAGACAGGTTCTTACTGTGTAGTTCTGGCTGGCCTCGAACTTGCAGTGATCCTCCTGCCTCAGCCTCCCGAGTGCTGGGGTTACAGGGATGCACCACCACAGCAGGCCTGTATCTGGATTTTCAAATCTTTATTCCCATTCCCTCTTTGCCTAGCTAATTTACATGTTTTGTAACGTGATATTTACTTGCTATCTAAGTTCCTTGACCTATTAGAGAGACGTCTCCTTTATAGAAATATGCATGCTCTGTGCAGCATGAGGATATTCTTTGTAGCCAACGAGAAAACAGAATAAACCAGGAGATACGTGTCGCTTCAAAACCAAGATTTTTGGTTGAAAAAAACTTCTTTTTTCTAGTGTTTTTATATAAGGTGGGCATGGTGGTGCATGCCTGTCACTTGGGAGGCTGACGCAGGAGGATCACAAGTTCAAGGCCAGCCTGAACTACACAGCAAGACCCTGTCTCAGAACACAAAACAAAACCAATGTTCTTTATATAGATTTGATCCTTTTTTTTAAGTCTTAAAAGGAAACATGACTCATAACCATACTATATTTCATTCCTGAAAAGGAGAAGTGGTAATTTTCAGAATTTCTCCTCCTCCTTCCCACCCTGTAATGTCATGAGCCCTGCAGTTGTCAATGTTTTGGTCATGAGACAGCATATCTAGGAAAACTTTCATCATCCGGCCATAGGAATGCATGTGCTGGTGCATCTCTTTTTTTTATTGACT
>NW_004955482.1:6030047-6031645 GCF_000276665.1 Chinchilla lanigera | reverse complement strand
TCCCCAAGCTGGCCTGGAACTTGCAATCCTCCTGCCTCAGCCTTCTGAGAGGCGGGGATTACTGCACTGGGCTTTTTTAGTGACCCATAACCAGCCACTGTACACTACAGCACAGGGGGTGACAGTTCTCCCATTTATAAGTTTGCCATGTAAAAATAAGACTTATGCATATCGGGTTAGGGAAGTAGCTCAGTGGTAGAGCACTTGCCTAGCATGTGCAGGTTGTGGGTTCAAAATCCCCAGCACTGCAGGGGGTAAAAATTCCTCTTTCTCATATACTAGTGAGTTGCCTTTTCTTAGGAAGTTACATTCTTTTGGTTAAATCAAGACCGCTGATGGGTTTTTCCATTTTTATTTTTACTCTGAGGTTTCAGAGGAAAGAAAGAAGTCAATAGTGAGAGTAAAATGAAAACCTAAGTAGTAAGAGCTGTGAGAAAATGAAAAGCGGCCCAGGGTGGTGGCACACACCTATAATCCCAGTACTCGGGAGGCTGAGGCAGGAGCATCCCTTAAGTTTGAGGCCAGCCTGGACTACGTAGGGAGACCCTGTCTGCGGGGGCAGGGGAACCAGTGGCCACACTGAGCCCTCAGACTGCACCCCAGCAATCCCAGCGGTCTCCCTGGTTAAGTCACTTGAGAGGCAAGGGGGAAACTTAACTTCTCTCCCTGTTTGCTCCACAGCTCTGTCTTTATTTTCCAGGGCTGCCATAACAAATTACCACTCACTGGGTGGTTTAAAACAGCAGAAATAGCCAGACGTGATGGCGCATGCCTATAACCCCAGCACTCTGTGAGGCTGAGGCAGGAGCATCCCAAGTTTAAGACCAGCCCGGGCAACTTAGCAAGACTCTATTTCACAATAAAAAATAAAGAAGGGCTGGGGATGTAGCTCATTGAGAAGGCCCTGGGTTCCCTCCCCAGTACAGCAAAAAGAAAATGTGTATAATCGATGGCCTTACATACACTCACTTTGTTGTGCAACCGTCATGTCCCCCGAACCGTTGGAGGTTTCCGCGGCCTCTGAGCACGTCGCCCCCACGCGCTCCCCCCGCCCCGCAGTCACCATTGGCTTCTGTCTCTGAACCTGACCGCGCTAAGCACCTCACAGAAGCAGAACCTAACAGGAGCTGTCGTTTACGACTGGTTTATTTCACTTAACGCAATGTCCTAGTCCTCGACATCCATCTGTGTTTCTGCTGTGGGGCAGGGTCCCCTCCTTGTGAGCACTGGGCAGCACTGTGGAAGGCTGTCCCGGCCGCCTGCGCCGTCTTTTTCATCTGAGTCTCATGCTGCAGCAGAAGTAGAACTCCCAACCCGCTAGGGGTCACATGCGCCCGGCAGGTCCCCTGACATCGAAGAATGAATTCCAAAGCACAAAGGAGGTTAAGAGTAGGAAAGGCTTTTTGGGGACCAGGAATCACTCCTGAGAGTCGGGGGCGGGGGGGGATTCTGCGTGGGTGGCCACCAAGGCTTTTTGTCAGGGTGATTTATACAGCAAGGTATAAACTGCACCCAATTGCACCCAACTCACAGGACAAGTACAGCTGCCGAGAGGATATCGGTTCGTGGGAAGAGGGTCACGTCGCAAGGGTGCATGC
>NW_004955482.1:6027849-6029137 GCF_000276665.1 Chinchilla lanigera | reverse complement strand
GGTACTGGAAAAAAAAAAAAAAAGAAAGAAAAGGTCCTGGCAGAGACCTCTAGGAATCTAGGACTGGGGGGCGGGGGGCGGTGCGGCAAAGGGAACAAGGATCACAATCAAGGGGCCTCGTCTTAACTCCAGGCCAGAGAGCCTCCTGGTTGGTCTGCACCTGAGGAGCAGATGTTATCCGTGTGACCACAGTTCCAAAGGTGGTTCTGGCTAAAGAGGCTGGAATTTGCTATGCAAAGCGTCGCCATGGCAATTGATTAGGAGTGCTGGAAGGAGTACACGGAAGCAGTTTCAGTTGATCCGGGTTTTCAAGCCCCGGAAAGAAAATACTAATAAAGCCAAAGGTGTCCTCCTCACCACCACACCTCAGACGGAGTCCACGGAATGGTCAGAATCCCCCTGTGACCCGCAGAATGTGGCTCCATTTTTGGTTTTATTACTAAGACACTCAAACAGCATGGCTGCCTGGGAGAAAAGAAGACTTTCTAATTTCAATCCTTGTGAGAATTTTCCTTAATTTAAAGGGGAAAAAAATAGGAAAGACATGTGGCTGTCACGCTCTTGCCCGCAAAAGAAGAACATGTGGTAAGAAAGGCCAGACTGTGTGTCAGAGGCTCCACCTAGAAGGCCCGGACTACCTGAGAACACAGAAAAGCAAGCGGACAGCAACCACGCTGGAATCTTACCTTTCAGGGAAAAATTTAAGCACCTAACATTCTATTTTCCCCTTATTAAATTTATAACAGCAGCCAGGCGTGGTGGCGCACCCCTGTAATCCCAACACTCAGGAGGCTGAGGCAGGAGGATCGCTGTGAGTTCGAGACCAGCCTGGGGTACAAAGTGAGCTCAAGGCCAGACTGAACTGCAGAGCAAGACCCTGTCTCAAAAATAAATAAATAAATGTACAACAATAAAGGCTGGGGCCGGGGATATAGCTGAGCAGCACAAGCACCTGCCTGGCAAGCACAAGGTCCTGAGTTCAATCCCTGGTACAAAACCAAACAAACAAAACAGTAAAGGCTGAGGATTTCCTATGTTGCCCTGGAATGAGGACTCTGTTCATATGTGTGACTGTAGATTGGTATAGTCCTTCTCAAGGGAAGTTTGGTAAACTGCCTCAGAAGGCTTAAAAATATATATGCACTGTGCTGATCACTCATAGGAATTTCTCTCTTTTTTTTGCTTTTTTTTTTTTTTTGAAACAGGGTCTTGCTATGCAGTCCAGGCTGGCCTTGAGCTCACTTTGTAGCCCAGGCTGGTCTTGAACTTGCAACAATCCTCCTGCCTC
>NW_004955482.1:6013912-6026860 GCF_000276665.1 Chinchilla lanigera | reverse complement strand
AAGCCACAGTCTAGCCCTGTTTCAGGTCCTCTGGTTTGAGGACCAATCTTACACACACTTTTGTTTGTTTTTGTGTTTTGAGACAGGGTCTCGATATGTAGTTCAGGGTGGTCTTGAACTCACTGTGTAGCCCAGACTGACTGAACTTGAAGAGATCCTCCGGCTTCAGCCACCCAAGTGATGGGATTATGGGCGGGCGCCACCGTGCCCAGCTTCACAAACGCATAATTATTATTATTATTATTCTGTTGCATCTACTGAAAAGCTGTGGAACTGACAGCTCCAAGGTGGATAAGGACTACGGGGGAGCTCAGTGGTTTGGCTCAAGGCTGTGGGTTCAGTTCCCAGTACCACAGAAAAGCCCTGAAGAGTGTCCTCTATTCTGCTTCCCTTTCCTCTCTTCGCAGCTGGCTCCAGGCCCACAGGCCCTGGCAGGATTCAGGTGCAGCCTAGGACGGAGGGGACAGCAGCCTGAGCACGTCTGCAGGATTTTGTGTTTCGTTTCTGTTTATTTCAGCATACTCACCCACTGTTTTGGAAATAGCTCACATTCTGGGTGATTTAAGGCTCTTTGAATAAACAACTCCCCTCTTTCCAGACAAGACTCATTGAATACATAAACTCCCGGCTGTGTGAGCGAGAGAAGCAAATCCCCAGGCAAGGCACGAAGACAGAGAGGGAGTTAATTCCCTTCCGTGCTAGAAATTCTCAGAGGGCTGTTTTAATTCCTGTCATCACAGCTGACTTCCTGCCGCCTCTGAAACCAGCACTTTTATCAGCATCCCCACAGCACCAGCTGTCAAACAGGTTTTTGCCGATAGTTTACACATTACACAATGATTCGGGTCTGAGAGCCAAGAATTACAGTAAGATCAAACCCAGCACTGCTCGCGAGTGTTAACCCTTTACCCAGCTTTGAATGCCCTCAGCAAAAGCCCACCACGAGCTGGGCATGGGGGCGCACACCTATGATCCCAGCACTTGGGAGGCTGAGGCAGGAGGATCACTGAGAGTTGGAGACCAGCCTGGGCTACCCAGTGAGTTCAAGGCCAGTTTGAATTACATAGCGAGGCTCTGTCTCAAAAAACTAAACTGAAGAAAGCCCTCAGATTCCCGCTCCTGAAATTCTTCTGTAAGAGCAGAGGAAGAGTCTTATTGGCAGACTTGGAGGGCGGGGAAGGCCTGGGAGCGGCACTCTCCGCGCTTTGCTCTCGCGTTGGAGGCAGGGAAGCAGCTTTCAAAAGGGAGCCCCTCGCTGGCCGGAAGTGCCCCATCGCCGGCCGGAAGTGGCCCCTTGCCAGACGGAAGCACGAGGCTTCCGGGCTGCGTCCGCCCGCTGAGTCCTTGCAGAGGGTGCTGTGAGGTGGGAACTCCCGGGGGGGGGGGCGTTGCCCACAGCCCACGGCCCACAGCTTCAACCTAAAGCCCGTCCATCCTGTTTTCTGAAATAGTAAGACTGATTAGAGACCAGGAGAATGAGCTGCGCTCATCTTGGAGATCTGTCTCTCCCCCTGCACCTTTCCTCCCGCTCCCTCTCCCATTCCCTAACACTGGGAATTAACTGCTGTTCAGATTTGTTTTAAAGTGCTGAGAATTGAACCCAAGGCCTTCACACTGAGCTACATCCCCAGCCCTTTTTTACTTTTTTTTTTTGAAACAGGGTCTCACTATGTTGCTTGGGCTGAGCTCTAATTTGAGGTCCTCCTGCTTCAGCCTCCGAGAATGCTGGGATGACACATGTGTGACACCACGCCTGGCAAGAATTCCTTGTCATTGGCTGTTTACCTGCAAGCTGAAAGCTCCATTTCTTTTACTGTAGCTACAGCAACACCTGACATCGCTTGCCTTTGCCTCCAGTGAGGCACCTAGGTGTGTGAAGAAGGCTACTGCAGGACTTGGGGTTCTTGTTCCCATTTGGAGAAAAGCCTTTGTCTTGGTATTTCAGATACGTGACAGCTGCATCCTTGAGGGCACCATTGGCTGTGGACAGTAACCCCAGCTAGGTGTACTCTGGGAGGCTGAGGCAAGAGAACCCAAAGTTCAAGCCCAGCCTAGGCAGCTCAGACTCTGTCTCAAAAATGAGGGAGGTGGGGCTCAGTGTGACCCTGGGTTCAACCCCAGTACTGTTAAAAAAAAAAAAAAAGCAACCAACAAGTGGCTCTAAGAGCTGGGTGTGGTGGTTCATGCCTGAGATCCCAGCACTCAGGAGGCTGAGGCAGGAGGATCACCGTGAGTTCCAGGCGGGCCTGAACTGCATAGTGAGATCCTGCCTCCCTCCGGCACCCCCAAAAAGGCTCTAAGCAAAAACATTTGTCATCTTGCATAACCAGAGGTCCAGAGACAGAGCCCCAGAACAACGGCACCATCCAGAACCTGGTCTTTGCTCATTTCTGCCCTTCTCTGTGCCATCCTCCACTTCCCACTTTTCCCTGAGCTTTTGGCCATGTGGTACAGTAAGGCCTCGACTGCTCTGGACATTACATCTTTGCAAGGATTTTTACACATCATTTTTCTTCATTGGAGTGAAATTCTGGTACACACCTGTAATCTTAGCCTTGCAAGATGGAGGCAGGAGGATTGTAAGTTCAAGGCCAGTCTGGACTGCACAGTGAATTCAAGGTTGGTCTAGAATGCTCCCATTCCCCAAGGATTTTGTTTGTTTGTTTGTTTTCTGAGACAGGGTCTCACTATGCAGGCCTTGGAACTCACTATGTAGCCCAGGGTGGCCTCAAACTCCTAGTGATCCTCCTGCCTCAGCTTTCGGAGTATTGGGATCACAGGTGTGTGCAGCCATGCCCAGCCCAAAAGTCCTTTTTAAAAGTGTGGGGATTTTTCTGCCCAGCATCCCTGGGGGATTCCTTCCTGCACGTTTGTGACCAGCCTTTGTCCCATCTCCACACCCAAGGCAGTGCCTCAGCAAGGACTGAGGACACCAGGGCCAGTGTGAGCTACTCAGGCGCTCCCTGCAGTGGGGCTGGAGCCCAGGAGAGGAAGGTCTCTTGCAGTAGGCCCCTTGTCAGTGGGAAGTGACAGCAGCAGTGGCCACGCAGCCTGCCTGCCATCACTCATGAGATCCACTGGGGTCCTGTTCCAGGAGGTGAATTTGCTGGCATTTCCTCTGGGGACCGAGGGTCTCTCTTTGTCTCCTGTGTGTTTCCCCTGCAGACATTTGGATATTGAGGCGGTGTGGAGGAGTCAGGCAGGCTGCAAGCCAGCCCAGGGGAGCTGCAGGGTTGCAGCTCCGCCCAGGAGAATTCACAGGGGGACCCCAAGGCTGTGGGCCAGTGGTGGTGCTGGTCCCAAGAGGCCAGAAATGGGCTTCTCTTTGTCTGCCGCCTTCTGGATCCTCCTGTGTATGCCCACACCTGGGCTTACCTCCACGAACAGACGCTAGGGATCCACTCACTTGTTCATCTCCTCGACAGACACTTGTTTTTCAGAGCTTGGTCTATGATGAGTGTATAGCAGAGGCTTAAATAAAAGAGGCAAGTAATATGGTTTGGGGTCCAGGAGGGCCAGAACTCCCTTGGAGCTGAGACAAAGACTTCTCTGGATTGCCTGTATTTATTGGATTTCAAACAAATTCGGGGAGTGTGAGGGAAAGTGAAGAGAAAAGCTGAGGTAAAGGCAGGAAGCTGAGCAGGACCTTGAGAGTCAGAACAGAGACATTGTTTAGGCCGTAAATCAGTGTGAACTGGGAGAACTCTCTTATCTCTAAGGTTGGCAGTTTATTGCTCTGGAATGGGGAGCGGTCAGCCCTGCAGCTACAGTCTTCTCTTGCCTTCAGAGGCTGTGAATATGAGCCAGAGAGCCCTGTGGTCAGAGACTTAACCCTTACAAAGTCCAGTCCCCAACACTTAGCTGCCTGCCATGCATCAGGGAGGGGGAGATAATAATGAACCCGAGGCCCTTACTTTGGTCCTCAGGAAACTTACAAAGTGAGGGAGAGACTCAGTCATTTCTTTATTTATTCATTTGTTGCTGGTGATATAGAACCCAGAGCATCAAGTGTGCTGGCCAACCACTCTACTACCCAGGCACATCCCCAGCCCCAAGATCGATGTTAAATAAGAAACTATGGAAATACTTATTTAATTAGCATCATGGTAAATATGATGAAAGAAAAAGCACACTCCTTTCCTGATATCCTCAAAGGGTCAGTTCTAGGACACCCCTCCCAGATCCTAAAATCCTTTGATGCTCCAGTACCCTACATAAATCATCTAAATGTGCTGGGCTGGGGATATAGCTCAGCAGTACAAGTGCCTGCCTGGCAAGCGCAAGGCTCTGAGTTCGACTCCTGGTACCAAAAATAAATAAATAAATTATCTAATACAGCTGGGTGTGATGGCGCACGCCTGTAATTCCAGTACACGGGAGGCTGAGGCAGGAGAACTGCCAAGAGTTTGAGGCCAGCTTGACCTACACAGTGAGACCCTGCCTCAAAACAAAACAAAACAAAACACCTAAATAAATAAATAAATAAATAAAGCTTGCATATAACCTATGGAGTTCTCCTAAATATTTTTTTTTAAAATCAGTACATAATGCTGTGTGTAATGATTAATTCACTGTAGGGAGTTAGTACATATACATCTCCTGAGTACTATAAATCCTCCCTAGGTTACTTTTCATGTCTCGTCCAATGTAGATTCCATGTCCTTAGTTGTTACACTGGACTGCTTAGAGGATGATGACAGGAAAAAAATTCTACACATGTTCAGTACCCACACATTGTTTTTTTCAGCACTGTGGGTGGAACCCAGAGATTTCCTCCTGAGCTATATCCACGGCCCTTTTAAATTTTTTGTATTTTTAATTTTGAAATAGGGTCTTGATAAGTCACTAAATTTCTCAGATGGGCTTGAAGTTGTGATCCTGCTGCCTCAGGCTTCCCAGAGTGCTGGGATTATAGATGTCCAGAATCACACTCAGCCTTTTGATGGTAGTTTGAACTTGACATACGTAAGACATAGAAAATGCTACTGGCACGGTGCAACAGCCCTGGGACCTGGAGGGAAGGCAGTCAGCAGAGGTCAGAACAAACCCTCAGCGCTGGGGCATGCCAGCAGCAGATGTGGCGCTTTCATCCCGGCCACTGCAAGTTTGAAGATGCAAAGATACCTCTGCATTTTGACCTTGTGAATTACAGCGACCACGGAGGGCGACCTGACCGCCACTGCAGGTCATGTGAAGTCTCGGAGACAGGAGAACCCGAGGACATGGGACACAGCTTGGGGACACAGGGGGCTCTCTGCACCGCTCGGAACCAGGAGCTTGGTGAGAAGACGTGCGAGGAGGGCCGGAGCTGCCCGGCAGCGTTCCTGGCAGAAAAAGAAGGCAGAGTAGCTCCTACCCACTGACAGTAACAGCCAGCCCAGCCAGGCCAGGCCCTGAGCTCCATCTTTTCTGCAGGCAGAACGGACCTCAGCGGGGGCTTCCCAAAGCTCTCAGCTGATTCACCTGTGCGGACCTTGTGGGCACACCTCATCATCTTACTTCACCTGCACCTTTCTTCTTACTTAAAAGTGTTTCAGAGGCTGAGGCAGGAGGATCACTGTGAGTTCGAGGCCAGCCTGGGCTACAAAATGAGCTCAAGCTTGAACTGCACTGTGAGACCCTCTCTCAAAAAAGACAAAAAACAAAAACAAACAAAAAAAGTTTTAATCCAGAGAAAAAAATTGTATGCATAAGGTGCAATTGAAAAATACGGTGAATGTGGCTGAGCAGGGTGGCCCATGCCTGTAATCCCAGCACTCGGGAGGCTGAGGCAGGAGAATCGCCAAAGTTCAAGGCCAGCCTGGGCTACACAATGAGATCTTGTCTCAAAAAAAAAAAAAAAGAGAGAGAGAGACAGAATCAGAAACAAAAAAAAGAAAAATACAGTGAGTGTTTAACTTTTTAAAAATGTTTTCCAGTAAAACACACATTGCCACTGAATCCCCTTCAAAATCCTCCTCCTCGCTTCAACACATTCATCCCATCCTTCTTGCTACTTTTGGAAGCAGCTCTGGAGTCCTCTTTTGTGAGGGTCTTATCTACACTGTCATGGCTGTCTTGATGCCCTGAATGGATTCAAAATGTTCATGGTCATTGTGACATCGGGGAAGAGCCAGAAGTCTCACAGGGCCGGATCTGGTAAGGTAGATGAGGATACACCATGATGTTTTATGACCCTGCCTTGCTATTGGATGGTACCTGGCAGCAGAATTCACCACATTTTTTATCAGACCTCATAAAGACACTCATGAAACTGGGGAATTTAGTGACTTATCAAGACCTTCTTTTCTTTTCTTTTTTTTAACCTTTATTTCAGACAGGCTCTCCCTATTCAGAACTGCTTCCAAAAGTGGCAAAAAGACGAGGTGAGTGTGTTCAAATCGAGGGAGGGAGATATTAAGGAGGTCCAAGTACCACAGAAAGGCAGGTAAGAGAGCTGGGCGCGGTGGCACACACCTGTAATCTCAGCCCTCAGGAGGCTGAGGCAGGAGGATCACAAGTTTAAAACCAGACCAGACAACTTAGCAAGACCCTGTCTTATAGCTCAACAGCAGAGCGCTTGCCTAGAAGTGTACAAGGCCCTGGGGTCAACCCCTAGTACCAGAAAAACAACAAAGAATCCTCCCCACACCTGATCGCCACCTGTTCCAGGCCAGCCCGGGCTACACAGTGAGTTCAAGTTCACCCTGAGCTGCAGAGGGAGACCCTGCCACAAAACCGCAACAAAAGACAGGAGAGAAACAGCGATTGGACACAGGTGTGGGAAGGGATGCACCCCACATCTTGGGGTGGAGAGACAGGGAGTGACCTCCTGAAGGGCTAGTGAGACCCCCCATACTCACAGTTCTACAGAGTTGGGTTATTTAGGAATCTGTCTGCAGGGTGACAGTCTACTGTGTTGGTATATAAACTGGTTTTTCTCAACCTTTTTCCTATACAGCCCCTCCCTGTATTGCCCTTTTAGACAATTTCCCATTATGAAATTCTCATGATGAAAGGTACATAACATAAAATTTACCGCTTGATCCTGGGCCTGGTGGTGCATGCCTTGTAATCCAGGACTCTGTGAGGCTGAGGCAGGAGGATTGCAGGTTCAAGGTCAGTCTGGGAAATTTAGCAGCTTAGCAAGACCGTGTCTCAAAACAAAAAAAAAAGAAAAAAAAATTAAGGGCGGGGGATCCCATTCAGTATGAATGCCCTGGGTTCAGCCCCCAGGAACAAAATATTAATAATAATAATAATAATAACAATAATAATAACTTCTTGTTTTTGGCTTCTTGTTTGTTTTTTGGGGACAGGGTCTCACTATGTTATCCAGGCTGGCCTCGAATTCCTGGTGATCCTCCTACCTCAGCCCCCCGAGAGCTGGGATCACAGGTGTGTGCCGCCACACTGCAGTTATAATAAAAATGTTTAAAATGAGATCAAGAACTTGGACTATCTTGCGTAACCGTCACAGCCTGTCTGGTCCAGAGCTCTTTCACAGCCCCAGAAGGAAAGCCTGCCTTCGCACCAGCCACTCTCAGGCACGTTCCGCTTTCGGCTGCCTCTTCTCACACTTCCTGTAAATGGAGCCACATGCGTGCCAGGCTTTCGTGCGGCCTCGCTCACTCAGCAGCGTGCTTCGAGCTTCATCCGTGTAGCCTGTGTCCATGCTGTGTTCCCTTCTGGCATTAATAATAGATTTTAGCTCTTTCTGCCTTTTTTTCTTTTGGAAGACAGGGTGCTGTGTAGCAGAGGCTGGCCTGGACTCGCTACATAGCCCAGGCTTGGCACACATAGTGACCCTCCCGCCTCGGCCTCCTGAGTGCGGGGATTACACACCCTGAGCCTTGTTTTCCGTCTCTTGTGAGGAGCGCTGCTGGGTCACACGGCCATTCTGAGCTGAACGTATTCTTGTGGAACCAGCAAACGCTGCCTTAGGGGCTGCACCATCCTCCACTCCCACCGCAACGCAGGGCTCACGGGGCTCCTGTTTCCCCCCCAGCTTGCCAACGCCCTTCTCCCATAAGCTCCCAGGGGCCACGGGCCTCTGTTTATGTGTGGAGACGTTGTGTCTGATGGAGACACTTGCAGGGACCGGACGCAGAGCCCGCAAGAATGTGTCAAAGCACCACTGGCTCAGGCTCCACGCAGCTGCAGCCCTTGGGGACAGTAGACTGTCAGGGTGCAGACCTGGGCTGATCCTATTTTATTAAAATACGTACAGTGATGCATACGGACTTTCTCTTAGGTACCTGGATGTGTTCCTGTGGTTTTATGGCACGGTGCTTGTGAAATCTGTACCACAGAGGCTGCACTAGCCTCTCTTTTGTCTCAACCCTCTGAACCGCCGTGTTCTAATAATAAAACTTTATGGGTCAAAGGCAAGTGGCAGGCTGGGTTGGGCTGTGGGCTATAATTTGCCACCTGACCTCTCTTTCTCCGGGTCCTTGCTCCTCAACCCACATCAGTCACCGGCTCTTTCCCTCCAGGTAACACATGAGCAACCAGTGTGTGTTCTTTGTGCTTTCTTGTATTCCCATAAAGTCCTCTACACATACACATTTTGTTGTTTTATAAAAATGAGACATAAGCTGGGCATCGTGGCACACACTTGTAATCCCAGCACTGAAGCAGGCTGAGGCAGGAGGATTGCTGTGAGTTGGAGGCATCCTGGGATACATAGTGAGACCCTGTCTCGAAAAAAGAAAAGAGGGTGGGATTGGGAGCTAATATACAAACTTCTTTCATATTGTGCTTTTGACATGTCACAATAATTTGTGGAGATACTGCTTGCCAGGGTGTCTTGGTTACTTTTCTCTCATTGCTGAGACAAAATACCTGACATTCAAAATTAAGGAAGGAAAAGGTTATTTAGCTCACAGTCTATGGAGGTTTGAGTCCATATTCAGGTGGCCCCAAGGCAGAGTGGCACATGGCAGAGGGCAGCAGTTCCTGGCGGCAGAAGAAGCAAAAGCCACAAGAGCAAAAAGGAGGAGTGGCTGCAAGCAGCCTCTTCCCCTCCCTTACATATGCAAGCTATCTGCCCCAGGTAGGCTGTAGCACTCACACCCATAATCCCAGCATTGGGCTATGGATCAATGAAATATCTAGAAGCCTGCCCCTTGACTGCATGAGGATTTGGGGAGACATGCAGACACAAACCATAACATTCCACCCCTGGCCCCCCAAAGACTCATGCCCATTCCTTTATACAAACGGCATTTAGTCAATCTGAAGAGTTGCAGCATTGCTGAAAGGTACAGGTCCCAAGTCTCCTCCAAGATCTAAGGCAAACTCTTAGCTATGAGCCCCTGTACAAATGAAAACTTAAAACACTTCCAACATTCAGTAGCACAAAATAAACATTACCATTCCAAAAGGTACAAACAAGGGTACACAGAGCACTGGGACCAAAGCCAGTCCAACATCCAGCAGGGCTAACATCATGTCCTGTAGTTCCATATGGAACTTCTGAAGCAATCTGTAATACACTGTGAGCTCCAAAGTGTTTGAGGGATTCCACTACTATGGCACGTCTGGTGGTTACAGCTCCCACAGCTTCTCTCTTGGGCCCGCTTTGCTCCCTCCTTGCAGCTTTCCTTAGACAATCTGCCTTCCTGCCTTTTCCAAACTTCTGGGTTCTGCAACGCACCTTTCGCTTCTCACTCACAGCTTCACACACTGCCCTCTCAGGGGCACACTGCCTGGCCTCCCAGGCCTTCTGAAATCAGGGTGGAAGCCTCTTGAACCTCAGAACTCTTGCATTCTGCATGTACCTAAATCCAGCACCATGCAGATGATGCCAAGGTCTGCTGCCACCTGGAGGAGCAACCAAGCTGTCCTCTGTCTTGGCCATAGGGGTTGAGTGCCTGGATCGCTGGGCGCTCTGAATCCAATTCTGAGAAGCAAATTCTCTATGCTGCCACCATTCTGGAACCTGGTGCTCTGCGGCTTTCTCCTCAAAGCAAAGTCTTTCATCTTTGCAGTTCTGAGGCTGCAAAGGGTGGGAGACTTGCTGCTTCTTGTGGTGCCCTCAGGCCATCTTTTCTATTCTCCTGTCTCTCCTCAGCAGTGGAGATCTCCTCAGTTCTATCTTTAGAATCCACACCTGTACTGGAGCTTCCTCTCTGGCCAAACTCACAACCTTTTAGATCACCCTGCTGGGCTCTTTGCTTTTGATTCTCAACATAAATCTGGCTAAAAGCCCCCAACAATAGTTGTGCCACCGCCTCAACATTCAACTGCCTTGAAATTTCTCTTCCTGATTAATTACTGCACCACTTTTAATCTCAGTCCCAGGCAAAGTTTCTAGACACAAGGAAAATGCAGACAAACTTTCTGCCAAGCCATAACATACATTGTCTGGAGTCCAACAACCAATACACTCCCTCTTCCAGCAAAACCCTCCCAAACCCTGTCTTTACTGGTAGGATTTCTTTCAGCCTTCTGTTCTTCTGAGCGCTGATCAGAATCTCCCAAACAGAACAGCTGAAGGTGTTCCAGCTCTACTCTTTCAGGCAACATCTCTGAACCTTTCAGGTGACATCTCCTAACCCTTCAGGCGAAATCTCCGAACCTTTTCAAACACTTCCCACAAGCCATTTCCAAAAGCTCTTGAGGGCCAGAGATATACTCAGTGGCACAAGCGCCTGCCTGGCAAGCACGAGGTCACGAGTTCGATTCCCGGTACCAAAAAAAACCCAGAAACAAACAAAACCACAAAGGCTCTTGAATCACAGCAATGACCCCATTCCTGGTACCAAATTCTGTCTTGGTTACTTTTCTCTCATTGCTGAGACAAAATACCTGATGCCCAAAATTAAGGAAGGAAAGATTTATTTAGCTAACAGTTTGTGGAGGTTTCAGTTCATGCTTGGCTAGCTCCAAGGCAGAGTGGCACATGGCAGAGGGCAACAGTTCATGGCAGCAGAAGATAGCAAAAGCAACAAGAGCAAAAGGGAGGAGTGGCAGAGAGCAAGGCTCTTTCTGTCCCTTATATTGTATGCAAACTACCCACACCAGGGGCAGGTGTAGCACTCATACCCCTAATCCCAGCGTTGAACTATGGATCGATCAAATAGCTACAAGCCTGCCCCATGACTGAATGAGGATTTAGGGGGACACGCAGACACAAACCATAACACGGGGGTGTTAATTTATATTTCTTTCTTTCTTTCTTTCTTTCTTTCTTTCTTTCTTTCTTTCTTTCTTTCTTTCTTTCTTTCTTTCTTTCTTTCTTTCTTTTGGTATTAGGGATTGAACCAGGGCCTTTCACACTGAGCTACATCCCCAAGTCATTTTTATTATTTATTTTGAGACACAGTCTTGCTGATTTGCTACATTTCCCAGGCTGGGCTGGAACCTGTGATCTTCCTGCCTCAGCCTCCTGGAGTACTGGGTTTACAGAGGTGCTGATTCTTTTCAGTGACCATAAGACATTCTGCAGGGTGTATGTAGCATAACTCAGCCTCTGCCCTTTCTTTCTGAGGGGTATTAAGAGAGAAGAAAAAAAAAAATAAGAAAACTCTGATAAACATCCTGGTCCTTAAATTTTGGTATTTTTATTTCTCTGGGACACATTCCCAGGAGCAGGATTAGCAGGTCAGAGGTCATGTTTAGCTTCAGTCTCAACAGATGTCTCGTGGTCACTTTCCCAAGTGACCTGCGTGACCCAAGAGGGTCTGTCACCCACACTCTCCCAGCGGCGGGCCCGCCTCCGGCTCTGGGGGCCCCTGACGGGGGCGCAGGGCGGCCCTTGCTCCCCGCATTCCCTCTGCTCCGCCTCATTCCATTCGAGTTTGTGTCCCCCACTCGGCGCCGCGTGCCTCTGCCCTCGCAGCTCAGCCCTGTCTGCAGGGCTTGTTTGTCTTGGTCGTCTGTTCTCGCAAGCCCTTTATTTCGGGGTGCGCTTGGCTTGGGCCCCAAGCTGGGCTGCGATTAAGATCGCCGCCCCCAGGGGCTGGGGGTTTAGCTCAGCGGCACAGCGCCTGCCTGGCAAGCACAAGGTCATGAGTTCGATTCCCGGTACCGGAAAAAAAAAAAAAACCTTCAAGATCGCTGGCCCCAGCGGAGCCACCAGCGGCCACCGCTCCTCTGGCCACGTGACCGCACTAGCTGTTTAACCTCGTCGTGCCTCCGTTTGCCCCATTCAGGCGTGATCGGCCTCCTGGTCCTGAGCCTGCTTCGGCCTCCTCGTCCTGAGCCCGCTTCGGGCGCTGCGGACTGCGGGCGCGGGGCGGAGCCGGCGCACAGGGGCTCGGCGCAGCTCGGCCCTATTTACACTGCGAATACTTTCCGGCTCGGTCCCTCGGATCGGCGTTATTTCTGGAACCCTCCGTCGCACGGAGCGCTTGGATGTTTGCGCGGTCAGACAGACTGTGGCTTCCTCGAGCTGCGGAGTTTCCAGGCTCCGCGACGCTCTCCCCGTCCCCGCGTGACAGGTGTCCTGGCTCTGACCACCAGGATTATCCCGTTTCCCAATGCGCGGCCCCCGCTTCTCTCTGGATGCCAGCCGGCGTCCCCCAGGCCCGGCCATCCAGGTTCTTATGCGGCTTTGCCCTCCACCATGGGGGAGCCCGTCCTTGGCCACCAATGACCGGGTCCCTCCGCAGCCCCTTCTCCCTCGACACCCAGGGCCGTGCCTGGTCCCCTGCGGACCTGGCCCACCCCCAGGCCAACACCCACCCCGCCAGCAGCAGAAGCACCAAGGAGACCTCAAGGGTCAGCAGCGAAGAGATCTGCAGGGTCCTGGAAGCGTTCACGTCAGGAGCCAAATAGTCAGCGAAGATGCACCTTTCACCCTGAGGCGCGGAAGTTCAAGGGTGGCCGAGGCTCTGCCGGCAGCCGGCTCACACCCTGTAAAATGAGACTGGGGTAGAGCCGGTTGTGGTGGCACACGCCTGTAATCCCAGCACTCGGGAGGCTGAGGCAGGAGGAACACTGCGAGTTCGAGACCAGCCTGGG
>NW_004955482.1:6005485-6013209 GCF_000276665.1 Chinchilla lanigera | reverse complement strand
CAAGGTCCTGAGTTTGATTCCCGGTACCAACAAAAAAGTACCAATAAAATCTGACTGGAGAAAAAAGAAAAACGTGGGTTGGGATATAGCTCAGTATAAAGTGGTGGTGGTGGGGGCAAGTCTATTTAAAAGCTATAAAGGCACGGAAGTAGGGCTCCTGTTGGCCCGGAGGCATCCCGAGTGGGAAGTCCCTGGGAGCTCTTTGCCTAAGTGTTTTCAGGCTGTTGTGGGAGTGATAAGATCTCCACCCCTAAGAGACCATGTGCTTTTCAGGGTCCAACCTAGGCAGTGTCCACACAGTGCCCATGCAGGGTGCACCACCTCTGGGCCCAGGGCCGGCCCGTCCTGCTCTGGGGAGGCCCCAGAGGGAACCCGGCAGATACGTCTGTGAGTCCCCAACGCAGCTGGTGGGTGTTGTTGTCAGGGTTCAGAAGGGAGTAAATTGAATACAGGACACATAATTTATAAGATTATTTTATAATCATCCAAAGAGTCAAACACAAAAAGAGCGCAGGAAATCTGTCCACACACACCACAGACCCACAGAATCCAGCTCAGGACCCCCTACAGGGGTCCCCCAGCAATGTCCTGCACGAGTCCAGTTGAAGACCTACAGCCCATGGCAGTGTCCCCCACGAGTCCAACCGGAGGCCTAGACCCCACAACCGTGTCTCATGCAGGCCTGTTTCACGGGTCTGCGCCGGGGGCCCAAAGGTCAGAAGCTATGAAGTCTGCGCCAGGGGATGAAGATCGGTGCCAGCAGGCCGAGAGATCTGTGCTGGAGCCAGGAGGCGATGCTCAGAGTGAGGGCCAGAGCTCCCCCCGAGAGACCCACAGCCACCCTCAGCCGGACCTGAGCTCCTCCGACAATGAGAACAGGAAAGCCGGCGTGACGAGCTTCTCCAGGAGGATCACAGCACCATCTTCCCCTCCACTTCTCCTTGACACTGTTGGCGGCAATCCTCAGGTGGGCCCTCCCCACCCAGCGGCACCAGGCCGGCTCCGTTCAGCGGGGTGTCACAAGTGGGCCATCAGTTCATTCCGCACCGTGGGGCCGCTGTCCTTCCTGCCTGAGAGGATCCTGGTCCCGGCTCACAGGGATGTAGGGCCATGGCTACAGAGGATGGCCGGTCTCTCTGTGTCTCTCTCTGTCTCTCTGTTGCCATCTCCTCCCTACACACCGAGTTTGAGACGCAGTGAACAAACCGATGGTTTAGTCCAGTGTGGCCTCGTTTGCATTCTCATTCATCCATTCATGGTGCTGAGGGTGGAACCCGGGCCTGGTGCATGCTGGGTAAGTGCTCTTCCACTGCGCTCCAGCCAGGCCTGGTCCCATCCTCATGCACCTTGGACAGGAAGCAGAAGTGTTTACAACTCTTAAAAACTGCTGTTGATAATCAGGGATGCTGATGGTAACTAAATGTGGTATTTCTTCCCAGCAGCCTGTCTTTATTAATAGTTACCATTACTCACTGCTGATGATTTGGAAAAGAAGGAAAATCCCAGAACGAAAATGAAAATCACCTCCCAGGACTAATCACTGAGCCTTTGGTGTTTGTCTGATAGTCTCTTGTTTCATGCACACATTATACACATAGGTGCATATTTGTGTATTTGTGATTTATTTAAAGACAAGGCCTGAACATAGTTCAGGCTGGCCTTGAACTCACTATGTACTCCAGGTTGGCCTCAGACCCATGGGAATCCTCCTGCCTCAGCTTCCTGAGTGGTGCTAGCATACTGTGTGCAGCCACACCCAGCTCAGATGTGTGTACTTTATGTTGTTTTTTTTTTTGGAGACAGGGTCTCACTATGTAATGGAGGCTGGCTTTGAACTCACGGTAATTCTTGTGCCTCAGCCTCCAGAGTGCTGGGATTACATGCCTATGCCACCAGGCCTGTCTGATGTGTGTATTTCAAGAGAGAGTTGAGCTCCTGCTGTGTCTGGGACTCTTCTCTGTTTAGCGTAATGTGATCTGTTTTTCAAGTCTTTCATTGTTCTCAGACCACAGAGTTTTTTACCTCACTGTGTGGCTGGCCCCACACTCCCTGTGCCAGTCACACTGGCCTCTGCATTGTCCCTCTCGCAGAAGGTTGAATTGTAGTCGCTGCAAGGGATGGTCACCCCAAAGCTCACAGCGTAACGTTCCTGGGGATAAGGGTCTCTGCAGATGGAGTAAGATGTAGTCACCCTGGGGTACAGGGGGTCCTAAGCCGAGTGACAAGTGTCTTTAGAGACAGAGGAGTTGGCTGGGCCTCGTGGCGCACACTGTAGTCCCAGCACTTGGGAGGCTGAGACAGGAGGATTGTTATGAGTTTAAGACCAGCCTGGGCTACAAAGTGAGCTCAAGGCCAGCCTGAACTGGGTAGCAAGACCCTGTCTCAAAAGGACAAAACGTTAGAGTCGTTCCTGGGCAATGTAGAAAAAGAAAAAAAAAAAAAAAAAAAAAAAAAAGGGACAAAGGAGGGGACAGAGATACGAGCAAAGCAGGCTGAGTGAGGGTGGAAGCAGACATGGGAGTGACCAGTGCACGGGCCAAGAAATGCCAGAGATGGGTGACAGTCAGACACTTGGAGGAGGCCTGTGACAGATGCAGAAGGCTGGGCGTGGTGGCACATACCCTAACCCCTGCACTCTGGGAGGCTGAGGCAGGAGGATCACTGTGAGTTCCACACCTGCCTGGGCTATGTGGTGGATTCCAGGCCAGCCTGAACTGCATAGCAAGACCTTGTCTCTAAATAAATAAATACATAAAATAAAATACAAATTTAAAAAGTATAAAAGACTGGGGGTGCAGCTCTGTGCAAAAGCCCTGGGTTCAATCCCCAGTCCTGGATAAAAAACAAAATCAAAAACCTCCAGAAGGAACCAAGCCTTCCAACAGCGTGGCTTTGGACTTCCGGCCTCCGGACCGTGGGAGGCCTCATTCCTGCGGCCCGAGCAGACCCGCACGCACATGGGCCGAATCCTCCCTCCACCGCCCGCCTGCGTGTCGCGGGAGAGGAGCGGGAGGACCCGGTGGTCCTCGCCCTGCCTGCCTGCCTGCCTGCCTTCCTCCTGGCCAGAGCGCGGCGCAGCGCCGAGCCCCTCGCAGCTGCTGCGTCCGGAGCACCTGGGGGAACCGGCGCGGGGCGAGCGCAGCGCCACGCCCTGAGCGAGTCCTGGTTTCCCAGGGCGCCCCGCTGACTCAGCCTCCGGCGTGGGGAAATCCCTGCCCTGCGAGCTCATCGCCGCCTCTTCCTCGAGGAGGGGACGCGACTCCGTCCTCGCCGCCTCTGGGGATCCGGAGCTGAGAAGCTCGGAAGCACCGAGGAGACCTCCTTGCTCCGCACGCAGGCCCGGGGCCAGGACCTCCAGACTGCAGTGTCCCGGGCGGGAGGCGGCAGCGCGCCTCGGCTTGCAGGGAAGGAAGAGTGACCGTGCCTTGAGACGAAAGGGTAACAGACACCAGGACATCTCCTTTCCGCTGGGGGCTGAGGACTAAAAACCGCCCCGGAAACTCTTCCTCCACCTCGGCAGGGTCCGCTCTGGTCGGATTCCTCTTTTCTTTTTCCTTTTTAGAAAAATTTCCCTTTTCATACACAAATCCTAAGAGCCGGGCTCACCCTGCTTTAAATAAAATGCGCGCCGTTCTTGCAGTCCTACCTGTCCCGCCCTCCTGAATGTAATTCTTCTTTATTCAGCCCTTCCCCGCCCGACACGTGTGATCTCTGCCTCAGGACACCCCCTGCCTCAGCTGCAGGGCCCAGAATTTCCCACCAGGACATAGTTGACAGCCCATAAAGGTCTCCGCTTGAGTAAGACGCCCGGCCGCTCGGTGAACCCTCACCCAGACGGGCGCAACGCCACGCTGTGTCTCCTGTCAAAATTTATTGAAAGAGTAGATTTATTGTAAGAACAAAACCACAGGCGAATGAGCGGGAGGCAGTGCTCCCGGTAGGGACCCATCGGGCCAGCACCACATTCTGTCCTCCTGATCACGGCAAACAGTGGGGGAGCGGCGCTCTCCCCTGAAGCTTTTTACCTGCCCTGGGCAGAGTGTAAACAAGCCGGATCGGATGGGTCCCGGGTTGCAGCTCTAGGGCCAGTGCTGTCCCTGAACACTGGTCAGCTCAGCCCTCCCCCGGGGCTGACCCCCTTTCTCGCCACCACGGGGAACTCGGGTGTCCCCCAAACCTTACGGATGTCTCCGCCCTGGCCATTTCTGCGGGCGGCGCAGGGCCGGGAGGTGAATTGGGCCCTGAGACCCAGGCGACTCCTGGCTTCTAGAGGCTCCCGGGCGCCCCCCAGGACCGCGTGATTCTCCCCCGTTCTAGGCTCTCTTGTCCCTGCTGGGCCGCAGACGGGCTCGACGGCGCCCTGGGAGCTGAGGCTCACCCACGCCTCAGGCAGGGGCAGGAAGAAGCCACGCAGCGCAGGCGCTGAAGTGGGGAGCCGCGGCTCTGACTGCCAGGCGCAAAGGTGGGCGGTTTGTTCGTCCTGCGGGCTGCAGGCGTCCGAGTGGAAGCAGAAGCTTCCGCTGTCTGGAAACCTTGCTCTCTGCTCGTTCCTCCGAGATCTCTGTGGTCGCAGTTCGCAGCCCAGGGGCCCCTCTGCCCCGCTGTCTGTCTAAACCCACTTCTCTGAATCTGGAAGTTCCAGACAACCGCAGGCCAAGTCCAAGGATGTTACCGTGCGTTTCTGCAGAGATCCCGCTTCCGGGGGAGGGTCTCCCTCCAGAGCCCAGTTATTGCGCCCGAGCTCGGGGCCAGGCACGAGGGGCTCTAGGGCTCGCTGGGCTTGGCCATCAGCGCATCCGGGGCGCCTCTGCTGCCGCCGCGATCCTCCGTGAGCTCCACGCTTGTGCTGCGGTTGTTGTTATCCGGGTCCCCGGGCGGCGTCCTCCGCAGGCAGCGGTTGATGAGCGCGGAGAAGAAGTTGGGGAAGGACGGGCTGGAGAAGTAGTACACCACGGGGTCCAGCATGCTGTTCATGTAGGTGAAGCTGAGCGTGATGAAAAACGCCAGGTCCACCGAGCGGTACATGGCGCAGTTCCGCGTGCCTGAGGTGTACAGCAGCCAGAAGACGCGGATCCGCACGGCCACGCTGGGCAGGAAGCAGACCACGAAGACGATGGCCACCACCACGATGAAGCGGATGGCCCTCTTGATCTTGGCGTGCCTGTCCATCTGCCGCTGCCGCAGGCTCCAGACGATCCTGGCCGAGCAGAAGAGGATGATGCTGAGGGGCAGGAAGAACTCCAGGAGGAACATGGCATCGTGCCACTGGAAGGTGTTGCAGATGCTGAGGCTGCTGCACAGGTTGGCGGAGCCGTAGGGGACCAGCATCCGGGTGTACAGGAGGTGAACCGTGAGGGCGATGGTGACGCCCCACAGCAGGCCGGAGATGACGGCCGCCGTGCGGTTGGAGATCTTGTTCAGCGCGTGGTGGGGGTGCACCACGCGGAAGTACCTGTCCACGGCCACCACCGTGAGGAAGATGATGCTGCCCTGCCGGTTCATGGCCAGCATGAAGAGCATGAGCCGGCACGCGGCGTCCCCGAACTTCCAGTCCCACTTCTTCACGTAGTTGTCCGTCAGGAAGGGCAGACAGATGATCAGGAGGAAGTCAGCCACGGCCAGGTTGAACAGGAAAATCCGGCTGGACTTCCAGGATTTGAGATGGAAGCAGAAAATCCACAGGGCCAGGCCGTTGCCCAGGAGCCCGAACACGAACTCCAGCGCCAGCACGGGCGGCAGCACCGTGGCGATGGTTTCTTCTGGAAAGATACAGCAGTTCTTCCCGCGGATGACCAGAAAGTGCTCCTGGGCTCCCATGGTGGGCCGGGCCGGGCCGGGCCGTGCCAGGGCGCCGCGCCTCCCGGTGCTCGGAGAGAGGCTGGCAGTGTGGCGAACCTGTGGTTCAGCCCTGACTTTATGTCATTGGGGTGTTGAAATAGATGACTGAATGGTTACCAGGAAACTACGAAATCACTTGGAAAAAAAAAAGCAGCGAGGCTCTTATGCAACCTGCTGTTTGCATAAACAAGCAATAAAATCCCCTGTGCAGACAGGAACTCACCGATTTTTCTAAATGTAAAGGATAGGTTTGAGCAGGCAGACTGTCATTTACAAGCTGCTAACCTCGGGGGGACATCCCTTCGGGAAAGCCGTGTGTGTGCTCCTGATGAAGGGCGTAGTGCTGGCGGATGGAGCTTGCTGTCACTCGCTTGACTGACATAATTACCAAGTGCACCGTGGCAATAATAGCAGTGCTACACTCAACAGCATGGTCTTCCAGAAACTCTTAAGGAGTAGCATAAACGTTAGCGTGCAGCTGACAGACGAAACGAAGAGCATGCGGGTAATTGCTCTGGAAAGCCTAAGAAGAGAGCCCTTGCTCATTTTAAGAGAACCTGAGCCCTTTTCCTGAGCCCCACCTCTCTGTGCAAACATGGGTTGCTTTTCTACACTGAACTCTGCAGTCTTTAGTTAGAAAAGAATGTTAAAAAAAAAAAAGGAAAAGAAAAGGACAAAATGCTGGGCTGGGGGATGCCAGATGTGGTGGCGCATATCTGTAATCTCAGCACTTAGGAGGCTGAGGCAGGAGGATTGCAGCAAGTTCAAGGCCATCCCGAACTACACAGCAAGACCCTGTCTCAAAAACAAGTGAAAGCCGGGTGTGGTGGCGCACATCTGGGTTTCCCGGATTTGAGATGGAAGCAGAAAATCCACAGAGCCAAGCCATTGCCCAGGGGCCCAGACACAATCTCTACGCCAGCAAAGGCTGCAGCTCCTTGGGGATGGGTTCTTCTGGGAAGATACAGCAGTTCTTCTCTCAGATGACCAGCACTTGGAAGGTGGAGACAGGAGGATCAGTGTGAATTGAAGCCCAGCCTGTACTGCATAGTGAGACCCTGTCTCCAAAACAAAAAGTTACTTTCTTAGTGTGTGTTTATAGTATGAGGTGATTACATTCATCAGGCCACAAGCTTTCTTTTTTTTTTTTTAGTATATGTGCTACTGAAGAGAGCACAGCACTTGATTTTTTGTTTGTTTGTTTTGTTTTTGTCTTTTTGAGACAGGGTTTCCCTATGCAGCCCAGGCTGGTCTTGAACTCACCATCCTGCTGTCTCAACCTCCTGAGTGCTGGGATTACAGGCCTGAGCCACTATGCCTGGCTCAATTTTGTGTGTGTGTAATTCAGTGTCATCCTATAGAACATTCCTATAGTTTAATAGTTTTCCATCATGAAAGTTTTTCTTTTCATTTATTCTCTAAAATTGGGTCTTGCTATGCAGTCTAGGCCGGCCTTGAACTTTATATTTAGTTCAGGTTGGCCTTAAACTCGTGATCCTCCTGCCTCAGCCTCCCAAGTAGCTGGGATTACATGCATGAGGTTTCTAATTAGGTTGTTGTACTTTGAGTTAGAAATTGGAAATGTATTCCTTTAGTTGTGTGCCTGTATTCAGTAAATGCGAGTTTATAGACCCTTCCGGGTAGATTACAAGGTCCTAATAGTCGATTCGCACAGGATGAGAGGACTTATGACCCCAAAGGGATGATGATGACAATGGTCACAGCACCTGTATTAGAGGTCCCGGTGCACAGGACCACACGCCTCACACTTCAAATATGGTATCTTACTGCACCCTCTGACTCCAGTCCGTGAGGGAAGGGCTATCATCGATCTTACTCTTTTTTCTTTGTTAGGTTTGTTCGTTTGTTGGTTTCTTGAGACAGGG
>NW_004955482.1:5993923-6005135 GCF_000276665.1 Chinchilla lanigera | reverse complement strand
ACCCTCTGACTCCAGTCCGTGAGGGAAGGGCTATCATCGATCTTACTCTTTTTTCTTTGTTAGGTTTGTTCGTTTGTTGGTTTCTTGAGACAGGGTCTCGCTCTGCAGTTCAGGCTGGCCTTGAGCTCACTTTGTAGCCCAGGCTGGTCTTGAACTTACAACGATCCTCTTGCTTCAGCCTCCCGAGTGCTGGGATTACAGGCATGTGCCACCACTCCTGGCGACTCACAGCGAATTTAATCTCCACACTTGGTTATTCTCTGACAGACTGAAGGTGTGCCGCAGGACTAGGTTGAATATTTTTGAGACAGGATCTTGCTGTCTTGCTGTCTCATCCAGGTTGACGCTGAACCCTGGGCTTAAGGGATCTTCCTGCTTCAGCCTTCAGAGCAGGTGGGACTATAGGTACATGACACAAATTGCATATATTAAATACTGAACTGCTACTGGAGGTGTAATTCAGTGGTAAAGGTCTTGCCTAGAATATGCTAAGAAACACATACACACACACACACTGCAGCTGTCATTTATCAACTGCTTGCTATGTGGCAGGCATTATACTAGCAATTTCCATGTATGGCTGCATTTAATGTTCACTCAAGTCTTGTGGGAACGATGCTATTATTGTCGTCATTCCCATTTCACAGATTGGAAAACTGAGTTTTAGAAATATTAAGTATTTAGCTACTTCCTGTCTTTGACCAACTGGGATTCCTGATTTAGTTATTCGTTTCTGTGTAACACACCACAGACCTTAGCTGCTCGAGACAAACACTGCTGCATCATTGCTATGGTCCTTTGGGTTGTCTGGACTCAACTGGATGCCTCTCACATGCAGCCTCCATGGCAGCTGAGGGTCTCAGGGATGGGCAAGCAGGGCACCAGCTCCTCTCCTGCTTCATAGAATCTTGTGTCTCTCTGTGGCTTTTCTGTGTGACTCTTTTCTTCTTTTCCTTGGTGCTAGGGACTGACCTCAGGGCCTTTGCACCAAGCTACACTCTAGCCCTTTTTAAAAAAATTTATGTTGAAACAGCATTGCCTTGGCGGGCTTGAACTTGTGATCCTCCTGTCTTGGCCTCCAGAATAGTTGAGATGATAGGTGTGCACCACCACCCCTGGCTCCATGTGGCTTTTTTTTTTTTTTCTGGCACTGGGAATCGAACTCAAGACCTTGTGCTTGCCAGGCAGGCGCTGTGCCACTGAGCTAAATCCCCAGCCCCCATATGGCTTTATTTGATTGGCCTTTCTAGGTGGTCTCACCGAGGGGCACAGCTCCTGTCCATATTCTCCCTGAGGGGAGGCTGGGCGCTGTATGGAGGCTGCTTGGCCCTGTCCTGCTTAACGCTGGGACACAGAAAGTCCCGGCCATTGTTCCCACCATGTCCAGTTGGTCAAAGCAGGTTGCAGAGCCAGTCCGTGTCCCACCGGGGAACGTACAGGTGAGACAGAGCACAGATCACTGGGGGCCGTGCACGCATAACAGAACTCAGCATTAGACAGGGAAGGTCTGCACATGGGAGGCTGAGCATAGGTACGGCCCATGTGGGAGCCTATGTATTTAATCAATCCCGCCCGCTGTGTGACAGCTCCTGCTCTGCGGAGGCCCTCTCAGAATCCGACATAGCCTCCCAAGAAGGGCCCTCGCCTTTCCATCTTGCCTCGGGCCTGCAGGCACCAGCGTGGGGCCTGCGAGCCTCTCTGCCTCCTCGTGATGGGGTCTTGAGTGGTGCTGGAGCCCGCTGTGGCCCAGGGGGCCCGGAACAGGCAGTTGGAACCTTGCGTCACAGTAGCGCCCCCAGCCTCACCGGCCGTCTCCTTGTGAACCCTGGCAACCCTCTGCCCTGAGATCCAGCCTTCTCCGGGCTCCTGCGGCAGACTTCAGACATATTCTTAACCTTTTAGATTTTGATTAATAAAGGGTTTTTAAAAAAAAAAAAAAAAATCCATCCTGCTGGGTGTGGTGGCACACACGCCTGTGATCCCAGCACTGGGGAGGCTGAGCCAGGAGGATCATTGTGAGTTTGAGATCAACCTGGGCAACCTAGTGAGACCCTGCCTCAAAAAAACAAAAACAAGCTAGGCGTGGTGGCGCATGCCTGTAATCCCAGCACTCGGGAGGCTGAGGCAGGAGGATTGTTGTGAGTTCAAGACCAGCCTGGGCTATAAAGTGAGCTCAAGGCCAGCCTGAACTGTACAGTGAGACCCTGTCTCAAAAAGATTTAAAAACAAAAACAAAAACAAAACAAAACCACCCTGAGAACAGACCAGCACTTAAACTTTGACCACCGTCAGCACCAATAAAATGTTCTCGTTCCCACATGAGCCCCAGAACCCCCTCAGCTCTCCTGTGACTTTTTCTAAAAGACCTGGGAGGGAGACAGGGAGGCGTTTCCTGCTAACTCAGTCCCTTTCTGGTTCCAGGTAGCTTAAAGGCAGCGCTGACACCAACGCACCACTCCTCTTCCTTGCCACCAAAATGCTTCTTGGTAAGAAAGATTTGTGTCATGTTCTGCGAACATAAAAAGGGAAGCAAACGGAGCATCAGGACCCTGTTGGAGGTTTTGCTTGTGCTTCCTTTGCGTCCTCGCTGCTGGAGCGGGAGGCTCTGTCCACCGGGACCTCGAGGGCCATGTTTGCCTGGAAGGCCATAGCTGCAGAGGTGTTGTAAGCCACAGTCACATGCAGGACACACACTTTCTTTCAAAACCTGTGTTTATTAAGATGAAGCAACAAAGGAGCGCAAGGAAGCAATCGGAACTAAGAACAGATTGAAAGCAGAAGGGTGGATTTTTGCAGATTTCTATCCGGAGGACATGTGGTCCTCAGGTGACCACAGGACCCTTGGCCTCCCCCCTGGGCACCTGGGAGACAAGGGGATTCGGGTCCTGATACTGAAACAGCTACTTAGGGGCTCTGAGCCCCAAAGGAAATCATTTCTGTGCCTGAGTGTGTGTGTTTGATTCTGTCTTGTTTTAATTTCTTTTTTTTTTCTTTTTCTTTGTGTATGTTTGTTTCTTTTTGTTTTTTTTGAGACAGGGTCTCACTATGTAGCCCAGGCTGGCCTGGAACTCTGTTATCCTCCTGCCTCAGCCTCCTGAGTGCTGGGATTACAGAGCCGTGGCACTGACAGGCATCCGCCTTGTGCCTCAGTTTCTTAATGTGTGAAATATATTACTGTAATAAGTCATATCGACCACTTGCAGACACAGAGCTTCCGGTTTTACATGCGCTCTTCCTGCATTCCTTCAACACGTCTTTAATGAGCACTTACTCTATGCAGGTGTTTTTCTAGGCACCAGGGACGTAATGGTAAACAAAGCCCTTCAAGCTTCAGGACCCTGCATTCACAGAATGTGTGAGGTCATACCGGTACCCCTGTCCGACATGAGGAAACTGAAACTGAAAGTGGCTCAATCAAATCCGCCCCAAGATCACACACACAGTAAGTGGCCGAGCTGGGGTTCGGACTCGGAGGACCTTCACTTCCGCGGGCCGCGCTTTTCCTCGTGGACTGTGCGCGGAAAAGGTAACGACAGAGGCAGGCTAGCGGGTGTTGGAGACTAAAGAAAGCGTGGCGAGGTGGGTGTGTGCAGAGAGTACCGGGGCTGGAGCAGGCAGTAAGGGTTGGAGTGCGGCTTTCACCGCCTCGCGCTGGCGGACGGAGCCAGGCGCAGCCCGGACCTTTCCCCTTACTTCGGGGCGGGGGAGCCCCGTCTGGTTCTGAGAGTTCCGGAGCAGTCTGGGAAATACGCTTGCGGAAGGGGTCCCGCGATGACAGGGAAACCCTGCAGTTTGCACACAACAGGTCTAGAGACTATTCAGCGAAAAGACGAAGGCTTTTAATACGTCTGCCACCCCCCAAATTTTGCTGTCACACAAAGCTGACCAAGCATCCTGCGGGCAGAAAGGACCGGGCCCGAAGCTGTGGAGGAAGTCAGTCAGTGCTTGGAAAAGGAATGATTCCCGTCCACGCTCACGGAACAAGCACCCAAAAGCAATTAGCGTGGAGCTAGCCTATCTCAAAAGCCTCAGGGGTTCTTTTTTTTTTTTTTTTTCCCAAGCTCTCTGCTGCCCTGGAGAAAGCAGGGGAGGCAAACATACCCTTCAGCACTTTCTTTGAAATGCAGAGGTCTGCAGATAAACGTGGGTGCTCCCAGGTCAAGCAAGATCGTTTCTCTGCGGCTCCCGGGCTCCTTGGGAGTCCAAACTTTGGCAGTGAAATGAGCAAAGGAACAGAGGGGCGTCGGAGAAGCCGGTGACAGCCGGCAGAGACAGCGCAGCCTAAGGAGCGCTCCGCTCAGCCGGAACGCAAAGCCGGCACCCAGTCCCGCTCCTGCTTCCCGAGGTGAGTAAGAGCTGAGCCAGAGGAGGAGGAAGGCTGAGCGCTGGGCTCATTAACTCACCGAGGGAGCAAGTTTCCTCAGCAGCCTAAAGTGACGCGAGCCGAGCCACCCCCAGCCCAGCACACGCAGCCCCCGCTCCCTGCTGTCCCTGTCCCTGCAGTCAGAGCACAGAAACGCAGCGAACTCACATCGCTCTCCTGCAGCCTTCCAAAAGGGTAGGGGGACGTGGCTCTCAGTTCCGACAGAGGCAGGAGGACGGCGGTGCCTTTCCAAGGGCCCGTGCACGGGCATGGGTTCGCGCCCCAGCTGCCGTCCGTCCCGCCTGACGCCGCCGGCTGCCCGGGTTAGGGTCACTCAACACACCTGCAAGTCCCACTGGGTGTCCAGTCGGCTTTGGAAACTATTGGCCGCGCCGATGCAGCTCTTGGGACACAGACGCAGAGCGGGCAGCTCTTCCGGCCCGCGGGGCTTTGGGCACCCTGGCCAGCGGGGTCTCCAGCTGCACATTCGGAGCTTGGCGTAGAACTTGGGGAATGAGGGGCTCGCGAAGTAGTATATGAGGGGGTCCAGCACGCTGTTCAGGTAGGTGAAGCTGAGGGTGACGTGCAGGGCCATGTGCACGGCCGGGTCGCACGCACTGGAGGACACGGTCCACAGGAAGTAGAGCCGGGCCAGAGCGCTGGGCAGGTAGCAGGTGACAAACACGGCGGCCACCACCACGATGAAGCGGATCGCCTTCCTCGTCCGCGCCTGCCGGGCCAGCCGCTCCCGCCGCTTCAGGCTGCACACGACCCTGACGGAGCAGAAGAGGATGACGGTCAGGGGCAGGAAGAACTCCAGCTGGAACATGACGTCGTGCCAGCCGTTGGCCGCCTCCATGATGAAGCTCTCGCAGGAGATGGCCTTGTCCTGCGTGCACAGGTGGCTTTCCACCAGGAGGTACAGGGTCCCCAGGATGACCAAGGTCCAGAGGACGCAGACGGCGCCGGCCGCCGTGCGGTTGGAGATGGCGTTGAGCGCGTGGTGCGGGTGGACCACCTTGAAGTACCTGTCCACGGCCGCCACCGTCAGGAACACGATGCTCCCGGCCCGGTTCATGGCCAGCATGAAGAGCACCAGCCGGCAGGGCACGTCCGCGAAGCCCCAGTGTCTGTGGCGGCGGTAGTAGTCGGTGCGGAAGGGCAGGCAGACCATGAGGAGGAAGTCGGCCACGGCCAGGTTGAAAAGGTAGACGGTGCTGGGCTTCCAGGCGCTCATGTGGAAGCAGAAGCCGCACAGGGCGAGGCCGTTGCCCAGGGCGCCGAGCACGAAAGCCAGGATGAGCAGCGGCGGCATCACCTTGGAGATGGGGTCCCCCTCGATGAGGCAGCAGGACTCGTTGTCCGCGTCCATGGCGGAGGCAGCACAGGCGTCCCGCGTGCAGAGTGGCCGCTGGAGTCCCCGCGCGCCGCCGGTGCTTATGGGAGGGCTCTGTCCCCCGGCCGGCTGCTGCGTCCCCGCCTCGGCGCTCTGTCTGCGGCCACGGCACGCTGGGGTGGGTGCTGCATCCACACGAGAGACTTCAGCCTGGAAGTGAAAGTCCCAAGGAGGTCCTTTCGGCGGAGCCTGGGTCACAAGCTGCCTGCGTCTCCTAGGGCCACAGCCTGCGGCCCGCCGGGCTCCAAGGTGCACACGCTTCGGAGTAAGCGCTCATTCCCGGGAAGCGGCCCCAGGCCCCGAGGAGAACGAGGCTCGTCGCTGGGCCCGGACCCCGGATAATTGTAGCTTCTCTCTTCCTCTCCAGACTGGCTCTGCGGAGAGTGCGCAAAGCTGCCCAGAGGCAGGAAAAAGCTTGTTTGTCCTCCCTCCTGGTGGAGAAACACAAACATTTCCTGGAGTCGCTTTCCTCCCCTAACCTTTGCCTGACTGCCCTGACCTCTCTCCATCCCACTGGGCGCCCCGGCAGTGCCAGAGAGCAGCCGCTCCCAGCCTTGCAGCCGCTCCGAGCCCAAAAGCATAGCCTTGAAACTGGGAGCTCGGTCAGATGATGAATCCAAGTCAGAGAGTGACTTGAAAATAAAGAAAGAAAGAAAAGAAAAGAAATGGGCGGTCTGCAGGGAAAAGCCGCTCTAAGGGGGATACCTATTGAGTGTTAGAACAGTTCTTTGACAGCATGCAGGAGGCTGACGCAGGAGGATCGCTGTGAGTTTGAGATCTAAACTACACAGTGAGACCCTGTCTCAAAAAAAGAAAAAAAAAGCAAAGTTCTTTGAAGGTGTCACCCCCCCTCCCTCCAGTCTGCCTCCCTATCCTTTGCATCCTGTGGGGGCCCAGGTGACAGCTGTATAAACAGCAAAGGCATGCAATGGACCTGCAGCTCACATCTCATGTCTGCCTCCTGGGGCACCAGGTCGCCCCTCACTGGGAAGCAGAGCCTAAGACTTTTGAAAAGAGGCTTCGGCTCTGAATTTCCCATTGGCCGCTCCAAAGAGCTGAGCGCGGTGATGCATGTGGGTGTTTTGTTTTTGTTGTGGTCCTGGGAACTGAACCTAGGGACTTTGCATGGGCTCCCCACCAACCCCCTGCTCAGCCCTCCTGCCTCAGCCTCCCAGAGTGCTAGGGGTGCAGGCATGCGCCGTCACGCCCAGCTGTGATATGTATTCTTTATGTTTTAATTATTGCTGGGCTCCTCGGTGGAGGTGGGTGAGGATTGTGGGAGCTTCCGAAGACGTCTGTCTCTAAAGTAATCACGGGTAAAATTAGGCTGCATGAAAAGCTGCAGCTCTTGCTACAGTTTCCTGTCCTTTGGCTTTTGAGATTAGCTATCTGCCTACGCCTTTCCTTTCGGCTCCCAATTTAGGGAAGGAGCTGGGGGAGGCACATTGAAAGAATGCAAACGCCTTCTTCTTCCAAATGCTGATTAAAACTGACCTTTTCTGAGCGCTGGATCCCAAATCAGTCCCATTACATTCCCCACACAAGATATCATTTCCCCTTGTCCGTTTAAAAGCCCTCACGTCCGCTTTCCGATCTGCCGTGATGGCAGGCTGGCGGCTTGTGGGTCATGTCTGGCTCAAAAACCACTTTGGTTTGGCCAGTGTGTTTTGAAAAATCTGGAACTGTCCTATGGAAACCTGATTTCTGTCCTCTTTTAGAAAGATATAACAGGTATGGCGTCGCCCGCCTGCAGCGGCAGCCACTCAGAAGCCTGAGACAGGAGGATCACTAGTTTGAGGCCAGCCTGGGCAACTTAGGGTGAACTTGGCCTCTCTCTCAGTGGAAAAAGCTGACCACATAGCTCAGCGCTTCTCCATTCGGTTCCCAGAACGAGAGAGAGAGAGACACACAGACAGACAGACAGAGAGATAGACAGAGATCTGCCACACGGGATCAAGGCTCTTACAAGGTGACCAGCAGCTGGAGCTGAGCAGCTGCCCCTTGGGCGGAGCGTGGGGCTCTGCAGGTCGCTGCCGTCTCCACAGCAACCCCACATCCAGTTGGCTCCCTGCCTTCCGTGCCTGGTCCCTGTGGAGTTTGTCAGCTCTGCTCCTGGTGACAGGTCAGCATCCCTGGGCTGACACACAAGGAACCTCATGCCCGCTCCGCCTTTACCTTCCCGGTCCCGACTGCCCTCCTAACCCCACTGACCTCTAACGAATAAGGGCGGCAGCAGCATCCGCACCCAGCTCCCTGCTTGCTCGGGGGAAGCTCCTTGGAGACAAACCCCACGCTGTTGGCAGGAGAGACGCAGAATTAGGACCCGTGAATGCTGAATCCCTCTCCCATGCTGGGGACCAAACCCAGGGCTTCACACAGGTAGGTCAGCTGTCTAGCACTGAGCTATACACCCAGCCCGAATGGTAAGGAGTCTTTTTTGTTTTGTTTTTGGAGACAGGGTCTTGCTGCATAGTGCAGGCTGGCCTTGAAATCACTGTGGAGCCCAGTCTGGCCTTGAACTTGCAGCAATCCTCCTGCCTCAGCCTCCTGAGTGCTGGGATCACAGGCGTGCGCCACCACGCTGGTCTACATGGCAAGCATCCTTCACTCCAGGTTGTCAGGGTGAGGGATACTTGTAAACACAAGTCCTTCCCTTTCGGCCACAGGACCAACACTGCCTCTCTTCTGCACGTCTTTTGTCACATCGATTTCCTCTCCCTTTTTGACTGTAGAGGTGCTGGCGGGCGGAGGGTTACAGAGGAGAGATCAGTTTCTCTTTTTCTAAATCCACTGGCTTTACCTCACAAGCTGATCTTGGTCCACCCCGGGCTGTGCAGAGCCGGGATCTCTTCAGGTCATGCTCCGCACCATTTTTGTCTGCACCAGAGTAAAATCTACCCCAAAATTCCCTCCAGGTGCATCTAAGACCTAAATGCCAGAGCGAAAGCTATAAAACTCCCTAAGCAAAGCATGAGGGGAAGCTCTCTGATGTCATATCTGCCCATGACTCCTCCCACATGATGCCAGAAACACAGGCAACAGAAGAAAAAAGGAGGTAAACTGAGCTTCATCAAAATTAAACATTTTTTACATCAAAGGATGCCACACTACACATGGTGGCGCACACCTGTAATCCCTGCACTCAGGAGGCTGAGGTAGGAGGATGTCGTCGAGTTCAAGACCAGTTTGGGCTACATTGTGAGTTCAGGACCACCCTAAACTACATAGTGAGATCCTCTCTCAAAAAAACAAACAAACAAGGGCCAGGGAGACAGCTCAGTGGCACAGCACCTGCCTGGCAAGGGCAAGGTCCTGAGTTTGATTCCCAGTACAAAAAAAAAAAAAAAGGATACCATAGGCAGAGTAAAAGGGGAGCCTATAAAAAATATCCATAAAGCAAACAATGGAGAAGGGATCGCATTCAGAATACATAACTCCTACAACCCAAGACCAAGGAACCAACAACCCAATTAACAAATGGGCGGAGCTGGGTGTGGGGGTGCACACCTGTGATCCCAGCACTAATGAGGCTGAGGCAGAAGGATCTTTGCGAGTTTGAGACCAGCCTGGGCCTCAAAGTGAGCTCAAGGCCAGCCTCAACTGCATAGCGAGACCCTGTCTCAAAAAGACCAAATAAATAAATAAATAGCATAGCCAGAAGGTAGATGCTCCCATCAGTTGATAGGCAGATAAGCAGTAGGTGTTATATACTCACAGTGGAACCTTATTCAGCCCCCAAAAAGGAGGATAACCCTGATACACACTAGGACATGAAGGAACCTGGATGACTTTAGACAAAGTAAAATTAGCCAGCCTCAAAAGGACAAAACTCTCTTATTCTAGTTCTATGAAGGAGTTAAGAGTAGGCAAATTCGTGGAGCTAGGAAGTAGAATAATGGTTAGCAGGGGAGGGGGCGGTGAGGATCGTTTCATGGGGATGGCGCCTCGGTCTGGGCCGAGGAAACCCTGTGGAGGGATGTTGGTGCCGGTTGCACAACGCTAGGAATGCAGAAGCCCACGTAAAAGTGGGTACAATGAGCTGGGGGGATGGCGAGAAATGAGCGGGGCGTGGTGGCCCAGGCCTGCAACCCCAGCACTCTGGGGGGCTGAGGCAGGAGGCTCACAAGTTCGAGTCTAGCCTGAGTAATTTAGTGACTTAGCGAGAAACCCTGTCTCAAAATTTAAAAAGGGCTGGGGATGTAGCTCACTGCCAAAGCCCTGAGTTCAATCCCTACCACAAAATAGAATGGAAATAAATTAAAACGATGAATACAGAAATATACGATCCCTGGGCATGGTGGCACACACCTGTAATCTCAGCACTGGGAGGCTGAGGATGGTTGCGAGTTTGAGACCAGCCTGGGCTACAAAGTAGCTCAAGGCCAGCCTGAACTGCAGACCGAGACCCTGTCTCAAAAAAACCCACCAAAAACAAAAACCAGAAATATACGATGGACGATCAAATCCACCTCGCACTTCCTTTGGTACAGCCAACTCCTTCGCCCCCCAGCATCTCAGTGCCTGGTGACTCTTGTGCGGCTCTCCTTTCTTACGCTTTTAGGTTTTAGTTCTGTCAAATCTTGGGTCTGTTCTCCATCACTGAATGTCTTTGGCTCGCCAGATGCTGGGGAAGACGAATCCCTTCCAGCAGGAAGATTGGCCCCCACGATGGCTCCACCGCCACCTCCCACCCGAACGGACGCAGGCTGGTGACACGGTGACCCTGGCTGACCAGGGCTGGGTATCCGGGGCTGGGGGCTGGCGTCTCCCAGGGCCTGGTTGGAAAGGCAGGGGCTCCGGCCCAGAGCCGCCTTCCGGCTGACCTCTCCGCAGGCTGCGCGTGGCCGGCCAGCCGTGCACTGGGTGTGGTGGAGGCTGAGGGCCCCCAAACGCCGGCGGCGGGAAGCTTTGGTCCTCTGGGCGGCCCTGGGCATGCGCAGTGGGGGGAGCTGGTTCTCCATGCCCCTCGCTGGCCGGTTCTGCACACGGCCCGTCCCGCTGCTCCTCAGCCAGGCTGCGATGCGGTCCCGGTGGGGTCTCTGGCTTCAGCTCCAAGGCTATGAGCTAAACAAACTTCCTTTTTTAAATAAAGTGCCCGGCTTACGGTATTTTGTTGTAGGAACACAAAGCAGGCTAAAACAATTCATTTTTAATTTTTTCTTTCTTTCTTTTTTTTTTTTTTAGACAGGGTCTCACTGTGTAGCCCAAACTGCCCTCAGACTCACACTGATCCGCCTGCCTCAGCCTCCCGAATGCTGGGATTACAGGCATGTGCCATCCTGCCCAGCTTTTTTCTTTTTGCTTTTGGTTTGAAACAGAACTATAGGCCAATCTCTCTCTCTCTCTCTCTCTCTTTTTTTTTTTTTTGGTTTTTCTCCGGTACCGTGAACCGAACTCACGACCTTGCGCTTGACAGGCAGGCGCTTTTGCCGCTGAGCTAAATCCCCAGCCCC
>NW_004955482.1:5992533-5993698 GCF_000276665.1 Chinchilla lanigera | reverse complement strand
AGGTTGACCTAAAACTCCCAGTGATTCTCCTGCCTCAGCCTCCCAAGTGCTGCGATTACAGGGCGTGTGTCACCACGCCTGGAATATTTTGATTTTATAGATATGATTTAATTCGGATTAGGAAAAATGCAGCTTTGGACTCAGTGACAAGAAGGGGTTTGTAAATGGGGGAAATGAGGGAGAATTGTTAACATTTCCAGCAGCAGAAGATAAGGCATGAAGATCCAAGGTAAAATGAAGAGCACTGACGAAGTGAAGCTGGAGGGCATTTGAGGGACATGTTGGTTGCTTTTATTTTGCTTTGTGTTTTTGTTTCTTTCTTTTTGGGATAGGGTCTTGTTCTGTCGTCCAGGCTGGCACTGAATTTGTGAGGACCCTCCTGCCTCAGCTTCCCAAGAGCTGGGATTACACGTCTGCATCACCTTGCCTAGCTAGGAGGGTGTTTGGAGGCGTGGAGGGGGAGGGCTGTAGAGGATGTGAAAGACAGCACCGAGGTCGGCTAAGTCGAGACCTGGACTGTGGGCCTGGGAGCCGGGGAAGCGATGCCTCCTCAGCTTCCCACCTGGGAGCCACAAACCACGTGTGGCTTGGAAATGTTAAGCTAAAATATATGAAAAAATCGGTTCCCACAAGCCTCACTTCAAGAGCTCAGTAGCTCAGCTGTCCCTTGGTATCCATGGGGATCGGTCGCAGGAGCCCTCCGCTCCAGCCGCCCCTCCTGCCCCTTGCAGGCCCCTGGCAAGCGCCGTCCGAGCGCATGCGCTCTGTCCTCCTCGCACCGCAGGGCAAGCCGTGCGGCCTCACGCCACGGCTCTCTACGAAACCGCTTCTGCGCCGCAGATTCCTGGTGACGGTGGACTCCTCCAGCCTGAGCCAGGGCGAGCTCAGAACCCGAGGGTCTCTGCAGGGGCCTTCTCCTAGGCTGGGCTGCCTGCCTGTCCTCTGGGCTCTGCCTCAACCAGCGTCCGCAGCGGAATATTCTACAGCATCGGAAATGTTTTCTAGTCCAAGGATTTGACCAACAGTGGATCAGAAACATTCAAAAACAAATTTGCTGGGTGTGGTGGCGCAGGCCTGTAATTCCGGCACTTGGGAGGCTGAGGCAAGAGGACTGCTGTGAGTTCAGGGTCAGCCTGAACTGCACAGAGAAACCTTGTCTCAAAAA
>NW_004955482.1:5985765-5986809 GCF_000276665.1 Chinchilla lanigera | reverse complement strand
TCTTTACCTCCATCTGATAAAAGCCATCTATGACAGACCAACAGCCAGCATCATACTAAATGGACAAAAACTGAAACTTTTCACTCTAAAATCAAGAACAGGACAAGGATGTCCACTGTGCCCACTCTTTTTTTTTTTTTTTTGCCTTTTTGAGACAGGGTCTCGCTATGCAGTTCAGGCTGGCCTTGAGCTCACTTTGTAGCCCAGGATGGTCTCAAACTAACAGAGATCCTCCTGCCTCAGCCTCCCAAGTGCTGGGATCACAGGCTCGCACCCCTATTCCCAGATCTTGCTTCTTTTTAAAAATGTTTAATTTTTATCAATCCATGTTTGCAGTAAGTGATGATTACATTCACCATAGGGAGTTGGTGCACGTAAGCAAATGATTCCACACCCACACTATTTGCTTTTCTTCCAGCTGTGGAAGTGTACTGAAAGGAGAGTGGATTGAAGAAATGCCGGACACACCTGCCGGGCTGTGCCGACTGCCTCCCATGCTCCTGTGAGACAGCTCTCCCGCCTCCCTGCCAAGGGCCTGAAGCGGCCGTTCCCGTGGGGGCTCCTAACAGGTGGTGGAAGGGGAACTGTCTTGCTGTGTGAATTCAGGGTTCTGCTTCCCCAGAGCACCTTCCCTTCCGATGTGGGGGCCTGAGCATGCGACTGTCTTAGCTTCCTGGTTCTGATGTAACAAACTGCTGCAGATGTGCTGGCTTCAATTATTAATCTGATTTGGGTTTGTTTTTTGTTTTTTGTTTTTGTTTTGTCTTTTTGAGACAGGGTCTCACTATGAAATTCAGGTCGGCCTTGAGCTCACTTTGTAGCCCAGGCTTGTCTCGAACTCGTAACGATCCTCCTGCCTCAGCCTCCCGAGTGCTCGGATTACAGGTGTGCGCCACCACGCCCAGCCAGAAATAATTTTTAAAAGAAAAATTTAAAAGGAAAAAGTGAGTTTTTGATAGCTGTAGCTGGTTGACAAGAACATGAACATTCATTGTTCTATGCTCTCTGCTTGTATGTATTTTTCATAATAAAAAATTAAAAGAC
>NW_004955482.1:5972490-5984115 GCF_000276665.1 Chinchilla lanigera | reverse complement strand
TTGAGACAGGCTCTCATTTTATAATTCTAGCTGGCCTTGAACTCACTGTGTACTCCAAGCTGGGGTCACAGCAATCCTCCAGCCTCAGCCTCCTGAATGCTGGGATTAGAGTATGTGAATTACCAAAATGAAAAAAAAAAAAAAAAAAGAGTATGTGAATTATAACTCCGTATAAAAAATATCTAGGCCAGTTCGTCCTTGCCTTGCTGACCCTTCTTTTCTGAGACAGGATCTTACTAAGTCACTCAGTTGGGGAGTCTGAGCTCAGCTTTTTCCCTTTTACAGGTCAGGCTGTGGCCAGGGTCATGCACAGAAGCAGCTCCTTTGTAAAGAACCGCAGGGAAGCTACTCTGAAATCAGAGAAGAAATGGAGGCCTTTGGGGCGATTGCCAAACACTTCTCTCAGAACCAGTGGGAGAAGCTGAGCGATTCGGACAAAATCACCTGGTTGTGTTTGAAAAGAAACAACACCACCACGTCTAGCGCAGGTCTCAGAGCTGCTCTCCCAACTTGCACAGGCATCCACAGAGAGGATGTGCCCGGCTACGACGATGATTCCGATGACGCCTGCAGCCATGTGCTCAGGATGAACTGCCTCAGGAGACTCAGAAAGGTCTGAAGATGCCCAAGAAGCCAGCAAAGAAAAGCGGTGATCTGAAGGGAGTGGCAGGACCACCTGGTGAAGAACAGGCTTCGGGAACACAGTGCCCCCTGGGAGAAGTGAGCGCCTGTGGGAAGCAGTGTTCTGAGACATCCGGCTTCAGGAAGAGAGGTGAGTGTCGGGAGCCACCGGCTGCGTGATCGGAAGAAGCTCGTGGTGCATGCGGAGATCCCTGACCCCGAGGAAGAAGGCTGAGTCTCCTCAGGGATGTCCGCGACGAGGAGAAGACCTGGTGGCCTTTTGCAATCGGCAATCATGGACACGGCTGTAACTCCTGGCCACCAGCAGGTGAAAAGAAGAGCTCACGCCAGACAAAAGTTAAGCATTGGTCCTACTATGTGCCAAGCATTCTGTTAGCACTGTTCTTCCTTGTGATAAGCACTCTGTTGGACTTTATTTTATTTTATTTTTTTATTGTTTTGTCTTTTTGAGACAGGGTCTCGTTATGCAATTCAGGCTGGCCTGGAGCTCACTTTGTAGCCCAGGTTGGTCTCAAACTCACAAACATCCTCCTGCCTCAGCCTCCCAAGTACTGGGATTACAGGCGTGCGCCACCACACCCAGCTAGTTTATTTTTTAGATTAGCAGACCAGGGATATAGCTTGCCTGCCTAGCAAGCTCAAAGTCCTGAGTTCGATCCCCAGTACCAAAAAAAAAAAAAAAAAAAAGATTAGCATGTTATCGAGCAACACATATATTTCATTCATATTTCTGCGTACTCATGCACTTACCTGAAAGAGCAAATATTATCTGATCTCTGCACTAGTGGTCCCGCACCACAGATGTGAGTACTGAGGCAGTTCTAGGTGCTTAAATCCAGATTTTTCTCTGCACCTACACACCCACATGGGGTGCCACCATGGGCACCTGTCATCTGCTTTGCCCACTAAACTAAGGTACATGGAGAAGTCCTGGCTTTCATTTACCTTGTATTAGTTACCGACAATTAATACACATTTGTAACATTAAAAAAATCTACATCCATGTGTGAAACTTAAAAATCTGGCGTATAAGAATATGCAGTCTGGGGGCAGGGGATTTAGCTTAGAGGCACAGCGCCTGTCTGGCAAGCGCAAGGTCATGAGTTTGATTCCTGGTACCTGGGGGCGGGGGAAAAACAACAACAACAACAACAAAACAAACAAACAAACAAAAAAACCAAAGAATATGCAGTCTGGAGTTAGGTTGTCTAGGCTAAAGGTCAATCATCCAACTTACTGGCTGTGAAATCTTACATATTTCGTCTCTTTAAGTCTTGGGTTTTTGTTTTTTTTTTTTTTTTACCCAAAATGGGAATGATATTACCTATATCATTTTAATGTGAAAGCAAGATGAGTTGGTCTATGTAAAGTTGTTATAACAGTGTAAAACATAGAGGTTTTAACTACTGATACTATTATTATTGTCACCATATGCACTGAACTGTCACCAGTAATATTCATTTCTCTCCGGTGCATATTTCTGTATTTTTGAAGCACGCATGCGTGCGTGTGTGCATGTGGGAGTGCACGTGTGGTGCCGGGGATGGAGTCCAGGGATCTGTGCGTGCTAGGCAAGCACTCTGCCATCGAGCTACGTTTCCAGCCTTGAATATTTTGCAAGAAGCATGTAACACCTTTGTAATAAACAACTGCAGGGAAATTCAAATCAAAACTACATGGAGATTCCATCTCATCCCAGTCAGAATGGTTACCATCAAGAATATAAAAAATCAATAAATGCTGGCAAGGCTCTGTGGGGGGAAGGAACATGTCTGCACTGCCAGTGGGGATGGAAATGAATACAATCACGATGCAAATCCATGGGGGTTTCTCAAAAAACTAAAATCGAGGTTCCACTTGACCCAGCTGTATCACTTGTTAGTATATATCCAAAGCTATTAAAGACAGCATACTTTGGAGACAACACACACCCACACTTTTACTTTTTGGTACCGGAAATCAAACTCAGGACCTTGCACTTGCCAGGCAGGCGCTTATGCCACTGAGCTATATCCCAGGCCCTACACGCCCACATTTATTGCACACAATTCACAACAACCAACAAATGGAATGAGTCTAGGTGTCCTTCAATAGATTTTTTTTTTTTTCCTTTGGTTTTTCTCCGGTACGGGGAACTGAACTCACGACCTTGCACTTGTCAGGCAGGCGCTTTGCCGCTGAGCTAAATCCCCAGCCCCCTTCAATAGATTTTTTAAAGAAAACAGATGAATGGACAGAAAAAAATGTGGAATATATATACACAGTGAAGTATTTTTCTGCCACCAAAAAGAATGAAATTCTGTCCTTTGGAAAAAAACAGATGGATGTGAAGACCAAGCACAGGAAGTCAGACTCAGAGAGACAAATGCTGCATCTTCTCCTTAATATGTGGAATCTGAAGAAGCTGAGAACAGTGAGCCGGACATGGTGGCGCACACCTGTGATCCCAGCACTCAGGAGGCTGAGGCAGGAGGATCACAAGTTAAAGCCATGTTAGGGCAACTAAGCAACTTAACAAGACCCTGTCTCAAATTAAAAAGTTTTTTAAAAAAGCTGAGGATGTAGCTCAGTGCAAAGGCCCTGGGTTCAATCCCCAGCGCTGCAAATCAGTCAGTCAATATTCAAAACATAAAATAACAATGAATGATAATACTTTCACAGTGCTAGGGCTTTGGGCTCTTCGTATTAGGAGGATCTTTGGCTTGACTAAATAGGAATAGTTTCACTGGCTGACTGAACAAAGTCCTTGCCTTCTCCTGATGAAATTGTGTCATCTTTTTAGTAAATACTCCTCTCCCCTGAATATGTATGGGCCTCGTGTGGCAGAACTGGTTGAGTTCCTTGTCAGTCTTGTAGCGCAAGAAGAGCAAATGACCTGAAAAGCAAATGATCAAAGGTCTAACGTTAGCAGAAGCTGGGCTAACTCCTGCAGAGCCCGTCTTTCCCCATCATCTCAGCGCTCTATCTCCTCTCTCTTTGAACAGGACTCTGGGATCAGCAGCTCGAATGACGGCCTATTTATACAGTTTCTGTCTTCCCAGCATTTGTACACCCCACTTTTGGCATCTGCAAATTCACTTTGGGTCCTTTGATGACTCTCCCTCCTTCCTCTCTACGTCTGAGGTTTGGGAAGGTAAGCACTACTCCGGGTCTCTCCAAATGCGCGTGTGACCAGGGCTGGCCAATCAGATCACTCCATCTCCCACCCCGGCCATTGTGATTGGCCCAGGGAGGAGCACGTGACTTCCAGGGCCTGTGAGTTCCTAGTCTGAGCTGTGTGCTCCAACCTTGGAAAAAGATGGCGGCTGTTTTTGGGATTGCTAAACTCGTGGGAAACAACCTAAATATCTGGGGAGGATGAAGAACGCATGGAGAAGGTGCCAAGAGATGAAAAGAGATTTCTTTCTTTTTTTAAAAAGAGAGATTTCTTGAAAACAAAAGTAACCAAACAAAAAACTTCACATTCGCTTTAGCGTTCTCCGAGATTCTTAAGTATGTTGTTTCATCTGTAGGATATAACTATGCCTGAAACTCACAAGTCTTCCTATACTCTTTTTTTAAATTGTAGTTTAATTGAAACATACCGTCCACAGTTCACTAAAAAAGTATCTTAGTGTAACCATCACTTATACATAAAACCAAATATGTTGATGCTCTAGTTCTAAAATCTTTATCTAAAACTAAATTTATCTACAGTTATCTAAGATGATCTAAAACTGTTTATCTAAATCTAAGATACAATCTCAATAGTAATTGCTTCACATTTCCCAGTTTCTTGATCTGTGCATGTGACATGTCAAGATCCATCCCTTTTCCTAGTGAGAACAACTAATACATCACGTAATCCATTTTCTTTTTTTAACCCAAATTGTAGAGTACAATCTGTGCAAACTTGGTTTCTTCTTTTGCAGGATTTTTCCCTTCTGATTCGTCAAGGTCAAGGCACACGGAAGATACACTGTCTTCACGCTGGCAGAGGAGTCCCCATGGGAAACAGTAGAGTGAACTTGCTGGCTACTGATTCCTCCACTCCCTTAACTAAAATATCTCCAGCTGAACACTCTTTCGTAAGAGAATCCCCCACTAGACCATTTTCTTTTCCAGTAAGAATTCCCGCTTCAGTGGCTATGCCGGCAGGAGGGATAGAGTGGGGAAGCTCAACGGCTGGAAACAATCTTTAATCAGCTGCTGAGGCTTTGGGATTCTCGAGGCTCACAGGGGACAGCCTTGTTGATACCATCTGCTATAAATCCACTTTGATCTAAGAGTTCTCGGGTTGCGTCTGTACATTTATTAAATAGTGAAGAACAGAGAAGTTCGAATCCCGCTCCGGATACATTGCAGTCAAGATCTTGACCTTCATATAACGAGTCGAGGAAGCAGTTGGCACGTCCCAAGGTTGACAAAGAATATTTTGCGACTTCAGCACTGCTCCTCAGTTTCATCATGGCTCCGGCATTTCCCCTGACATCATGTTTGAAGGATCGCCGGAACTCTGAAGCTAGGTATGCGCTAAGGCTGCTGGGAAATGTGCGCCTCCGACGTTATTGTCAGTATTTGTTGAAAGAGCCCGATACTTCCCACTGTTAACCTCCATGACACCAAGAGATAAGAACGTTACTGCAAGCTTGGACACCAGAACATTGCTTTTCCCTGTAGGGGAGTCTTGTCCAATTCCGTCAGGAAAAAGAGCTGTGGATGGCTCATGTATTAACCTTAAAACATTAAATACAGCTGCTCCAGCTGCTTCTCCAAGAGCCTTTTTCTGCTCCTTTCCAAAATCATATGGAACGGTAATAACCACATCACTTGCATCTGAGCCCAAGGCAGATTACGCTGTTTCTTTTATTTTACTAGATATCACTCTGGCAACATCTTCTGGGCTGACAAATTTTGTTTCTTCTCCAGTATCTTTTTCATATTGTAATTTCCCTTTTTCTGTCTTTTTGAGACAGGGTCTCGCTATGCAGTTCAGGTTGGCCTTGAACTCAGTTTGTAGCCCAGGCTGGCCTCAAACTTGAAGTGATTCCCCCCGCCTCAGTTTCCTGAGTGCTGGGATTACAGGTGTGCACCACGACGCCCGGCCCTGTTTCTATACTCTTGAACACCAGAACACTGCTTTTTCTTGAAAAGGTTTTTATTTTTTAAAAAAATTTAATCATATTTTTTTAAACACCAAAGACCCAAAAGGGGGCTAGGGATTTAGCTCAGCGGCAAAGCGCCTGCCTGGCAAGCGCAAGGTTGTGAGTTTGATCCCTGGTACCGGAAAAAAACAAAACAAAACCAAAAAACTGCCTAACTCATTGCGTACATCAAGGCTACACAAAAAGACAATAAATAAATAAATAAATAAGTAAATAAATTTGCAGGTAGTTCAAGGTGAGTAATCCTATGCAGTTGTAAGAACACATGGCATAGCCAGGAATGGTGGTGCAAGCCTGTAATCCCAGCACTTTGGAGACTGAGGGGGGGATCTCTGCAAGTTTTAGGCCAGCTATGGCTACTGTGACAAATACTCAGTCTGCTTCAAAGCTTAGGGGCATCTAAGGACACCTGAGGACATGACCCCACTTGTCTAGTGCAGGCGCACAGTGGGATACGGTTATGTAACCATGACTTAGCACGGGTCAACATGCATGCGCTAGTTACGGCACTATGTAAGAATGTAAATATGAGATAACAACCTGTATAAGAATTATACAGCCAGGCATGGTGACGCACGCTTGTAATCTCAGCACTCAGCAGGCTGAGGCAGGAGGATCTTTTCGAGTTTGAGACCAGCCTGGGCTACAAAGTGAGCTCAAGGCCAGCCTGAGCTGCATAGTGACAGAAAAAAAAAAAAATTATACAATAAAGATGCAGTGATTCTTGCGCTCCGCTCTGCTCCATGCTGCCTGCTGCTGATGTCTTGTGTGTGTGCGTTCTCTAATCTTGGGACCTCAGAAAATCTCCCTTTTCCCCCGCTGCAGGCCGACAGCTACAAAGTGAGTTCAAGGCCAGCCTGAACTATATAACGAGACCCTTTTTCAAAAAAAGTGAAACAACAAATTTTTTTTTAAATTATAAATTATTATAGTGCTTTACATTCCTGTAACCATTTTCAGGGTTCATTAAAATGTAGATTGATGAGGTTTTGTTCTGCAAGGCCATGGATGCCAGTGTGTGCCGTGGCGGGGGCTGAGAAGCCCTGGAGGACAGCAGGTCCTAACAGACCATGGGAAGCGTAGTGCATCAGAGGCGGCCACAGCCCAAATCTTATGTATCGATTAGGACTAATCTGAGACTGGAAGAAACTCCACTTTAAAAACTGGTTTAAGCAAAAATGAGGATGTATAGACCTTCATAGCAGAAAGGTCCACAGGACTGACTTAAGATGTGGCTATACACAAGGGTTAAATGTGCCACATCCCTTAGCTCTTTCTCTTCCATGCTGACTTTATACTTGGCCCACATGGTCACAAGATGGCTTCCAGAATCTTTACTGTGTATTCTCCAAGACTCCAGCTGAAAAGAAAGAGGCTCTTTTTGAGTGTCTCTTCAGCAGTCTGCTGGGATTCACCATGATTGGCCTAGCCTTGAATCAGTTAATCACTGTCACCACCAGAAGACAATGTGCTGATTGGTTTAGACCTTTGGAAAGGAGTTGCGAAGGCCCAGTTAGACCATATGCATAGAATGTGGGGATCCGTCCAAGATGGAACTGCTATCGAGAATGGGTGCTAGAAAGGCAACCAGCGAATACCAGTTTCCCTCCAAGCAATCATTTACAAAACTCCCAGGAGAAACCAAGTGAAAAGTGGCCAAGGTGGCACATGCTAAGGCTGAGGCAAGAGAACCACAAGTTCAAGGCTAGCCCTGGGCAACTTAGGAAGACTCTGTCTCAAAATAAAAAATTTTTAAAAGGGTTGGGGATGTAGCTTAGTGGTAGAGCACTTCCTTAGCATGAATTCGGTCCCCCACACTGAAGGAAGAGAAAGCAAGCAAGCAAGCAAGGGAGAGAAAATGCCTGACATGCAGGACCAGTCCAGCTCTAAGAGTAGGAAACTAAAACCCATGATTTCTTTTTTCTTTTTCTTGGGTTTTTTTGTTTGTTTGGTTTTGGTTTTGGTTTTTTGAGACAGGATCTTGCTGTACAGTTCAGACTGTCCCTGAACTAACTATATAGCCCAGGCTGGCCTTGAACTTGTGGCAAACCTCCTGCCTCAGCCTCCCGAGTGCTGGGATTACAGGTGTGCGCCACCAACCCCGGCTAATCCATGGTTTCTTGAGAATCTACATGACATTTTCTTATGACATCATATATTGTAGGAAGTCACTTCTTGTTTTCTTTGAAAGAAGGTCCTGCTATGTCTTCCAGGCTGGCCTTGGTCTCACTTTGTAACCCAGGTTGGCCTCAAACTCAGAGCAATGCTCCTGCCTCAGCCTTCTGAGTGCTGGGATTACAGGCATTTGCCACCACACCCAGCCAGAAAGTCACTTCTGATCAAACTTTTCATTCTCATCAATAAGTAACTTCTCCGGAAAATGAATGTCAAAACCATCCCTTCCTCTATGCTTCCACGGAATGACTGGTCTTGCAGTGTAACTTCCCCATTTCTCTTTTGCCAGATCTTGCTTTTGTCTCCTTCCTTCAGGTGCACTCCGCTTGACCACAGACTCCTCTCTGTGGTGAAGAGAAACTTCTGGCCTTCCGGTCCCACCAATTCCAAATGTATTTAGCATGCAACAGAAAGGGCTGTCCGGACAGTCAGGGGCCACCATGGAGACAAAGGGCAGGTGCACATCCAAGCCTTAACTTGTTACTCACTAACAGCATCACCTGTGTTTTCTTTTGTGGAGTCAGAGACTTACAAGCCTTTTCTGTTAAATTAACAGGAACTTTCCTTTGGACCTACAAAAGGCTGATGGGTAACTCAAAGCAGAACAAAACCAGACTTCACTTTGTGTCTCTCTTCTTTATTACCCAAAGATTTTGGGTCACATCTCAGCCCTGCATAGGGGCATTTAAGGGGTCTCTCTAAAAACTGGATGGACAAGGTCAATGAGCCCTACATTTCTATACCCCTTCAAGACAGAGGACATCAAGATGAGAGGTTTACAGCAACAATCAATTCATCTGTGATCCTGAGCACACAAACTTTCATTCTGACTTGCCCCTCTTGGTTGCAAGGAGGCTGCTGTGCCTCCTGCCTTATGTTCATGGTCCAGTCAGAAAGAAGGGACAAAAGGCAAGGCTTTTTAATGTGGTCTCACGTTTTATTTGGGAAGTGTTAAATTATAAAAATATGATCATGCAATTATGTTGATGTGTCAAAGATTTTACTTCGCTCCATATTTAGTAAGAGAACCCAGTGAGATCTTAAAAGCAGTTAAAGGAGAGTTAAAAAAAAATATATATATATATACACACGTAGGCAATTATACTTACATACGTATATGCATAGGCAACCAATATGCTGAAATGAATTTGCAAAGAGCAGGAAAAACTAGTTGATGTTAACAGAGCCTTAATCAATTGCAGCTCTTTCAGAGGAAAACTGCTTGCATCTCTATGGGGAACAGCCATTTGCATGACTACTGGTATTCTACAAAATTGGAAAATAGTGCAAAGATTGAGAGGTACAGATGGTAATAAAGGAATGCTAGATGGATTGCCCGATATTCTTCTCCTCTTCCTCCTCCTCCTTCTTTTTCCAATATTATTGTTGTGGCCTTCAAAATCTTTCAGGGTTTCCTAGCAGAAGAGGTGCCTTCCTCGGCACCTGTACTTCACCCACCTGAACCTTGACACGTAGCTAGTCTTGTTGCAAGGGTTGCTGGGAAATGTAGTCTCTGTACTTGGACACACATCCTAAGTAAAATAGGCTTTTGTTAGTAAGAGCATCTGCCTCAATGAGGCACCACTTGAGGCGCTTAGAGTACCAGCTTATTTAATCATCTTTAGCAAGAGGATGCTGCAGTGGACAGCTGCTATTTTGATCCCTTATACCACTCCCTCTTCTGCCAAGAGGCCTCCATTTTCTTTTTACATGGACCCTTTCACCACTTTCCAAATCCAGCACCAGCGACAGACCCTTGACTTACGGTGATTGGTGATTGAGGGTTGGACATGAATTCAAGCCAGGCCGATCGGATTCAACTTCTTGAATCAGATTCAAGATCAGACTTTTATTGGAACAAAAACTGTGACTTACAATAGAAAACAGTAATACGTTTGAACCGTACTGAATCAATTTTCTGACAATGCTTGGTGCCCAAGTGGATTCCTGTACTCTCTGTAACAGTCCAGTTTCTCAGAGGGTCTGTCGCTTTCTGGTGACAAACACGGGATGCTCGTTGAGTTACTTAATTAATTCATACAGCATCTCTCCTTTCTGTACCCGAGAGCAGAAAAGCTGTGGGGGATCTGTGCAAATGTGGGTTTAGGTGCCAGCTGTGGGAAGCATAGGACACCCAGAAAACCAAGTCTCCGTTTCACTGTTCAGAGCGAAAGAAAATCTAACGCAGGGAATTGGTCTCAGGAAAGGTGGAAATGTTGAAAAGCTAAAACACGGCTGGTGAGAGACTGGCGACAGCAGGGGGCCATCGCTGAGCCCAGGCTAGAAGCTAGATCCGGGGCGCAGGGGCTGCCAGGGACCCCCAGCAAAACAGAGGAGAACCTGTCACTGCCAGAGATGCCGCTCGAGCGGGTGCGGGTGGCCGGCGGGATGGGGCCGCGCCCAATGACTGAACCGAGAGAGGGGCTGGAACTGAGAAAGCGGGAGCAGCAGCTACAGGGACAGCGCCCCCTTCTGTCCAAAGAACAGAGAGGGGCGAGGATGAGGGGACGCATGCGCCCATCAGGAGGGACCGGTCACCTGCTCCTATTTCAACCCGTCTGAGACGCTATGGGTTGTTCCACGCGTCGTTATCTTATAAACACTAAGAAAGATGCTCCGGACTACACCGACACAGTGTCAAGGCTCCATTGCAACGCATCTTGATATTTAAAAAATGTTGAAATGTCACAAGGGCGGAATGGGAAGATGTCAATCCGTGGGTGCAAAGATGCAGTTGGATAAGAGTAAGAAATTCGGCTGTGCTATTGCGCAGCGGGGTGACTGCAGATAACAAATCTCAAAAGCCAGGAGAAAGTATTGTGGATGTTGCCCCATTTTAAAAAGTCATAAATAAGGAGATAGTGTCTAACCTGATATAAACATTATACAACGTAAACATGTACTGAAATGTCGAATGGCACCTCATGAATATGTATGTGTACAATTTTTATGTGTGTACGTAACTGTCAATTTTTTTTTTTTTGTCTTTTTGAGACAGGGTTTCACTACACAGTTCAGGCTGGCTTTGAACTCACTGTGTAGCCCAGGCCGGCCTCAAACTCACAGTTATCTTCCTGCCTCAGTCTCCCGAGTGCTGGGATTACAGGCTTGTGCCACCATGTCCGGGCTCTATTCATCAATTTTTTAAAAATTTAAATTAAGAAAGTATCATCCAAAAATGTTGAAATGTGAAAAGTGTACATGTTAAATATGTGCTATTTGTCACATGGCCTTAAGCATATGTGACCTCAAGTCATTTCCACTTTTGAGCCTTGATTTTACTCCCTGGACGCTAGGGACAGTACAGTAATACCTGCTTCACAGAGTTTTTGTAAGGATTGAATTGCCTAACATCTCAGGCTGTTAAATTCACTGAAAGTAGAAACCTCTCTTTTTTTTTAATTTGGTTTTTGAGACAGGGTCTCACTATATAGTTCAGGCTGGCCTTGAACTCACTGCATAGCCCAGGCTGAGTTACAGCACTCCTCCTGCACCACCACACCTGGTGAGAACAGTCTTTGTTACTTCTATTGAAACAGTGAACTTGACGGCCATGGTGGTGCACAACTGTAGGTCTGTAATCTCAGCACTCAGGAGGCTGAGGCAGAAGGATCACTGTGAGTTCCAGGCCAGTTTGAACTACCTAGTGAGCCCCTGCCTCAAA
>NW_004955482.1:5966051-5972390 GCF_000276665.1 Chinchilla lanigera | reverse complement strand
AAAAAAAAAAAAAAAAAGGAAAAATAAAACTGAACTAGCATTGTGCTGGTAGATAGCAGGAACTTAAGTAAACGAGCTATTCCCCTCGTTTAAGTACAATTTATAAAATTGATCCACCTGGAGTCTACTAAGGTGCTTGGCACATCGTGTGTGTGTGTGTGTGTGTGTGTGCGCGCGCGCGTGTGCGTGTGTGTGCGTGTGCGTGTGTGTGTGTGTGTTTCAGACTGTGATCAAACCCAGGGTCTTCACGCTGAATTATACCGCCAGCCCTTTTTTTTGTTTTTATTTTGGAAGATCTCACTAAGTCATGAAGTTCCCTAGGCTGGGCTAGAACTCTCTATCTTCCTGCCTCAACTTCCCAGAATGCTGGAATTACAGGGTTCACCATCATGTCTGGTTGGCCCAGATATTTTGCTTCACTGGTATAACATAGAATTCACTCTCTTATGATAGAAGGGACTCCTTTTTTTTTTTTTGTATCTGGAATCGAACTCAGGATCCTGCGCTTGCCAGGCAGAATCTTATGCCGCTGAGCTATATTCCCGGCCGCTTATGATAGAAGGAATCCTCTTCATTTAAGAAAGTTGCCAAGTGGAGGCTAGACTGAATGAGTTTCTCGTGGAAAAAATTGTACCAGTGGTGGGGATGATGGTGCACATCTGTGATCCCATTTAATTGGGAAGCTGAGGCAAGAGGATCCCAAGTTGGGGGGCAACTTTCAGACCCTGTTTTTAGAAGTGTAGGTGGGACATAGCTCAGTGGTAGAGTGCCTCTGGGTTCAATCATCAGGGAATGAACCTGGCAGTGAAGGAGGGGAATTAGGTCACTAGGTCGCGTGAGTGGAGGATAAAACAAAATAGAATAGAATGAGGACGCTCTCATCTACACAGCACTGTTTTGGCTTATCCTCCAACCTCTCACACTCTGAACTCTGCATAGTGTTATGGTTTCCATTTCACCTGCGGGACTCCGGCTGAGTATGCAGATGAAGGAATGTTCCCAAAATAAAATAGCTGGAAGGGAAACTAAGATACATCAAGTAGGCTTTAGGATTCGGGGCAAAGTCCTGAGAGGGGATAAAATAATTCCAATTTAAATCACATATAGAGATAGGTAAAAACGGAGGTGATGAAAAGAATTGTTAGCGCGGTTAGATTATGGGCGATGAAAAACTAAATAGCATCCAATTGGAGTGTGGTACTGAGATGAGACCAAACGCCTTATCCAGCTGCAGTCTGCCCCCAGGGCCGTGATGTAGCCTGTCCAGGAGGTTAGTCAGGATCCAGGATGTACCCCAGACACTGGGCCAGCACTTCCCGGGATTATTAACGGAGACTCACTTCTGAGTCAGGACCGCGTCCCTGTGCTTGCGCACGCGCACATCTGGAGCGACGCACCCTCCGACAGGTGGCGAGCACCGCCTACCGGCCGGCGACCTCTGCCCAGCTTACTACCGCCCCCAAACGGAGGGCGCATGCTTTCTAGTTTCGTCCCGCCCCCTCACTCCGGTATCTCGCGACATCCACCTGGTAGCGGCATGAATCTCGCGAGAAATATTTATAGTCTCGCGAGCGCACGCCGGGTGGACGGGTTCTGGGGCGGCCCCAGCCGGCGAAGAGGAGTTGCATGTGTTGCTTCATCTGGCAGGAGCGGCGGCAGCGGAGGCGGCCAGGGCTGTGCGACCGCCCGGGTAAACGCTCCCGTCGCCCCTTCCGGTTCTGAGAGGCTCCTATCGTGGAGGAAGTTGAGACGGCGCCCGGAGGAAGGGGGCCGGTGTCTGCGCCCCGCCCACACGGCCCCTCCGGGTCCCCGGGTTGCCCGCGGCCTCGGCGTTGCCCGCCTCGGCGCTTCAGCCGCGTCCCCTTCCGCCGCTGCCCGGGTCTCTGTGCCCCTTGCCCCGCGCAGCGTCCTCGCGCCCGCCCCTCGCCGCCCCCGTGCCACTCGGGTCCCCGCGCCCTGCGCCCCGGCCGGGAGCCTTGCTCCCGCTGCAGCGGGCGGCCTCCCGCTCCCCCTCGGACGCCCTGACCGGCCCCATCGAGGTCGCCCCGTGGCCGTGCGGCCGGGAGCTGCTCTCCCCCGATCCGGCGCAGAGAGCTGAGCGCTGTGCGCGGAGGCCGGCGCGGGAGGGAGTCGGACTCCGCCCCCGGGCGACCCCGCTGGGGGCCTGGTGCGGCATGGCGAGGGCGTCGGTTCCCTGCTTACAGGTCTGTGAGATGGCTGCGGACGTTTCCGAGCCCGGTGGGGCCGATGTCAGAGGCGATCCGAGGAGCAGTGCCAAGTCAGATGCTGACTACCCTCTGCGAGTCCTGTACTGTGGAGGCAAGTGCCGGAGGGCGGACGATGGCTTTCACCGTGTTTTGATACCCGGTGTTGACGCTTTGGCGTGTGGTCCTTTTGAGTTTTTTTCACTCCTGTTACTTTCGTCATTTGGCGAGCCCTTAATTGAGAAGGGGGTCCCAGGGAGAAGGAAGCAGAGGTTAGCAGGTTTTCCCAGTCTTCGTGGTTTTTATCCTGCTGCTTGGCCTGGAGGAGCGTACAGTCCAGTTGAACTAGAGATGTGCTAATGCATGATTTCGGTTGGATGTTACGTGCTGTTCTGGCTGGATTTCTTTTTGTTGTTGTTTTTTTTTTTTTTTTTTAGTCTTGTTTTGAGACAGGGTCACCCTATGCAGTTGAGGCTGGCCTTGAGCTCACTGTGTAGCCCAGGCTGGTCCCGAACTTGCAACCATCCTCCTGCCTCAGCCTCCCGAGTGATGGGATGACAGGCCTGCGCCATCTGGCTGTTTAAAGAAGGGCTCCTTGGAAGATTCTGAGTCCTGAGGGGTGGGAGAGAATAGAGGAGGAAGTGAGGAATGGCAGCCTAGAAGAAGAGAACAGTTAATGCTGGTATGTGGAGACTTGAGAAGCTTTGATGTAGGATGTGGAGTCAGCAAACTGTGAGTAAAGTAGTGGAGATGAGGTTGGAGTGAGCAGAAGCAGGATGTCCTTGGGAATGTCTTTTTAAATTTTTTTTTCCTTTTTTGAGACCAAGTCTTCTGATTTGAGTAGTAATATATGTGTTAGACTTAATCAACGGATTTCTCCCTATTAATATTTTTTCCTCATTTTCAGTAGGCAAATTTCAATGCAGGGTTCTATTTTATTTGGTCTTCGAGACTTGCAGAAAAATTTGAAGACGCACGACAGTATTCAGACAATTTTTTTGTGGGGGTACCGAGGATCAAACTCGGGACCTTGCAGTATTTGGGCAGCGCTTGTGCCGCTAAGCTGTATCCCCAGTCCTAAAATGCACAACAGTAAAGGGGCAAGTAAATATTTTTTTCATAAATATTTTTGAGCACCTACTTACTGTGTGCTGGGCATGTTTCAGGTGCTGAGGACTGAAGAGTAAGTAAAAGGGGAAAAGCCTGGGATGTAGCTCGGTGTGAGGCTCTGGATTAAATCCCCAGTACTAAGGAAGGGAAATTGAGTGTCCTTGATAGTGAAATAAAATCAGTGTGCATTACCTTAAATTTTAAAAAATTTATTATAGTTATTGTCGTTGTTGTTATTATTTGCTTTACTAGAAATGAAATCCAGAGGCACTTTTATACTGAGCTGTATTCACGACCTTTTTTTTGTGGTGCTGGGGATCGAACCAAGGGCATTGTGCATGCAAGGCAAGAGCTGTGCCACTGAGCCACATCCCATCGCTCCTACCCCTTTTTTATTTATTTATTTTTTATTTTGAGACAGAATCTCACTAAGTTGCCCAGGCAAGACTTAACTTGCTAGCCTCCTGCCTTAACCTCCTGGCTGGGCTGAGTCTTACTATGACATTTGTCTCCCTCTTCCCTCCATTTTTTTAAACTGGGGATTGAACTCATGGGCTTAGCACTAAGCTAATCTCCAGCCCTTTTTTATTTTGGGACAGGACTTTGTTAAATTGCTAAATTGCCCAGGCCAAGCTCAAACTTGTGATCCTCCTGCCTCAGCCTTCCAGAGGGCTGAGATTACAGGTGTGCACCATCATGCTTGGTTTATTTTATATCATAAGCAGTTATGTTCTTCGCCTTTGGAGTCATTGACCAGTGTTTGCTTTGTGACTGTAGCACTTACCAAGTATATGGCCTTGGGCAAGTTACTTGATTTCTCTAAGGTATAAAGTCCTTTTTCTAATACATGTGGAATGAAAAAGAAGATCACATGTTAATTCAGATGATTGGTGTAAAATACCTGGGATAACTAACACAAGGTTCTAAATGCTGCCATTATTATTATTATTATTATTATTATTATTTTATTATTATGTGGTAGTTCATTATGATTTTTCATCTTGTTTGTCAGATGTAGTTTAGAACTATTCTGACTATGCTTGGTGATATGCGCTTAATCCCAGCATTCAGTACGCTGAAGCAGGAGGATCACTGCAAGCAAGGGTAAGGACAGCCTGCTCCAGATAGTGAGTCCAGGGCAAACCTGAACTGTATAGTAAGACCCTGCCTCAAAAAAAAAAAAAAAACAGCAAAAGGGAACTATTATTCTGGAGCTGGGGATATAACTCAGTGGTAGAGTACTTGCCTGGCATGTGCAGGGCTCTAGATTCAATCCCTAGCACCACAAAAATAAAACAGTTGTTCTTGTTTTCTCCTGTTTCATCAAGTCTGACTATTATAAAATGCACTATGTGAGAGTCTCCTAAGAAAGAAAAAAAAAAATACCATTAGATTGACATTGGTTTACTATAAGATGTAGCTCTATAAAAAATATAAAAATAAGTAGAGTTGATGAAACACAGGGTATGAAAGTCATGCTGTTGAATTGCTTATGTCACTTCTCAGATGGCTTTTGGGGGATACTAGGGATTAAATCCAGAGCTTTCCTTTGTTGTATTTTTTTGTTTTTGTTTTTCTCCGGTACCGGGAACCGAACTCACGACCTTGCACTTGCCAGGCAGGCGCTTTTGCCGCTGAGCTAAATCCCCAGCCCCTAAACCCAGAGCTTTCATACTGAGCTACATCTCCAGCCTTTTTTTTTGTTTTTTGCTTTTTCGTTTTTTTTTTCCCCCAGTACCAGCAATCGAACTCACAATGTCATGCTTGCCAGGCAGGCGCTGTGCTGCTGAGCTAAATCCCCAGCCCCTCTCTAGCCTTTTCTATTTTTTTTTTTTTTTTTTTTTTATCTTTTTGAGATAGGGTCTCACCAGGCAGTTCAGGCTGGCCTTGGGCTTACTTTGTAGCCCAGGCTGGCCTCAAACTTGCGACGATTCTCCTGCCTCAGCCTCCCGAGTGCTGGGATTATAGGCATGTGCCACCACGCCCAACTTTTTATTCTTTATTTTAAGACAAAGTAGCCCAGGCTGTGACCCTCCTGGCTCAGGTGACGTATGAAGAACTACACTAGTCATTCTGCCCCACAAATAATTTTTTGAAGAGAAGTCCCTAACCTTTGTGAGAAGGGTGTATTCTTTCCATTTCCCTCCCTCCTTTGTATTGATGTGTAGGCAGCAGGGTGAGGAAAGATGTACTTTTTCCCAGAGGACCTTAAGGTCTAGGTGTGTGAGAAGCACTAGGCAGTATTAAATTCTGAGTGAAGTCATGCTGACCATGAATCAGGGGTTTGGGGATCTTTGTTTAGAGGGAAGCGGGAAAGTTTTCAAGGAAGTGGGGTTTGTAGAAGCCTTAGGTGATAGGTAGAACTTGCAAGGAAAGCTGAAGGAATTTGTAAGAACAATGTGGGGCATAATTTCATCTTTGGGGAGAGGAAGGCAAAGAACTGATTGGCACAGAAGGCTGATCTGGAGTAGAGAAATAGATGGGTAGGGTGTGGTCAGGTCCAAGAAAACATGAGGTCTTCAGGGTTCAGACTGTAGATGTTCAAATGAGTTTCTTTCTTTTGTATTGTTGGGGATTGAAGCCAGGGCTTTGTGCATGCTAGGCAATTTTCTACTGCTGAGTTACACTCCCAGCCTTATCTGAGTTTTAATCCTAGCTTTTTTGGATCTTTACTGATTGTAACCTTGGCCAGTTCTTTCATAAAATGGAAGTGGCAGCAGAGCCTACTTCACAGCTCTGTTGAGAGGGATAAACGGTGCATTGCACAGGGCACAGGGCATGGTGGCACATACACCACGGGAGGCAAAGCTGGAGAATCATGAAGTTGAGGCCAGACTGTCTCAAAAGAAAGGGCCAGGCATGGTGGCGCACACCTGTAATCCCAGCATGCCTGTAATACCAGCACGCACTTGGAGGCTGAGGCAGGAGGATCAAGTTTGAGACCATCCTGGGCTACAAAGTGAGCTCAAGGCTAGACTGAACTGCACAGTGAGACCCTGTCTCATTTTCTTTTCTTTTCTTTTTT
>NW_004955482.1:5958996-5965951 GCF_000276665.1 Chinchilla lanigera | reverse complement strand
TCAAAAAAAAAAAAGAGGGAGGACTCTCAAGAAAAGAAGAGGGTGGGCTGGGCATGGTGGCGCACACCTGTAATCCCAGCACTTGGGGAGGCTGAGGCAGGAGGATCGTTGTGAGTTCCAGACCAGCCTGGGCTACAAAGTGAGCTCAAGGCCAGCCTGAACTGCATAGCAAGACCCTGTCTCAAAAAGCCAAAAAAAAAAGAAGAGGGAGTACTTGCTAAAGAGAAAAATAGAAGTGGTGACAGAGGCCCATTCCTTATTCCTTTGCTATCCTCTCCTTCCCTCTTCAAAAAGATAAGGGTGCAGATTAGAAGAGGCTGGTCTCAACTCTCGGCTGGAGTCTAACTGAGACCTCAGAGAGCAGTTTAAATGCATTTAGGAACATGCTCTAAGCTTCTGCCTGTGCCAGGCATTGTGTTCCACATTCAGGAGTGAGTGAGACTCAGTTATCTTCTAGAAGCCATTTTGACAGATGCTTTATGATGTGCTAAAGCGTTGATGTTAGCTGGGCATGGTGGTACATGCCTGTAATCCCAGCACTCAGGAGACTGAGGCAGGAGGATCGCTGCTAGTTCGAGGCCAGCCTAGACTATGTAGTGAGTTTAAGGCCAGTCTGAACTACCTAGTGAGATCCTGTCTCAAAAAGCAAAACAAAACAAAGCAAAAGGGTGGTGTTTCATCAACTACATTCTTTCAATCAGAAAATCGGTGTTGTCTCAAGTAACCATGTGCATTTTACCTCAAAAAAACCCTGAAGGTAGCATTTGAAAGGTGATAAAGAAATATTAGAGGAAAAAGTAGAAGTGAGACATTATGTCAAATGTAATAACTAATAACCTTAGATGTGTTTAAATACTTAACATTTTAAATCGTTTTTTTCTCCATTTCCCCAGTTTGTTCATTACCGACAGAGGTAAGTCCTTTTAAATGTTTTTCTCTTTTAATAGTGTCTGCATTTGAGGTCACTCTTTGTTTTAGAGCTAACCTTAGAGCTTTCTTTTTTTTATTTTTGATTCTATATCAGTTGATAGTAGAAGTCCACCTTTTTTTAAAACAGTACTGGGGATTGAACCACTAAGCTACATCCCCAGCTCTTTATTTTGAGACAGGGTCTTGCTGAGCTGCCAAAGCTGGACTCAAACTTGCAGCCCTCTTCCTCCCAGAATGCTAGAATTAACTATGGTTTGGAATGTTTTTATGGCCTCCCATAGTGCTGGGGTTACACACAGTGTGTTGCTGTGCCTGGCTTTTGTGTTGTTTTGTTTCATGTTTTTTTGTTTCTTTTTTTCTTTTTTTTTTTTAAGACAGGGTCTCTCTGTGCAGTTGAGGGTGGCCTTGAGCTCACTTTGTAGCCCAGGCTGGTCTCGAACTCACAATGATCCTCCTGCCTCAGCCTCCCGAGTGCTGGGATTACAGGCGTGCGCCACCACGCCTGGCTCGTTTTGTTGTTGAGGGGAATAGCTGGGACCACAGGTGGATGCCATTGTGCCAGTTAATACATGTACTGCACTTGCACTTGGCTGTACATTTTGGATTTTTGCATGGAACTCATGAATAGTCAGTTGATGAACAACAGTAACTTTAAAGCCAGAACTTACATGTCTGAGCAGAGAGGGTAAAAAAGCAGTGCAGGGGCTGGGGATTTAGCTCAGCGGCAAAAGCGCCTGCCTGGCAAGCGCAAGGTCGTGAATTGAGTTCCCGGTACCGGAGAAAAACCAAAAAAAAAAAAAAAAAAGCAGTGCAGATTTTGTGTAAAACTTTCTACAGTTAGGAGGTGCCTAATCCTTTTCGATTTCTAGTTTTTTGTGGGGCATTTTCTGCTTGAATGGAGGTTTCCTGTGGGTGAGAAATCAGGTGGAAGTCATTCTGTTCTTTATATAGCGAGTATAGAAAATGATTTTTAATTTAAATGTATTGTTTGAAAATGTTTTCTTAATTCAGTTTGTTCTTTTTCTTTTTCTTCCCACAGTACTGTGAATATATGCCTGATGTTACTAAATGTAGACAATGGTTAGAGAAGAATTTTCCAAATGAATTTGCAAAACTCACTGTAGGTATGAACCTTTTCTTCCTTTTATCGAGCTTGTATATCTGAAACAAGTGCACATATAGCGAGATTTTAAAGATATGAAAGTCCACCTTTAGTAGGATACAGAGTTTCATTAATTTTTTATTAACGTTAAAACTCTTCAGGTCTCTGAGACAGGACAGCTAAGTAGCAGTGTGTTACGAAAGACAGTAAAGGATTTAGGGGCAAGTGTATGTTCGTGTTCACTGTGAGCACCCTGTGTGCTGTCCACTGTTTGGGTTTTGGGGATAAAGCAATAGCAAGAGCTCTACTCTGTAGGAATGATATTCTAGAAGGAGAAGTGAATCAGGTGTGTAAAAGGTGTATAGATAACGGTAAGCAGAAAGGAGGAAGGTAAGCCTAAGCGCTGTCCAGAGGAGATTGAAATTTTAGTGACCTGAGCTGATTTTGCTACAAGATAGCATTTGATGGATGACTTTTGGAATTGAAGGAGTAAATCACATGGTTGTCTAGGCCGAGGAGAGAGCTAGTGCCAGGGCCCTGAGAGGAAATTTCCCCCGTAAATTCCAGATACAGCAAAGCGGCGCGAGGGTGTCCTCAATGGCAGAGCAGTTCCCTGTCCTGCAAGGGGGCCTGGTGCAATCTCCAGCGCCATGAAGAAAGAAAGAGGCAACCAGGGGGCTTTTGCTGGAGCCATCAGCCTGGGGAAGAGGGGTTGGATGTGAAGTTACAGAGAGCGAATGTTGGCACTCACTGAGCAAGATGGGAGTGGGGTCGAGCGGAAGAGCTTCAGCAGCACCACTTTGGCTGCTGGCTTAAGAATAGACTCAAAAGGGATACGGGCAGAACAGCAGGGCAGTCAGCCGGGGCTGTCGTGATGACTTGGGCCAAAGAGGTGGCAGTGGAGGAAGGTGGTGAGAAGTGGTCAGATGCTGAACATATTTTGAAGGTGGAGCTGGCAGGATTTTCTGAGGTATTGGTTATGAGGTGCAAAGAAAAGGGGGCATCTAAGGTTTTGGTCCACGTACCTAGAAGAATAGAGTTGCTGTTGCCAGGAGTTGGGCAGACTGTGGAAGACAGATGTCCTGAGGGTACTGAGGCTGCTGGCTTCTCCTGCAAGACTGGTTAAATGGCAGTGGTGTCAGGACAAGCGAAAGCCTGGCCTGTTACAGACCTTCCACAGAGCGTCGTGTGTTGCCCACTCTGCGGCTCAGTTTTCAGCTTATATTACGATGCACAAACCTGTATGCCCGATGAGGCCTTACAGGCCAGTGGCTGTGTAGTTCCTGTCCAGGGTTAGCTGAGAGCCTTGTGTCTGGTCATGTGGTCATTCTCTGTTGTTTGCCCTAGGTCTGGCTTGCCAAGGCCATGATTGTCTTAGAGGGTGTATGGGGGGAGGAGCCCTTCTCACCCAGGACTGATGTGACAAGATGAGTTAGCTGCTCCTGCAGGGCCTGAGTGTCTTGTGCTCCTTCCTATGGCTAAGGAAATCCTAATCCTCCCTTATCAAAGACCATTTTCCAGTCCCATCACTTTCTGTGTCAGTCAGCTTGGTGTCACTCTATAATAAATACTTGAAATAACTCATAGAGAAAAGGTTTCTTCTGGCTCATAGTTGTAGAGGGTTCAGTCCGTGATCAGTGGCCCCTTTGCTTTGGGCCTGTGGTGAGGAAGCTTATCACAGTGGTGGTATCTGGTGGAGCAGAGTTGCACACCACAGTGCCAGGAAGTGAGGAGGACGAAGAGTGAGCTGGGGTCCTGCTGTCCCTGGAGCACACCTCTTAAAGGTTGTGCCGCCCTGGAATTAAGCCTTTAACACAGGACCTTTTAGGGTACATGTATACAGACCATAGTACTCTTTCAGAATGACCCTAGAATTAGGTTTGGAAAGGAATGGAGGGCCGGGGATGTAGCTCAGTGGCACAAGCGCTTGCCTGGTGAGCTTGAGGTCATGAGTTCGATTCTCGGTACCCCCCAAAAATTTTTGTTTTGTTTTGTTTTTTTCTGGTACTGGGAATTGAACTCACTACCTTGCGCTTGCTAGGCAGACGCTGTGCTGCTGAGCTAAATCTAAATCCACAGCTCCTGCAAAAAAATTTTTAAAAATTTTAAAAAAAAGGAAAGGAATGTGGCCTTGTAATTATTTGCCTCACAGATGTCATCCTTGTTTGGTAAAATGCCTTATTTGGGTATGAGGTTGTTCAAAGGTGATTACTTAACGCATGAAATGATGTTCATCCTCTTCAATTTCATTTTTATATCTAGAAAATTCACCCAAACAAGAAGCTGGAATTAGTGAAGGTCAAGGATCAGTAGGGGAAGAAGAAGAGAAGAAAAAACAAAAGAGAGGTAAGACTTAAATCTGCATGTTGATTTATACAAACATACTTTCTCTCTGATAGAAGAAATTAAGAAGGTTCCCAAAGTTTAAAAAATGTTACGATTGTAATTCTGCATATGTATCATTATAAAATTACCTTCTCAGAGCCGGGTGTGGTGGCACACACCTGTAATCCCAGCACTCGGGAGGCTGAGGCAGGAGGATCGTTGAGAGTTCAAGGCCAGCCTGAACTGCATAGTGAAACCCTGTCTCAAAAAGACAAAAACAAAAAAAATTACCTTCTCAGGATCATGATTGGGTGTGGTATGATTTGTCCATTATTAGTATACCGGATCTAAGAAAGCATTCCAATTTGCCGTCTGTATACATAAAATGTAACCAGCTATTTAGAATTCTGTGTATTCTGTTTTATCATTACTTCCAATAGCTTAAAAACTTCAGTTTCTAGTGTTGCATATGTCTGTTTCCAGCTTCTAGAACTTAATTCTTCATGCCCTGGATCTTATCCTTGCCCGTGTCCCTATAACTACAGTTAGCTTGTGAAGACTTTCAGGATTTTGCATCTTATTTTGGGAGGATGACAGGCATGCAGGACCTGTCCTGGTTTAAATTTTGCATGTTGACTCTCTCCCAAGAGCCCGTGTCTGTCTGTGTTTAACCCTCCCTTCTCAGCCAGATGTCTTCACTAGGACTAGACTCAGCGCTCCCTCTCTCGTCTCACTCCATGTGTCCTAACCTGACTTGGACGCCATGAAGCTATCCTAATACAAACCTCCGGGGGCTTGGCGGTCGCTAAGTCAGAAGAGCACCTGGCACGCTCCTCTCCTGCAGTGTGCACCCCCTTGGTGTTTGTGGCATTCTTCCTTCCTAGGTCTCCTGCCTGTCACTCATCGGTCTTCTGTGTAGACTTCTCTTCCATCACTTAACAGCAGGTGTTTCCCAGTATTCTGTCCCCTGTCCTCTTACCTTCTTGCTCTCTTTCCTTTCACCCAGATGCTTCCTTGTCCTTCAAGGCCCACTGAATGATTGTGTCCCACCCTTGCCTTCTCCATGCCCCACCCCGTGTAACTCCACATCTCTGCCTGGCTCGTGTCTGTAGATTGGAAGGATGCGTGCATGGTCCCACAGGCACCACATTCAGAGCACTTTCAAAACCAGACTTGCCAAGTCTCAAGTTGACTTTCATTTTCCCCATTTTGGTAGTGGCTGCATGAATTATCCTGTCATCTGAACCAAACCCTGAGCACCAGCTTAGTCTCCTCTTTTGCCGCCTTTAATCAGTTCTAGTTCTTCTTTCTCCTCCTTCCTCTCTGTATCCTGTGCCTGGTAGCCATTACTGTTGCCATGTTTGGTTTTTTGTTCTGATTAGTTTCTGCCTGAGCCGATGCAGGATTTCAGTGGCCTTTCTGCTGGCCCTGTTCTTCACAGATCCGACCTCTTCACTGTACATAGCGTGATCTTGGTAAAACAGATCTAGGTATTTCATGCCTACGATCTCTCAGTGGCTTCTCCTCTCACAGTATGAGATCTCATACAGAGCTTCGGGCCCTTCAGACTGCTGCATAGTCTTTTGCTCTTCTGGCTTCATGTGCTGCATGCGCATACGTACCCGTACCTGAAGATGCATGAAGTTTCCAAATAGAATCTCTTTTGGTATTTTCCATCCCTGTACTTGTTCCGTTTCCCTACAGTGTCCTTTTTATTTTTTCCTTTGTGGCATTGGGGATTGAACCCAGGCCTTCTCACTGAGCTATATACCCAGCTTTTTAGTTTTTAAGATAGTCTTGCTCAGTTGCCCAGGCAACATGAAATCCCCTGCCTCAGCCTCACAAAATACTGGGATTGTAAGTGTGTGCCATCATACTCAGCTGAATATCCTTTCTTAGACCTCTCCACCCCTTTTCCTCGAATCTGAGCACTTGTTCTTTAGGACCTACCTCAGATGTCACCTCTTCTAGGAAACCTTTTCTGGCCTCTAGAAGCAGATAAAGCCATTCATTCCTCTGTAAAGCTGCGGTAGTGCTTTATTCCTAGAGGTTGTTGTAATTAAGTAAGTTTTTTGCCGGGGGGCGGGGGGGTGATTCACTAGACTGGGAGTCCCTAGAGTGCAGGGACTGTGTTCTGTTCCTCCTTGTGTCCTTAGGCCTTAGTGCAGGGCTGGGCAGTTTTAAGACATAGTATCTTACAATGATGATAAAAATGAAGCAATTAATGTAAAGTCTTTCTTAATACAGGTGGAAGGGGTCAAATAAAGCAGAAAAAGAAGACCGTACCACAAAAGGTCACTATAGCCAAAATTCCCAGAGCAAAGAAGAAATATGTGACAAGAGTGTGTGGCCTTGCAACTTTTGGTGAGTTCAGGCTTCTGTTTGTTTTGCACTGCTGGAAGTTAAATATGTTAATATGCTTTGCATGTGTGAGCTGTGTTCTCTCACTTCTTTCTTGTCTTACCTGTTGTTACGAAGGCCTGTTTTTACTAAGAATACACAAAACCAGCCAGTGATGTAGTTCAGTGGCACAAGTGCCTGTCTGGCAAGAGTGAGGTCCTGAGTTCAATTCCCGGTACCAAAAAAACCACATGCACA
>NW_004955482.1:5906140-5955549 GCF_000276665.1 Chinchilla lanigera | reverse complement strand
ACCTTGCGCTTGCCAGGCAAGTGCTTTTGCCGCTATGCTAAATCCCCAGCCCCTGGGCTGCATTTTTAATATGAAGATTGGGCCAAGGATATAGCCCAGCAGCACAAGTGCCTCCCTGGCATGTGCAAGGTCCTGAGTTTGATTCTCAGTACCAGAAAAAAAAAGATTTGTTTCTCTGCTGTACAGTTCTCTATTGTAAAAGGAGCCTAAAGGCCAGGCGTGGTAGTACATGTCTGTAATCCCAGCATTTGGGGGGCTGAGGCAGGAGGATCATTGCAAGTTTGAGGCCAGCCTGGGCTACAAAGTGAGCTCAAGGCCAGCCTGAACTGCATAGCAAGACCCTGTCTCTAAAAGACCAAAAAAAAAGGAGCCTAAAAAAAGGGACCATATTCCTACTTGGAGGTGTGTATGGAATGCCTGGAAGTCATGCATTCTGGGTTCATTTTGTTCTTAACTACATGAACTACATGACAGGGATAGGGTGGATGCTGCTATTTTTATATATTGAGCTTTTATTTTACTTTGAAAATGTATGTGGAATTAAAAACTCTGTGTGTGGTAGTTTAAATTATTCTGAAAGGAAGATGAAACCCACTACGACCATCTGTTTCATGAATTCAAAATGCAGGTTAAATTTCAAAATAGAAAAATATCTTTGATGCATAGTTCTAATTATAGTCTAACCTTTTCTTTAAAAAAAATAGAAATCGATCTTAAAGAAGCACAAAGATTTTTTGCTCAAAAATTCTCCTGCGGTGCCTCAGTAACAGGGGAGGATGAAATCATCATTCAGGGGGACTTCACAGATGACATCATTGAGGTCATTCAGGAAAAGTGGCCAGAGGTGAGTATGTAGGGCACGTGCACATGGAGAAAGTCATGGTGTTTTTCTTTTTTTTTTATGCCGGCGCTCATGATATATAATTTTTTGTGTTTATAGGTGGATGATGACAGCATTGAAGACCTTGGAGAAGTAAAGAAGTGATTTTGAAAACTTGTATTTAATGACCTGAACTGAGAGTTGTAAGGCCAGTGGGAGAGAGGCTTTTTAAAAATATATATATTTATCCTACAGTGAAACTGTAGCCTACCCTCGTCCTTGGCATTTTCACTGTTCTGTACAAGGCTGCTTGGTTTTTTTTTATTGCCAAAGTCTAATAAACAGGGAAGACTGTCATGCTTATGCATGAGTCAGAATTTAGTCAAATAAAACGTTTTTGGTCATTTGGTACTTTTCCTCTTTACCTTTTTTTTTAACTATTTTGACAAATTACTGTAGACTTTTTTTATTTTGTTCTGCTGGGGATTAAACCCAGGGCCTTATGTGTGCTGGGCAAGTGTTGTAGCAGTGAACTGTGTCTCTATCCCCAGTACTGGAGACTTCGTGGGAAGCGCTTCTGCAGGATTTTTACTGCACCACAGCGGAGGGTTTTTAAAAAGAATTTTAATGTCGCCTCCTTGTCAATGAAATCTCTTGTTTTGATGTGATGTTTTAGGATGGGTAAGACTCGTAGATTGTGGTTGAATTTGTTTCATTGTTATCATGAAAGTCCAATATTCGACAGCAGCATGCTGTTCAAGCTGTTCTGGAGATGAGTAGTAAAGTAGATAAAGCCTAAAGCCATGTGCACTGTTAGACTCAGTAAGCTGCTGCTTTGTTACTATCATGGAGTAATAATAATCTTGCTGAAAATTTATGGATGAGGGTGTTCGTCACAATGTTATATCAAAAAATTGCAGGTGATATAAATGAACAGTTGAAAAATGGTTACAGAAGTGGTGGTACATGATATAGTAGAATATTAGGCATATATTTAAAGATTATATTTTCCAAGAATACTTACAGACATTGTATCTTACTTTTCTCATTGCTGAGACAAAATACCTAACACCCAAAGTTAAAGGAGGAAAGGGTTATTTGGTTCATAGCGTGGGAGGCTTCGGTCCATGATTGGCTGGCTCCAGGGCAGGGTGGCGGCGCAGGAGAAACAGCTGATGGCCGGCAGAGGCACCAAGCCACCTTAGTAGCTTCTCTCTGCCCCTCTTATGTTCTGTCTCGGCCGCTGGACTTAGTGCAGGTGCCAAACCAGGCAGTGGACTGACTTACTCATCACAAACCCTTCAGCCCAGCGTCACACACTCTAGATCCAGCCACCTCTGAGAAAGCCCCACCTGTGACCAGATGAGGGTTTGGAGGGGCGTCTGGACACAAGCCATAACACACTGTTTGGTACGTTAAGTGGACACAGACTCAATCCATTTTATTTTATTTTATTTTATTTTCATTTTTTGTTTTTTATTTTTTTGAGACGTGGTCTCAGTATGTTGTCCAGGCCAGCCTTGAATTCTAATCCTCCTGCCTCAGTTTCCCCAGGGCTGGGATTACAGGCATGTGCCACCACACCTGGCTTCTAAGTCCATTTTAGACGTTCATTATTACTGTTCTGAGTGGAAAGTCACCGGGAGAACCGGGGAGTTCCTGTTCTGGCTACGATCCGTGCTTGACACACAGTCTGAGAGATAACAATTGACACATGCCCTACTGAAATAAAAAAGAAAACATGCCTTTCTTACAGGAGAAACAACGGCTTTAATGAGCACATTAGATAAACTTTGTTTTACATCAGGTACTACAAATTGGAAAAATTTGTGTTACTAAAAATTGCAGCTTAGCATGGTGGCATATGCCTGTAATCTCAGCTACTCAGGAGGCTGACCAGCCTGACGGTTTCGCCAGACCCTGTCTCATAATAATAATTTAAAAAAATGAAATTGGCAGAGGATGTGGCTTAGTGGCAGAACACTTGCCTAGCACATGTGACGCCCTGGGTTCAGTCCTTCGTACAGTACCTCCAAACAACCTCTGGGGAAAACAAAAACTAGAGAACTTTCAGTTAGAGCCAGGGCTGGGTGAAGAGGTAGGAGAAAAGGTGGGTGGAGAAATTTAGAACGCGTGAAATCAATGTTGCTCTTAAAATACAATCCCGAGCCTGAGGAATGCCTGTAATCCCAGAACTCAGGAGGGTGAGGCAGGAGGATCCTTGCGAATTTGAGACCAGCCTATGCTACAAAGTGAGCTCAAGGCCAGCCTGAACTGCATAGCAAGACCCTAAAAGAAACAAAAAGACAAAAATAAATAAATTACAATCTTGAATGAAAGACTTCTAAAAAATTATGTCAGAAAAATGTGAAATAAAGGTGTACATTTAAAAATGATACCCTGCATTAACTGAACTTTCCTGGTAGGGTTACCTAGTGAAGCAGATGTATTCATCAAGACCATTTACTGCCTGGGCGTGCTGGTGCACTGCTGTAATCCCAGCATTTGGGAGCTGAGGCAAAGGAACACAAGTTGAAGGCCAGTGTGATACCCTGTCTTCAAAAAAAGAAAAATTAGCCTGTGTTATATATGTATTCTTTTGGTGCTGGTAGATATCTATGCATATGTCAACATATGATGTTAGCCAGTTGCAGTGGTGCATGCGCATAATCCTAGGACCCCAGCAGGCTGAGGCAGGAGGCTTATTAATTAGAGACCACTCTGGGCAATTTAGTGGGGTAGAGCATCTGAAAATAAAAAGGCTGTGGATGTGGATCAGTGTGAAGGCCTTGAGTCCAGTGTCAGTCCTGCAAAAACAACCATATATGTGACTTCATGAAAAATATTCCAGGGGCTGGGGATTTAGCTCAGTGTCACAGTGCCTTCCTGGCAAGCATAAGGTCGTGAGTTCGATTCCTGGTACTGGAGAAAAACCAAAAGAAAAAAGAAAAAAATTCTTAATGTTCCCAATTCTTGGCAAATGCAGTTCCAATCCATGTACAGCTAGTGGATGCCCTGCAGTCAGAATTGTCCTTGCAGGTAACATACATGTGAGGGTTTTTTTACTTAAATTTAAAACGCTGTATTTCAGTCTCCGATTAAGGGGCTGGGGATTTAGCTCAGCGGCACAGAGCCTGCCTGGCAAATGCAAGGTCGTGAGTTTGATTCCCAGTACCAGAAAAAAACCAAAAAAGAAAAAAAAAAAAAAAACCAAAAAATCAATCTCTGATTAAAATGTCCATATTTCAGGCTAGGGATATAGCTCAGTGGCACAAGCACCTGCCTGGGAAGTGCAAGGTCCTGAGTTCAATTCCAGGTAGCAAAAAAAAGTCCATATTTCATAAATTGACTTTAATTAACATCCTCAGTCTAGTATTTTTTAACAAAGCATATGAATCTTCAAGTGGCCTTGCCCTCAGTATGTATAAGAAATTTGCTGTGATTAAGTTAGCAATTTCAAATGCACATAGTTTTATTTTTTTTGTACCAGAAATCGAACTCAGGATCTTGTGCTTGCCAGGTAGGTCCTGTGCCACTGAGCTATATCCTCAGCCCAAGATTTTTTTTTCTTTTGGTACTGGGAATTGAACTAAAGACCTGCTTGCCAGGCAGGCGCTGTGCCACTGAGCTATAGCCCTGGCCCAGCAAGTATAATTTTAATATGTAGTATTTTTTTTTTTCCACTACCGGGAATTGAACTCACCACCTTGTGCTTGCCAGGCAGGTGTTGTGCCGCTGAGCTAAATCCTCAGCCCCTTCATTCATTTTCTAAAAAGCAATTTTAAGGTCCAGTTGGTTATTACATAAAAGTCTCAAGTAAACTGGGCATGGTGGCACACACCTGTAACCTCAGCATTTGGAAGCTGAGGCAGGAATATCATGCGTGCAAGTCCAGCCTGGGCTACGTAGCAAGAATGTCTTAGGGAAAAAAAAACGTTCAAGTCAGCTGTGCTTAAGATATGACCTGTGAATCATGTACTGCAAACATGTACTAATAAAAGTTAAAAGCTAAAAGATCACAAATTAGTTGAGTTCTCCCTTTTCTGTCTTTACTAAATTCCTTTTCTTGGGAATTCAAGATTTTTTGTTTTGAAGGAAACCTGTGGGGGTGAATGTAAAGCACTGAGATTTTAATTTGCACCTAGTCATCATACTCCTCTGGCCATGTTCACTTACTGTTACTCCTGATCTCTCACTGTCCTCTGCATGCACGCACTGCCTGTGCTGGGTGTATGGCTGCCTGGTGAACAGTGGCGTTTCAGGGCTTACTGCAGTCATCTGAGAAGCTGGTTTGGTGGTTGGGTTGTACATTTGTTTCTTTGCAACATTGGGGATTGAACCCACAGCCCTGTGCATGCTAGACAAGGGCTGTGCCACTGAGCTACACTCCCAGTCCTTTCTCAGTTTTCACACAGGGTCTTGCTAAACTGCCCAAGCTGACTTCAAACTTGGATTCCTGCCTCAGTATCATGAATAAGTGGGATTTTTGGTGTATTTTTCATGATAAAAGCCTGGCTACCTGTTCTTGTGTTTTGTTTTTGGGGTATGGAGGAATTGAACTGAGGCACCCTGCAGAGCATGGAGCTACATCCCCATCCCACTCCTTTTTTTTATTTTGTATTTTGAGACAGGGTTTGGCTTTGTCGCTAGGTTGTCCATGCTGGTCTTAAACTAGCGATCCTTCTGCCTCAGCCTCCCCACCTCAGGATCACAGGTGTGTACCACTGCACTTGGCTCTGACTAGCTGGTTTGTTGTTTTGACGTGGGGTCTTTATGTAGTCCAGGCTAGCCTTGAACTCATAGTGGTCCTCTTGCCTCAGCCTCCAGAGTGCTGGGATTAGAGGCATGTGCTACCATGCCTGGCTGGCTAGCTGGGTTTTGCTTTTGTTTGGTCTTTTTTGAGACAAGGTCTTAACTATGCAGTTCAGCCTGGCCTTGAACTCACTTTGTAGTCCAGGGTGGCCTCAAACTCAAAGCGATCCTCCTGCCTCAGCCTCTCCAGTGCTGGGCTTACAGGCGTGCACCACCATGCCTGGCTGGCATGTTTTAATGGCTAGTCCAAATGTGCTTCCTTGGTTTTAATTTCTAAGACACTGTTTTGGTTTTTCTAAACTAAGGTAGATGTCACTCAAACCAATAAAGATTCAAGGCAAGATACCTGTCTTGGTTACTTTTCTCTCGCTGAGACAAAATACCCAATGTCTAAATTGAAGGAAAGGTTTATTTAGCACACAGTTTCAGTCCAAATTCAGCAGGCTCCAAGACAGGTGGCACATGGCAGCGAGCAACAGTTCATGGCAGCAGAGAAGAACAAAAGCAGTAAGAGCAAATCGGAGGAGCAGAAAGACCAAGCCTCTTTCCTTCCCTCATGCTGTATTGTGGCTGCCTGCCCCAGGGCGGGTGTAGCACTCACCCATAATCCCAGCATTGGACCATGAATCAATCATGAACTCTAGAATCCATGCCCGTGACTGCATGAGGCTTTGGTGGGACATCTAGACAGTTTTTCCATTTTCAGATGGTCTCTCATGAACACAAGGATATGTGCTTGCTAATTCATTCTCAGCCAGAAAGTAACCGAAATACTTGGTGATCGGCCTTTCCTCTGACCCTTTCTAATGGTTGAGCGTTAGGGAATGGACCTCCAGGGGTTCAGTGTGATTAGCAACTTCTCCCGACCCAGTTCCTTTTCTGCCTAACAAGAGGAAAAGGGAAAGAGGGGTGACTGTGGAACATGTAAAAGGCTTATTACATTCAACCCCAAAATGTCTGTTTTGTGAGAAATTGCCACGGTTCTCACTGACGATCAAGAGCAAAAATACATTTTTCCAATCTTCCGTGTCTCCTGGTGTCGGCCGGTCTGCTAGAGCGGCCAGGACTCCGCATCTGTCTCCTCTCATTCATCCACCCGCGTGCCAAGTCCTGTTCTCAGGGCCAGGTGTTCCCGGCAGGAAACAGGGCTGAGCTCAGTGAAGGAAGGATGTGGAAAGAGTGAGCAATTTAAGTCGTGAAGCCAGAGGGTAGCCTGGCCCAGGGTCACACACCTGTAATCCCACCTGCTATGGAGGCAGAGGCAGATGGATTGCACGTTGGAGGCTAACCGAGACGACTTTCGAGACCCTGTCTCAAATTTTTAAATGGGTGGGATGTAGCTCAGGGGTAGAGCGCTTGTCTAGCATGTGCGAGGCCCTGGGCTCCATGGGGACCTACCAACAACCTTTAACTTGATTCACTTTCACTGGGTGATGGTGAAGAACTGGCCCTGTGCTCAGCCGCATGGAGGCACATGCCTCTAAGCACAGCACTCTGGGAAGCTGAGGCAGGAAAACTGCAGTCTGAACCCAGTATGCGCAATTTAGAGATCTAGCGAGACACTGCCGCAAAATTTAAAAAATAAAAAAGGGGTTGGAGATGTACTTCAGTGTGAAGGCCCTGGAACGTAAAGGAAAAAACAAGAGGGCCTGGGAGAACCCGCCAAAGCCGAAGACGGAACCACGAGCGACCCTGGGAGCTGGAGCGCGGAGGCGAGGCGCGTGGCCCCTTCGCGACGCCGTAGGCGCAGCCGGCGGTTAAGCCGCGCGCGTGGCGGCGAGGGCTCCGCGCTGGGCTCGTCCCGCTGCTCCCGCCAGCGCCAGGCGTGCCCATGGCGTTTCTGAGGTGACGCTGCGGCAGCGACTCCCCGCGGGCGCAGGCAACACCTATGAACCCTTCGGCGACCTTCCTCGCCCGGCGCCAGGTGCGCTCGGGCGGGGGCGGCGGACCGCGGGGAGAGCCGTGCGGGTGGGCCCAGCTCCTGGCTGCCGCCCACTTCCGGTGCGCCGCAGAAACGGCTCGGTGCCGGCGGAACCCGGCTTCAGCTCCGCCTCGGGGCCCGGGGGGACGCTTTGACGGTGACAGCTGGCATTTTAGCGCGGTGTCCCGCTCGGTGGCGCTCGCCCTCCTGGCGAGTGCGGGGCGCCCTTAATTCCGTCTAAACAGTCCCGAAGGGAATTGCCAGAGTCTGCATTCGTCAGGATGGGAGATAAACGAACGTTCGTTTCTGTTATTGTTTTGTTGTTGTTGTTGTTGGTTTATGGGGTTTTTGTTGTTGTTTTTTTGAAATGGGTGTATGTACCCCAGGATGGTCCCGAAGTTGTGATCCTCCTGCCTGAACCTCCCCAAATGCCGGGATTACAGACTTGGGCCAACGCTCCCAGCTAAAACGAACATGTTTGGCTTATTCATTTTCCCGCACTGGAATACGTGCTTGCGCGGTGTGCGCAGGGCTGTGTCCCCCACCCCTGGCGCTCCATAAATACTTGCAGGCTAACGAATTCAGGTCTGAGTCCAAATTACGTTTTCTGAGTTTAATTACTGATAAGCAATTACAATTCATTTATCACTATATATTTGTGTCTCTGTATCTGTCTATACAGTGTCTATCTTTTTTGAGACAGACCCTTCCTATATAGTCGGGGCCAGCCTTGAGAACTCTTCAGGTAGCCCAGCAGGACTTGGACTCCTGGTCCTCCTGGGCCTTTACAGGCATGTGTGCCAGTACACTCAGTGCTATGTACAAATCTTGTTTTTCAAAAAGCAGTAGTAATCCTAGCACTCTGGGAGGCTGAGACAAGAAGATCCCAAATCCAAACTCAGTCTGAGCAATTTATCAATTTATGGAGATCCTGGTTTAAAAAAAAAGCAATAATGATGTTCATGGATCTTTGGTGGACGTTTAACTTCTGGCTTTAAGATACGCTTAAAGTAACACTTCGTGGATGGGAAGAGTGTCATAACTCAACAGCACCATAATTTAAAATGTGTTTTATAGTCTTAAAAATTGCTAATGTGTGTGATTATTGAGTGCCAGGCACTGTGTTAAGTGCTTTACAGAGCTTTTTCTGGCTTAAGCAATTTTATAATGTTAAGCTGTTCTACATTTTACAGGTGAGAAAGCTAAGGGTTAGAGAAGTTAACTAACTTCTACCTCTAGAGCTACATTTTGCTAAGACAAACTTCAGTGCACTAGACTTTAAAATGACGTGTGCTTAAAAGGAATTATTGTGAACCCAGCCTGGTGGCACATGTCCGTAATCCCAGCAGTCTGAGGGGCTGAGGCAGGAGGACGCCAAAGTCTATCCTGGGCAACTATTTCTAAAAAGCAAAGAAACAAACAGGATATAGCTCAGTGGAAAGCTGGATTCAATTTCCACACTGCTAGACAGAGAGGGAGGGAGGGAGGGAGAGAGAGAAAAAGAGAGAGAGAGAGAGAGGTTATTGTAGATAATATTGTTAGGTAAAGCCAGGGATGGTGCTAAAGACCTGTAATCTCAGCACTCTGGAGGCTGAGGCAGGAATAGTGCCAAGAATTGAAGACCAGCCTCGGCTACATAATGAGTTCAAGGCCAGCCTGAACTGCATAGCAAGATCCTGTCTCAAAAAAATATTGTTAGGTATGAAAATGGCATTGTGACTATATAAGGAACGCTCATTTTAGATATGTATATTGGAGTATGGGAGCATATAAGGAGAAATGATGTATTTCTTATAAATAATGAAGAGGAAAAAGAAAATTGAGCAGATATGTAGCAAAATCTTCTTTTATATATATTTTTTGGTGGTACTAGGGATTGAACTCAGGGCCTTGTACATAGTAGGCAAGTGCTCTACCACTGAGCTACATCCCTCACCCTTTTAAAATATTTTAGATGCCCGTCTGGGATCAAATGTGCAGTTCTCCTACCTCAGCCTCCCAGAGTGCTGGGGTTACAGGCATGGCTGCCACATGCAGCTATAAGATTTGTTTTGGAGTTTGGGTCAGTAACAATATTAAATTGTTCTTGGTAGATCGAATGTATGTTGATGTGTCAGATATAGCTGAAATAAATATTTAGGATCTAATTCTTTTTTCGGTGAGTAGGGGAGTGTACTGGGAATTGAACTCACAACGTCGCACTTGCCAGGCAGGTGCTGTGCCACTGAGCTAAATCCCTGGCCTGACCTAATTCTTTATAGGCTAACGTTTTCATTCTTTAATAACAATTATTTATATCTAACCAGTACTTCATGTTTATCTTTACTTTTTTACTCCAGAACTGCTGGGGCAGGGCCTGAGAACACAGATCAGTGTAGTTCATGGGCTTAGCATGCACAAGGCCTTGGGTTCAATCCCCAGCACCACATAATAAACAAAATTAGTAGGACAAGGTGGAAGATAACATTGTTGGTTGATAGCAAAGGTGGGGAAAAAAGCAGAAATGTGTTTGTGATTTACCAGTGGAAGATTTTTTTTTTTTGAAACAGAGTTTCACGTAGTTCAGACTGGTGTGTTGAACTCACTGTGTAGCCCAGGCCGGGATTACATGGGTGTGCTGCCACACCCGGCTTAGAAGCAGTTTTACTTTTTAAGAATTGTGTGTGATAGGACTGGAAGCGATAGAGGCGGGTGCATGCTGGGTTTGAAGGTGCATCGTACGTACTTTGATGCACTGTTATTAAAGGAATAAAATTTAGCTGTTCAGAATGGGCAACAAAAGAATATAATTATTTGGAAAATATGCTTTGGCTGGTTTACATTACTGAGTTTTCTTTTGCTGAAAAACCACTTCCCATGTTTAGAACATCGGGTCAGACAGTGAGAATTCCACCATTGAGAAACAGCGCAAGGAGCTGCAGCTGCTCATCGGAGAACTGAAAGACCGGGATAAAGAGCTCAACGACATGGTGGCGGTGCATCAGAGGCAGCTGCTGTCTTGGGAGGAGGACCGGCAGAAAGTGCTGACGCTGGAGGAGCGCTGCAGCAAGCTGGAAGGTAGAAACACTCCCGGCAGCGGGGGGCGCCCTTCTCAGCGCCGGCCTGTTGGGAGGGCCCGAGAGGGATTCGGCGTACGCCCTGCAGAGGGCGCACCTTCCCGGCCGCTGCCCGCGGTGCAGGAGCGCAGCGGAAGCGGCTGGGCGACCCGGGAGAAGCCGTCTGGGCAGGCGTAGGAAGAAAGACTCCGTGCGGCTGAACAGCCTCTCTCTTGAGCTGAGGAAGTCGAAACTTTTGGTGTTGAACTTGAGCCTAAGTACCTAAAATAGTTGTCTTTTTAATCTGTAGCACTCTCACACACAGCTTGCGTACGTTTTCTTTTGTACTGTATTTTAATTCTGTCACCCTTTTAGTGCTGCCTTCAATTTCAGTGTCCCGTTGAAACCAGATTGTTACTACAGTGGAAAACGCTAGGTCTTCTTAACAATCATGCAGCATCTGTTCTACTTACATTGCATAAAGGTGATACAGGCAAACAGGACATACAGTTTTAACATTTCCTTGATGACCATCTGACTTTCACACTTACACTCACACATAAACACACACAGTATTTAAAATACTTGCTTGAAAAAAGAAATAAGGTGGGCCTAGTGGCACACTCCTATAATCCCCGCACTCTCGGAATCTGAAACAGGGTGATCTCAACTTTGAGCTCAGCCTGGACAACTCTGTTAGATCCTATCTCAAAATAAAAAAAAATTTAAAAGGCCTGGAAATGTAACTCAGTGCAAAGGCCTTGGGTTCAGCACACACACACACACACACACACACACACACACACACACATAAAATGAGCAAGACTTGAACAGACACTTCAAGGAAAGGAAAATCAAATGGCCTACAAATATATTAAGAACTTTTCATTAGTAATTAGGGACTCCTGGTACAAAAAAAAGTAAGGAAATGCAATTTTTTTTTTTAGGAAATGCAAATTAAAACCATAGTGAAGCTGGGCATGGTGGTGCACACCTGTAATCCCAGCACCTGGGGAGGCTGAGGCAGGAGGATCGTTTGGAGTTTGAGGCCAGCCTGGGCTACAAAGTGAGCTCAAGGCCAGCCTGAACTGCATAGCAAGACCCTGTCTTGGAAAGATAGATAGATAGATAGATAGATAGATAGATAGATAAATAAATAAATAAAACCATAGTGAAATGCCATTTTACATTTACCAGACTTGTAAAACTAGGGGGCTGGGGATTTAGCTCAGTGGCACAGCGCTTGCCTGGCAAGCGCATGGTCATGAGTTCGATTCCTGGTACTGGAAAAAAACAGACTGGTAAAACTTGCCAGATGTTAGTAAAAATGTGGACCCCTATCATCCCCCCAAATGCCCCTGCTGTGTCTGATCTTGGGAGCTAAGTGGGTTGGGCACTGTACCTGGATGCAAGGACAGGGGCACAGGGAAGGCCCGGATGCTGCTGGGAGGAGTCACGTGACACAGCTCCTTTGGGCAGTCGTTTCAGTGTCTAGTAAGGCTGCAGAGAAGCAGGCCTAGGAGGGGTGTTCAGCAGTTGGGACATGTTCCAGTGGTGACCCAGGAATTCTGCTTCTGCATGCTCACACTCTAATGTGCAGTGAACTGCCTGAGGATCTTACCAAGATGGAGATTATGGGCTGGGGTTTAGCTTAGTGGTAAACTGTGTGTGTCACATTTTGAGTTTTTTGTTTTATTCTTGAAACAGAGTCTACCTATGCAGTTCAGGCTGGCCTTGGACTTATGATGTAGCCCAGGCTGGTCTCAACCTCACAGTGTCCCTCCTGCCTCAGCCTCCCAAGTGCTGGCATCACAGGCATGTGCCACCACATCTGGCATTTGAGGCCCTGACATTTTTGAGGCCCTGAGTTCAGTTCTTAGCATGAACAACAACCTGATACAATAGGTTTGGGGCCCAAAAGTCTCTATTTCTAGCAAATTCCTCAATGATGCCATGATTGCTGGTTCAAGGACCATATTTTGAGTAGCAGCATTCTAGAGAAACATGGAAATATGCACCAAGACTCATATAAAAATATTTATAGCAGCATTACTTATAATAGCTGTGGGGGCTGGGGATTTAGCTCAGCGGCACAGCGCCTGCCTGGCAAGTGCAAGGTCGTGAGTTCGATTCCCGGTACTGGAAAAAAAACCCAGAAAAAAAAAAAAAAAAAAAAAAAAAAGTAATAATAATAGCTGTGAAGTGGAAATAACCCACATGACCAGCAGTAATAGAATTGATAAATTCTGGTGTATCATTCAGTGGACTAATGGCAGTGTTAATAGCAAATATGAGTTATAACACTGTGGGTGAGTCTCAGGACACAATTTTAAATGAAAGATGCAAGTAGGAAAATCATACAGTACACTTCCATCTGTATATGCTTCAGATTAAACCACATTTTTAGGAATGCAGTCACAGCTAGTAGAACAATAATAAAAAGCAAGGAAATGATTGAGGTCAGGGTTGGGGTGGGAGGTAGAGATGGGAGAGGCTGTGTTCAGGTTGTAATGCCTGGGGGGCTTCAGGGTTCCTGCCAGCGTTGGTTTCCTAAAGTTCAGTACTGTGCATTTCACAGGAAAACATTCTGAAAGAACTGTCTTCTAAAAGTTCTTTGGCACACTTTCGCTTTTTAAACCACTGACTTGGAAAATACTGTATGTCAAGCTTCAGATCCAACCACAAACAAGTTGGTGAAATTTCCCACAGGTGAACTGCATAAGAGAACCGAAATAATCAGGTCACTCATGAAGAAGGTCAAAGTCCTGGAGTCCAACCAGATGGAATGTCAGACTGCTCTTCAGAAGACTCAGCTGCAGCTTCAGGAGATGGCTCAGAAGGCAACGCACTCTTCCCTCCTCTCTGAAGACCTTGAGGTTGGTTTTATTTTCTGAGAACTTTCATCAGCTCACACTTCGTTCTTCAGTTATTAAAAACTTAAGATTGATTGCCAGGAATGGTGGTGCATACCTGTAATCCCAGCACTCAGGAAGCAGAGGCAGGAGGATCGCTGTGAGTTTGAGGCCAGCCTAGGCTATGTGGTGAGTTCAAGGCCAGCCTGAGCTCATAGTGAGAGCCTGTCTCCCCGACCCCCCAAAAAAGCTAAGCTTGAAATGTTTTCATTAAAAATACATGTATGAAAGTGTACGTGTATGTTTGTGTGACATTCTGCATGCATCCGTTCTAGCTTTGCTTCTTCCTACTGTTTCGGAAAACGGCACGTCACTGCCCTGTTCTGGAGACCAGGCCTTCTTACAACCCTTGCTTAACTGTTTTGCTGCTTGGTTTAGTAGCATCTGCTCTTATTGGCAATGCATTGTTACAGAAAACCTTCTCAAAGTCCGGAATGAGTATCATCGGGTTCTGGTAGCTTCAGACTCTGCCTTCTAAATTCTGAGTCTTACCTGACATAATAAACGTACTAGTTCCATGGGAGGAGTACCATAAGGGAATAAAATCTGTAAGTCTTATCTTTCAGTTTTGTATTCTGAGGTCCATGTATATATTTCTTTTTGTTTTGTTTTTTGAGGCTGAGTCTTGCTGTGTAGTTCAGGCTGGCCTTGAACTCACAATGATCCTCCTGCCTCAGCCTCCTGAGTGCTGGGATTACAGGTGTATGCCACTACACCCAGCTGTCATGTATTTTTTTTAATCTTATTTGTTATGTAAGGCCCAGAGAAAAAGCCAGATTTGGCTTTGTTATATCCTTTGTATAATTGTTTCATAACATTACTCAGTATAGGTCTTGGTAATATAATGAGTCTTAATAATCCATAGTGAGAGGATAGAGCTTGTTTTATGTCCCTTTTCTAGAATACTATTCCAGATAGTTTCTAGCTATAAAATAAAAAACTATTGTAGAATCTATGATATGTTGGGTGAAAGAAGAAGGCGTCTTTCTAATCAGTGGACTGTTTTTAGAGTGGTTTTAGGCTCATAGCAAGGTTGAGTGAGCCGTACAGGGTGCCCCCCCATGTGCCTGTGTCCCTGCAGGCACGCCCCCCACACTGCGGTGTTTGTTAGGGTTGCTGAGCCCACGTGTACACATCACTGTTTACGTAAGGGCCCACTCCTGTGTTTCACCTTGTGTGGGATTTGGTAAGTGCCTAACAGTGTGTATCCCTACCCCAGTGTGAGGTCTTCTTTCATCAGAGCTTTTTTGGGGGTTTGTTTTTTAAGAGCAGAATATATTTATTGAGGGAAAGAAAGCTTCTGTCCAAGAGAGGGACAGAAGGGGGCCCCAGTGGGTTGCCCAGGAACCTGTCTTTCTCAGGGACTTTTATAGAGCAAAACCCTGAGGTGAGGGGGCTCCAAGGTGGGAAAAATGGGAAATTGCAAGGTGGGCATGAGGTGGGCCAAAACTGGTCAGCCAATAAGATTACTAGTATAATTGTTCAGGTAAAATTGATTAAATTGGGATCAAGTGGGAAAGAGTCATGTAGCAAGCGGGCATGAATAGAGAACAGGGGCCTTTCCTGTAAGGGGCTGGGTCAGTGACTCTTCAAGGTGATCTACCTATGTAGAATATCAATTCCTGGTGTCCATCCCTACGGAGGTATGTGGGTGCATTTGTTTAATCTCCACCCCGCCCCCCAGTACTGGAAATCAAACTCACGACCTTGTGCTTGCCAGGCAGGCGCTGTGCCGCTGAGCTAAATCCCCGGCTCCATTTGTTTAATCTTTTGTCTTGAGGTCTGGCCCTCAGCGGAAATACCTGTCTCTCCCCACAGTTGCAAGGTGTCTCGTCTTCCATACTGGCTCCTTTGAGGGCCTGGCCCTGACTGCCTATAGTATTTCTAATACTTCTGTCAACTCAGTTGCCTCCAGCGTTCCCCCATCTGAAGAAGTAACCCGAACTGCTGTGAGGGAACGACAGGCGATGATGCCTCTGGCTTCTTCGGGCTGAAGGGAGTCGTAGTTGTTGATCAGCAGTCAGAGATACTCTCCAGAGGGTCTATCTAAAGGCCCTTAATAAAAAGCCAGGCATGGTGGCGCACGCCTGTAATCCCAGCACTCTGAGGCTGCGGCAGGAGGATCCTTGTGAGTTCAAGACCAGCCTGGGCTACAAAGTGAGCTCAAGGCCTGCCTGAATTGTATAGCAAGACCCTGTCTCAAAAAGACCAAAAAAAAAGGGGCCCTTGATAGACACCAGGCATTTTCATCTTGGGCAGGCATATAACTTTAAGTCTTGTCCAATGATCTCGATGGAAGACCTCTAAATGATATAGGGGAAAGAAATTCCCAACCTGAAAGATATCTGGGATGAGTTCGTGTTCTCTAAAATCAAAGAATGAATTTTAGGAGCAATGGAGATTAAGAGCAGACTATATTTATTGGGGAAAGAAAGCTTCTGTCTGTGAGAGAGACAGGAGGGGGCCAGGGTGGGTTGCCCCTGTTTTGTTTTGTTTTTGTCTCCTTTTGGGACAGAGTTTCACTTGGCAGTTCAGGCTGGCCTTGAACTCACACTGTAGCCCAGGCTGGCCTCAAACTTGCAGTGATCCTCCTGCCTCAGCCTCCGGAGTGCTGGGATTACAGGTATGCACCACCATGCCCAGCCTTCAACAGAGTTTAAAAAGATGCACAGAATTCATTAATGCTACTTTATTTCATGGAAGGAAATCTCTTAATACCCATTTTGGATTCATTCATTTTCTTCCTTCTAAAATTATACATAATTATATATTATAAAATTATATGTAACAACCTAAAATTATATGATTACGCATACACAACCTAACATTATATGTCAAAATATTAGGTCCTGAACATTTTACAATATACTCCAGTAGCCCGGATTGAGAGGATAGAGTTAATGCCAAAGTAGATATTTGTTTTCCTTTTTGATGACTACTTAGCCCACTTTGATCTTTTAAAAAGTTAAATAAAAATAAACAGAACAGAGAAATAAGCACAGATTGTGGCTGGTGGCAGTAGTAAAAGCTTCCGAAAGACTCAATTAGTATTTTCTGTGTTGTTCCCTTGTAGGCTAGGAACGAGAACCTCAGCAACACGTTAGTGGAACTTTCTGCTCAGGTGGGACAATTACAAGCTAGAGAACAGGCTCTCACTACAATGATAAAGCTCAAGGTAATTAAAAATAATTACACCCTCACTCACCAGAGCCCTTGTAGCTTATAAAGTGTGCTCACATACGTATCCCACCTAAGTGTTTTAGCAACCCAGAAATGCGGAGTGCCAACATTGCTGTCATTTAAATGATTGCTTTAGAAACTAGAAACAAGTCAAATCTGGTCCCCAAAGCATTGAGTGAGGAAGCAGGACCCACTTGTGGCTTCTGCCTCCAAGGCCGCTCCACGGCCAGAACCGCTTCGAGTTCTCAGGAAGTTACTGGGATCGCATTGCTTGTTTTGTTTTGTTTTGTCTTTTTGAGACAGGATCTGGCTGTGCAGTTCAGGCTGGCCTTGAGCTCACTTTGTAGCCCAGGCTGGCCTCGAACTCGCAATGGTCCTCCTGCCTCAGCCTCCTGAGTGCTGGGATTATAGGCGTGCGCCACCATGGCCAGCTACATTGCTTGTTAATTCTTTTTGCTAAAAGGGGTGAGAAACTGTGAGCAAGCACGCGGCTGGCGCAGTCACTAGCCTTGGTGCCCAGTGCTGCTCAGGGACCCTCTGCCCTCTGCCGCAGCGTGCGTGTCTGACAGCTGGTAGAGAGGGGCGCGTGTCACAGAAAACTCACGTACTTTTCCCCAGCACACTAAGGTTTTGACACGGTGGTGGGCAAGTTCTCTAAAAGAGGGAAGCATTAAAATCTACAGAATTTGCTTTAATTACATAGTGGCCACTTTAGTGGCCTCAGCAACTGCCCTGGGGTCCACAGCAGCAACCGCAGCCGGGCTGTGAGTCCTGACGAAAATGCCATGGAGTCATTTCGCTCATGTTCAAATAGTCAATTCGTGGAAAGCACCTTGCTCAGAATTACCTGTGTTTAGATAAACGTGGCCTCTTGTGGAAGCTGATGCCCTCTGGGACGTCCTTGGCAGAGTTGGAAGCAGGGGCTACAAGTGCCAGGCTGGCTGGGGTGGGGTGACAGCCATGCGTGTCTGTAGCATGCACTTACGTGCTGTCGTGTGTTCATTAGGCACTCCTCACACAGGTCCATTGGTTTTGAATAGACTCCTCCACCCTGTTGTCCCCCGAAGCTCCTCTAGTGTGGGGTGTCCGACTGAGTTTTCCAGAACATATCCGTGATGCTACAGCAGAAACACTACCCGTGGGGAAACTTGGTAATAATAGTTATTCCATATGAGTGAGAGGTTTTTGTTTTTTTTTTTGAGACAAGGTCTCGTTACATAGTTGAGGCTGCTCTTGAACTCACTATGTAGCTCAGGCTGGCCCCAAACTCAAGGTAACCTTTCTGCCTCAGCCTCCTAAGTGCTAGAATTACAAATGAGTGTGCTATCTCACCTGGCATATTTTTAGAACTTTAGATATTATTTGAATTTGCTTTTCAACAACCAACTTTTTTGTTGTTTTTTTCAAACAACCTCAACAAAAGAGATTCTAATTTGGCTAAGTTTGAGATGAGGTCTTGGAGTCTGTCACTTAACAAGCTGAAAGAAGGGAGAAAACAGTGCACCCATGGCGTTTACCTGTCATCCAGAGTCATTTCCCTGTGCCAGGGCTGCCAGCCTTCCTGCCAGGCCGGTGTCCTAGGTAATCAAAGCTGAACTCCAGGCTATAATCAGGGATGGTGATAGCACATGGCTTCTGAGGCTGGCCAGCTGGGCTCAGACGGTGGCTGTGACGCCCACTTGTTGTGGACTATGGGCAACTCACAGCAGATTCTTGTGTCTGACGACTCCTGTCACTCGGCAAGGACCGCAGTGCGCACATCACCACGGGGCTACAGAGGAAAGCAGTTAACTCGAGCAGCGCTCAGAACGAAACCCGCAGCACAGTGGGATCTGAGCAAATGTCATCTTTTACCGACTGGTTGGGATTTTAAAATCTAGCATAACCGTTTTCAAACTTGATTTTTAGGACAAAGATATTATTGAGGCAGTCAATCACATTGCGGATTGTTCGGGTAAATTTAAATTGTTAGAGCATGCTTTGCGTGACGCTAAGATGGTGGAGAGCTCTATCGTGAAAGAAAAGCAAGATTACAAGCAGAAGCTGAAGGCACTCAAGATTGAAGTCAGTAAACTAAAAGGTAAGAAAGAAGCTTACGAGGTAATACATTGTACTTGGGAGGCGAAAGCAGGAAGAGTGCAAATTCAAGGCCAGCCTGGGGTACAGAGCACAACCCTGCTCAAAAAAACCAAAACAAACACACAGAGTAATATGCTATCCTGGAAATATATTTCTTTATTTGTCATCACTTAATCTTACACTTGAGAGTTTTTCTACTCCTAGCTTTAGGTTCTAACATGAAATGTCTGTTTCACTTATATAGAATTATGCTGCAATTTTTGTTTTATGTAATAAATAACAGGTGGGGCAAATGGCATAATGCATCATATTTTTAAAATAATCACTAGACATAGTGGCACATACCTGTAATCCCAGCACTCAGGAGGCTGAGGCAGAAGGATCTCCATGAGTTCAAGGCTAGCCTGGAGTACAAAGCAAGAGCCTGTCTCGAAAATGAAAACAAAAACAAAAAAATAGCTGGGGTTATAGTTCAGTGGCATAAGCACCTGCCTGGCAAGTGCAAGGTCCTGAGTTCGATTCCTGGTACCAACAAAACAAAACAAAACAAAACAGAAAACAAAACCAAAAAACGATTCTGCCTTTGTTTAGGTGCCTGTCGCTAGCTATGCCGATAAGTGCTTAGAGACAACAGAGCGTGGCAGGAGCCCTAGCGCTGGTTACACTCACGCAGCGGGAGGTGGTCCACACGGACCCAGCCCCACCTCTCCGCAGGGCAGCTCATCTCCGGCTCCTCAGAGGCCAGCCAGGGCCTTTCTCCCAGGGCGAGGGCACAAACACAAGAGAACCAGCAGAACCACGAGGCCTCTTTAAACTCAACCCCGGGTGGCTGGGCGTGGTGGCGCACGCCTGTAATTGTAGCACTCAGGAGACTGAGGCAGGAAGATTGCTGCTCGTCCAGGCTACGTAGTGAGACCGTTTCAAAAAGCAAAAAGCCTTCAGGACTGGACCTGACACGCTGTCACCTCTGTCTCCTGGTGGCTGATGTTAACCGTGCAGCCGAATCCAAACAGATGGTGGGGGCGGGAGATCCTGTGCGCGCTGTGCGGGGAGGGACCAGGAACTGCCCCTGCCACGGTCGCCCTCGGGGTGCATGCCTCATTCTGCAAATTCCCTTTGGGTTCTTTCCATTTTCCTTCTCACAGTCACGCCATGATTCACTCCCTTCTGCTTGCATGCTTCTTGAAGTTTTGCAGTAAATGAAAGCAAGGTATGGCAGACGCCTTGGGGTGCACTGCTGCCCGCCATGCTGTCTGTGCAGGTGTGGGTATAGGTGGGAGTGATGTGAACGTCCACTGACAACGCGTGGGGCTAGGCCCACTTTTCCCGGCATTTCTGCAGGGGGAAGGATGCTGGGAGCAGCAGGGTAAGCAGTTGCACTGCGGCTACCATTTTAGTCTTAAATCTGTACACGCAGCATCAGACTGAGCTGCATTCTCAGCCCTTGTCTTTATTTTTAACTTTGAGACAGGCTAGGCTCAAACTTGTGATCATAGTGCTGAGATTTCAGGCCTACACCACCTTCCCTGGTTAAAGTGAGTTTTCATCTTTTGTAAATGGCTATTGCGCTAGACTACAGGACCAGCTCTGCTGTGGAGTGAGCCCCCTTAGAGGCAGTGACAAAACCACAGACCAGGGGTGATGTCCTTAGCCTGTTCAGGGTGGCTCGCTGCGTGAGCCAGCGGCTTACTCTTCCTGGGCATCTGCAAGCCAGGAATTGGCGTGGAGGGGGTGCCTGCATCCTGAGCTAGAGGGCCTTTTACACCTCTCCCAACTAAAAAATTCTGAAATTCTGAAATTTTGTCTTGGCTGACGTAGTTGAAAAGACTCCATTCTGAACTCATGATCCTAAGATCCCTGACCCATGGTCAGTAGCATGTGCAGCTTCAGCTGGCACTGGAGTCATGTCCTGGGTCCGTGGAGTGGGGACAGGCTCTGTCCCCTCCTGTCTGGATCAGCGGCTGCTAGAGCCACGCTGGGCCATGCTGTGGTATCCTGCTTCCTGGATCTGTGTGCTGCCTGGGTGGGATCCTGGAGTAGAAGGAAGCTGGGTGTGTCAATATATATGAGTATTTTATAAAGCTCCATATTTATTAAACGCATGTTTAAAGAAGGAAAGCAGAGTAAAGGCGAGTGGGACTGAGAGCAAGGGAGACAGGCTCGTTTAGTCTGGTGACCTGGAAAGGCCAGCGTGAAAAACTGGAGCCACAACTGGACTGTGGGCAGCACTGGCCATGGAAGGGCCCAGCCAGGGACCTTCCGGGCAGCAGGCAGCAAGTGCAGAAGCCCTGGGGCTCGGGACAAGCTGGGTTTCTCGATACCAGCCATGTGATGTGTACCGGACATCCAGTTAGATCCGGTAGCACCTGCTCGAGTTAGTTTTGGAGCGCCTGGGGTGAAGGGCTCGGCCTGGAGACTGTCCCTACTTCACAGCCCATCACAAGCCCGGGTGTCATCTGTACTTCTGCTCAGCCAGCTGTCAGTCAGGGGTTCGACAGCCACTTCAGGTTCCAGCGTTTCTGGGATGGCTCCCCAATTCAGGGGGCCTGTTTCTTAGCCTGCCCCTCCTTTTGCTGGATTTTATCAAGGGTACTACTCAAAAGCACAGATGGGGGGGGGCAGGGGATCTAGCTCAGCGGCATAGCGCCTGCCTGGCAAGCACGAGGTTGTGAGTTCGATTCCCAGTACTGGAAAAAAAAAAAAAAAGCACAGACGGGGGAGGGGCTTTCAGCACAGAGCCTGTGACCTCTGCGGTGCCCGCAGACGCCCCAGGCCTTCCCCAGGCCAGCGCCTCGGGCCAGGACCTTGTGCAGAGCTCAGGCTCCAGCCCACCCTCCTGCTGCAAGCCGGTCTCATTGGTGACCAGCCCCTCCTGAGGCTGCCCAGGGCTCCACCCGGAGTCACCTCATTCACATCAACTCTGCTGTGATCCAGAGGGGCCCTGGTGAAGAGACACCCCTGTCACTCAGGAAAGTCCATGAGCAGCAGAAGCCCTTTGCTGGGAACAGAGGACAAAACCCAAACATGCCTCTGCTTGTACCACCGACGCTGCGCACAGAGCGGGCAGACGGGAGCCAGGGCAGCGCCAGGGCCTGCTGGCGAGTCCGGGGTGCCCCGGAGTACGGTGGAGGGCTCCTCACGGAGAAGTAGGAGCAGCTTTTCCTCCTAAGGTCTCCCGTGTCCCCTGTGCCTCAGTGGAGAGGCAGGCCAGAGCCAGGACAGCGTCGGGCCCGGGCTCCAGCCAGGTGTGGGCGCAGACCCGGGCGGGCTCTGAGGGTCCCCTCGGTGTGGGCCGGCCAGGGTTCTCTAAGGAAACCAGTGCTCATCTGAGGCCTTTCTCCCCTCTGTGTGTGAAGAGGACCTGAATGAAAAGACGACAGAAAACAATGACCAGAGGGAAGAGATCATCCGCCTCAAGCAGGAGAAGAGCTGTCTGCATGATGAATTGGTCTTCACCGGTAAAAATTCTTAGCTTAAGTGATCGAGTAATTATGTTCGTAACCCCAGTCTCCTCCGACATTGTGTGACCAGCGAAAAGAAATATACCTCTCTGCAAATAGTTTTTTTTTTTCTTTTCTTTCTTTCTTTCTTTCTTTTTTCTGTTTGAGCCAGGGTCTCTCTACGCAGTTCAGGCTGGCCTTGAGCTCACTTTGTAGCCCAGGCTGGTCTCAAACTTGCAACAATCCTCCTGCCTCAGCCTCCCAAATGCTGGGATTACAGCGTGCACCACCACATCTGGCTAATAAACCTCCTTTTGAGGGATTGGTGAGGAACCAGGCACAGAATTTAAAGCTGTACTAAATCACCCTCCTTGTAGGAAGAGAGTAAGTACTCTCAAATTAAAGGGCGAAACACAGTATTACATTTATGATTTGCAGATACAAAACCATTCTTCATTTTCATGCCTTTACAGACTGGGGAAGAATGCAGTTTTCTACCACTAGAGGGCAGCGCTCCACTGCTTCTAGGGTCGCTGTGTCCCGGTGACGCTGCGTGGGTTATGAAGCCTGTCCCTACAATGCCATGTTTGTAGCTCTGCAGATGAATTTGATCTTGGCATCAGCATTTGTGTGCCAGGAACTCTGCTAATGCTGAGAGCCTCACAGGCCCACAGAGCTCTTTTATTTTTTATTTTCTGAGAAGAGGTCTTACCTGAGATGCCTCCAACTCCTGGGCTCAAACTGTCTTCCCAAGGGGCTAGGACAGGTGTTTCCCCCACATCCGGCCAGGTCTCTTTTCTGTTTAAACCCATACACCCTACTCTATATAACTAGGTCAAATAATTTTGAAAGGCATTTGTTAAGCTGGTTTTGTTTTGTTTTTGAGACAGGGTCTCACTCTGTAGTCCAAGCTGGCCTGGAACTCCCTGTGTAGCCCAGGGTGGCCTTGAATTCATCATCCTCTTCAGCCTCCCAAGTGTTGGAATTCCAGGCATGTGCCACTGTGCCCGGCTGTGTATGTTTTAATTATGAGTGAATTAAGTAAAAAAGAAAAGAAAAAGGCTTAACATGATAGTACATTCTCAGGTGCTATGGTTAAAAGTTAACACATTTTATTTGAAGTTAGAAGATGTCTTGAAATTTTACCTTTTTTGGGGGGTGTCTTTTTGAGACAGGGTTTCTCTATGCATCCAGGCTGATCTTGAGCTCACTTTGTAGCCCAGGCTGGTCTCAAACTCACAATGATCCTCCTGCCTCAGCCTCCCAAGTGCTGGGATTATAGGTGTGTGCCACCACACCTGGCTATTTTATTTTTAAATTCAAAACTTTCTCCTTATGTTGAAGATGCAGCTCTTCACACAGGCTTGCTGGAACGCTTTGCTTGTTTGTACACGGTGCTCCTGAGGAGGTTGCACAGGGGAGGGTTTCTGTGGCAGCGCTATAATGAGGGCTCCTCCCACTGGGCCTTGTCCCAGCCCCTCATCCAGTAAAAGGCAGATGCCCGGCAGACTCGGACCTTGGCGCCCTTTCCACTGCGCTCTGCGCTGTGAGCTCTCAGGGCCCAGCTGTGCACACGGCAGACCGCACGCTCAGCTCTCTGCTTGTGGAGAGGAACCCTGGAATCCGGGAGCGGTGGTGTGCACAGAGGAGTTGCCTCACGCAGCTTCATTCTAAAATCAGAGATGAAGGCAAAATTCAAATACATTTCAAATCCCCCTGAAATTGTTGGCTTGGCAGAGTGTGGCTTTGCACACCTGCAACCCCAGCACTCTGGGAGGCTGAGGCAGGAGGATCACAAGTTTGAGCTCAGCCTGAGCATAGTGACATAGTGAGACCCTATCTCAAAACTGAAAAAAGAGGAGCATGAGCCAGGCCTGGTGGTGCACCTCTGTAATCCCAGGACTCGGGAGGCTGAGGCAGGAGGGTTGCTGGGAGTTTGAGGCCAGTCTGGCCTATACAGTAAGTTCAAGGCCAGCCTGAACTATGTATTGAGACCCTGTCTCAAAAAAACCCCAAAAAAACAAAAAACAAAAAACAAAACAAAAAAAAAACCCAGAAAAAAGAGGAGCATGGACTGGGAATATAGTTCAGTGTGAAGGGCCCTGGGTTCATTCCTCAGTACCAAAATGTAAATAAATAAAATGTTGGCTTTTTTGTTTAGGGGTTACACTGTATTCAAAACAAGTATCTATGCTGGGTACAGTGTAAGTCAAATGACTTCCCCTTCAGTATAACATTAATATATGCTCTGGTACAGTCCCTTAGATTCTTTCCTTTTGTAAACTTCTTTTTTGTTTTTATTTTGTTTTGGTGCCGGGAATCAAACTGAGGACCTTGCCCTTGCCAGGCAGGCGCTGTGCCGCTGAGCTACATCCGCGGCCCCAATTCTTTTCTTTTGGTAGGTTCTTTCTTATGGTGGTGTTGGTGCCGCTGCTGGGCGTGCTGGCCTCATGCTTGCTGAGGGAGCTATGCCTCAGTCCCTAAAAACAACTTCGTTTTTTTTTTTTTCTTTTGGTCTTTTTGAGACAGGGTCTTGCTGAGCTCAGGCTGGCCTTGAATTCACTTTGTAGCCCAGGCTGGTCTCGAACTTGCAATGATCCCCCTGCCTCAGCCTCCCAAGTGCTGGGGTTACAGGTGTGGGCCACCACGCCCGGCTTTAAAAATAACTTCTTAACACTTCTGTGTACTTGCTCTCAGGCTCTCTTGGGCATGATTATATACCAGTGCAGGCACTTTCTTTTATCAGTACCATGGATCAAACCCAGGGCCTTTGCATTGAGCTACATCCCCAGCCCTTTAAAATTTTTTTAAAATCCATTTTTGACCTAGTATCAACTACATTGTGAGGCTCTCCCATTTCCTGACGGGTCTAGTCAGAATCCCAAATGAAGCTCTTCCTTGTCAGCCATCCTGCAATTTTAAGTTCAAGAACAACAAAAACAGCGTCACCTGTTCAGTTGTTTGAAGTGGAGAGGTTTACATGGATACGGCTGATAAAACTGTGAAATACTTTTTGTTCTCAAATAGTAGAAAGAGAGAAGAGGAAAGATGAGTTACTGGACATTGCCAAGTCAAAGCAAGAGCGTACAAACTCGGAGCTCCACAACCTGAGACAGGTGCGCGTTAAGCCGTCCTTCCGGGACAGCAGGAGTGTTCGGGCGCAGATGAGAAAGCTGTGCGCCTGTCGGTCTGGCTCAGGGCGCCTCTGCAGCCCTGACTACACGAGGCGTGACATTAGCGTAGCAGGGAGGGTGTTGCCTGTGGTAATTAAGAGTTAGGAAATGAGCTGCACCGGATCTTAGTACAGCATGTGTAGCTTTTGTGTAGCAGCTTCCTGGACTGTTTTAGGTTTTAAAAGTGCCAAGTTGTGGTTCAGTTTACTGTGTTATTACATTTAATATTGATTTATCAATGTCTGTGGCAGATTTATGTAAAACAACAGAGTGATCTGCAGTTTCTTAATTTCAATGTGGAAAATTCTCAGCAATTTATACAGATATATGACTCAAAGATGGAAGAATCAAAGACCCTGGAATCCAGGTAATCTTAGCAGATGCGATGAATATGATTTTGTGTTTGATTTTACCATTAGATTTGTATTTACTTGGTGGTTTCCACAGGCTGGGGACTACTGTAGTTCCTCATATAGGGAAGTAAATATATATAAGCTAAAGCATTATACTCCTAGACAGCAGAAAGACCTGGTCTGAGAGTTTTAGGTGTGCCCCTAATTTAGCCGCTTGGTAAAGAGTAAAGTCCTTAGACCTGACGTGTGTGTTGGGTAGGAGGCTTGAGCTAGCGCAGGAAGTGCGGAGATGAGCCAGGCCTCCTTCCTGCACTATTTCTGCACAGCGTTTAGGTGCGAGGCTAGGGCTCGGGAATATGGAGATGAATGGGACGCGGTGCCTGCCTCAAAGAAATAATCCCGAAGAGCAGCGCCAGTGACTGCAGCAGGAGCTGAGCTCTCAGGATGACCTCTGCCCTTAGCCTGATTTTCCTGTTTCCCTAGTCCTTGAAATACCTGCCCCTCTAGCAGGGATTAAACCCAGGGCCTTGGCCCTGAGCTGCACCCTGGCCCTTCTTACCCATGCACTTACCCATGCATCTAGTTCTGAGACAGGGTCTCACCAAATTGCTACGTGGTTGAGACTGTGCTAGAACTCACAGTCCTCCTGCCTCAGCTTCGCAGAGTGCTGGGATTCCAGGCTGTACCCCCGTGCCCAACTCTGTTTGCCTCGTTAGCCGGAGAGATCTTCCCTCACAGAAACCAGTAGTGTGGAAGTTCAGTGAGCTTCTGTAAAATTAAATCAAACAGGCATGTAACTGCCCCACGGAACATTTAGTCTGCATTTCCAAAACGTTACACTGAGTCCGAAGGGAGTGAGGTGGGGAAAGCCGCCCGCGGCTGGGGGACCACCAGGTTCCGGCCGGGTCCACGCCCCCGGTGCTCCTCCCTGGACAGCGGAGCTGCACAGCAGAGCCGGCTTCTGAGGAAGGGCCCAGGAGGCCAGAGCTGCCGGACTCTGCTTCTGAGGCTGCTGAGGGTTGTCGCCCTGTTGCTCTGTGTCCCACTGCTGCTGCCACCATCACACCACAGCTGCTTAGGATTCTCTTAGCCAAACCCTGACATGTTGGCCCTTTTTCCACTTGAACTTCCTGCCATGGCAGGTACTGGGTGGGTCGGGCTCACTCCTTAAGTGCATCATGGTTTATGTCACTATGGAAGGAAGGAGCTGTGTTTCTGAGGGGCAGAATGATGGCGGTCAGGATACCTGAATCTGTGTGACATTAAAAAGAAACCAAAACCTTATCCCAGCACTCTTGAGGCTGAGGCAGGAGGATCAAGATGAGTTCGAGGCCAGCCTGGGAAGCCAACCTGAGCTACGTAAGTGAGCTTAAGGCCAGCCTGAACTGCATAATGACACTCTGTCTCAAAAAGACAATACAGAAAGCTTAGAGGAAGGTGTGTTAAAATGTTTCATCATATTTATATAGTATTCCTTTTTTTTTTGGTATGGGGAATTGAACTCAGGACCTTGATGCCTGCCAGGCAGGTGCTTCTGCCACTGAGCTTCATCCCCGGCCTTGCATAATAGTCTTGATTTTTCTTTTTCTCTTTTTTCTTTTCTTTTCTTTTTTTTTTTTTGTCACTTGGGTAGTAAGGACACAGTAGGGATGGGGAGGTGACACAGCCTGGGGTCGGAAGAGACTGCTGGAGCGGGGTCTGGAACTGGGCTCTGAGAAGCAGGATGCGGGGTCACAGTGCTGTTAGCTCTAGACCCAGGCTTGGGGAGATAGGAGTAAGTGGCGGTAGAAAGTCTGCCTTATAACTCTGGTTTTTCGTAATGCCACTGTAGCGGAGACATGTGTTTATCAGACCTTGAAAACAGCCATCCAAAAGTTGGCATTAAGGGAGAGAAGTCACCGCTTAAGGACAACTTCGAGGCCTTGCTGGCTCAGCACAATCGGTCAGAGAAGAGCCCTTGCGATGTTTGCAAAGAGAAGAGACTACAGATCAGTACCGCGCTCGGGGAAAAAAGTGTAATTACTCTCTCGTCTCTGTTCACCAAAGACTTCACGGAGAAACAGAAGTCTTGGCCTCTGGGTGGGAAAATCTCGATTGAACCTGAAAGCAAAATTGCATCGTGCACGGCCCACGCAAAATCCCCGAAGGATAACGGAGCCGCGTTCCAGCGCGCAGAGGCCGAGCCCTCGGCAGCGTGCGCGCCGCCGGCAGAGAAGCCCTGGCGCGCAGGCGACGTCTGCCCGGGCCTGGCCGGCGCCTTCGCCCACAGACAAGCGGAAAAGCGGGACGGGGACGCTCGCGAGCCCCTGGCAAGGCCTGACATCCGGTGCTGCCTGAAAAGCGAAGGCTGCCCGGAGGACAGTGACGTGTGTGACCCCGCGTGCTGCCACCCGAGTAACCTGGTTGTCGAGGCCCCCGGCCACATGTCGGATGCGGAGTGGATAAACATTTTCAAGCCTTCCAAAACGCAAAGACTCGTTCTCCAGAAAACTGTATGCACGTGTTCCGGGAGCGTCGGCGGAGGAGACTGTAACTCCTTGGCGAGGTTAGTAACGTTGCCATGTCTAAGTCCCGGAGCTCTCGTGCCAGGGCGCAGAAGTGCGGAGGCCGCGGAGCCACTTCCTGGCCCTGTGACGCCGAGGGCGTCGTTTGCAAACACAAATGGTGTGCAGGATGCGCCTGTTCTCTCCACCCCGCGCGGACCGGTGGGGGAAGGGTGTGCGGGAATGCAGTGAGGAGCACGCACTGAGGACCGCTTCCTTTTTTCTTTTTTTTCTTTTTTTCGGTTTTTTGATACAGGGTCTCACTGTGCAGTCCATGCTGGCCAGGAAGCCTTAAACCCAGGCTGGCCTTCAGCAGAGGTTGGCCTTGAACTCTTGGCGATCCTCTTGTCTCAGCCTGCAGAATGCTGGGATTACAGGCGTGTACTACCGTGCCCAGCTACTGGTTTTCCTAGACGAGAAAATGGGTTAGATATTCGCATGTGCCGAATCATCCGAGCTCGTCTTAGGGTTAGAAGTGCTGAGTCTTGTGGTCGAGTGAAGCTATAAGGTCTCCTGTTGTTAAGTAAAGCAAAGCTCTTCAGTCTGAAATGGATAACGTTTCTGTATTGAGAGGTTATTTTCATCACTGCACTGCAGTTCATCAGATTTCATGACTAACATTTCTCCTGCTCTGATTATTTGGAATGTTCTCTGGCCTCTTAGAAGTTTGAGCCATTTAAAAATTATACAGATACTCTGCCTGCTGCAACATTTAAGAAACTGGGTATCACACTAAGTGTCATTAGTCACCTGTATGAGTATTTGTTTCTTTGCAGTACCGAGGGATGAACAGAAGTCCTTTGCACTGAGCCACATCCCTAGCCTTTTTTTTTTTTTTTTAACTTTGGGATAGAGTCTTGCTAAATCACTAAATTGGGCTGGGCTGGGCTAGAATTTTTGAGCCTCCTGCCTCAGCATCCCAGGGTGCTGGAATTACAGGTGTGTCTCACCACACCTGGCTTAGCCACATTTGGCTTTTTTTTGGTTTTGGTTTTTTTCCGGTACCGGGAATCAAACTCATGACCTTGAGCTTGCCAGGCAGGCACTGTGCCTCTGAGCTGAATCCCCAGCCCCACATTTGGCTTTTAAAGATCTTTTTTTCTCTCCAAGTATCAGCAGGGCACAAAGGCCTATCTGTCAGTACTAAAAAAGAACATTCGCATGTTAAGGGGAAAACTTGCATTGAATGGTTTTGAAAATGTAGTGGAAAAAAAAAGTGTAGTAGATATATTTAAATTTAATATATGAAATAAATTCAGGTTTACGTTCAGAGTTGTCTCTGAAGGCCTTTAGCCAGGTATGGTGGCACACACCTGTAATCCCAGCACTCAGAGGCTGAGGCAGGAGGGTCGTCAAGAGTTTCAGGCCAGCCTGGGCTACAAAATGAATTCAAGGCAGCCTGAACTGCAGAGTGAGACCCTATCTCCAAAAAAAAAATCAAGGCCCTTTCACCTCGTCACTTAGTTCCTGAAGTGGCGGCTTGTTGTACCAGTGGAGGCGCATGCCCAGGCATCGCATGACAGATACGTGACTCAGTGGAGATGATAACAGTGTTTTTCTATGATTATACAAACTGGTGGATCCACTTTTTTTTTTTTGGTACTGGGAATTGAACTCAGGACCTCCCACTTGCCAGGCAGGTGCTTGTGCCACGGAGCTAAATCCCCAGCCCATGTATCCACTTGAGAACCTCAGTAAAATACTCACATTTGTGCCCCTTCTGCTGGGCAGGTGGAAGAGAAGCCACGGTCCTGCCCTTCCCGTGGGAGTTACAGAGCCACGGCCGTGCCTGCCTCTTTCCCGAGAGGGCTTTACACAGCCGTTGACAAGCATCAGCCTCACAAACCCCAAACCTCATGTTCACAGCTTTCTGTCCGACTTCCTGTCTGTCTGTCTCTCTTCCTTGGTACCCAGATTAAACCAAGACCTTGAACCTGCTAAGGAAGCGAGTACTGTGCCCCTGCACTCCACCCGCATCCTCTGTGCTTTGTGGAGGAGGAAAGGCCCCCATCCTGCCCCCTTCTCAGTTGCAAAAGGTGTGCATTCGTTTATAGCCTCCACTTTGTACCGTCCTGCTCCAGCCTGAGCCTCTGCACGTCACCAGCAGCCTTCCGGAAGTACGGCAAAGTGATGCCCACGACCCCGCTCCGCTCTGAGATTCCCCTCTGTCTGGTTTCACTTCACAGTGAGCTGACTGCCATCCAACGGTCCCATTGTTTGGCAAAGTGCACAGCGAGGGAAGATGAGACAGAGGCCTCTCCTGATGAAAAGAGCTCACCCACAAGTTTGTTAATCAACAAAGATGCAGCACTGGCCAGCGAAAAGGTTTGTATTTTCTTAATGTCCCAGCTTATTCAAGTAAAACTTCTGCCTCAAATGTGTTCCGGAGAACTATAGTTTAATTTTGGCCATTCCTTAGTTTTTTTAAATGATAGGATTTTTTAAGGTTCTTTTTGTGCAGTCTTCTTTTTTCTCTAGAGAATCTGCATGGCTTTTCTGGGGAGCAATTTGATATTTTTTTTTAAAAACCAACAAACTGGATGTGGTGTTGCATACCTATAATCCCAGCACTTGGGGAGGCTGAGGCGGGAGGATTGAGAGAGTTTGAGAGTTTGAGGCCAGCCTGGGCTACATATCCTGTCCCCAAAAAAGAAAACAGAATAGTAATATAAATAAACCCAACAGCACATATCTATAATCCCAGCTACTTGGGAGACTGAGGCAGAAGGCTGACAGGTTTGAGGCCAGAGTGGGAAATTTAGTGAGATCTTATCTCAAAATTTTTTAAAAAGGTAAAAAAGACAAGAAGACAGTGTGGTGGTGCAAAGCTATACCCCAGTACTCTGGGAGAAGGACAATCGCAAGTTCAGGCCTGGCCTGGGCAAGTTAGCAATTTAGAAAAACCCTATCTCAAAATAAAAAACAAAAAAGGAATAGAGACATAGCCCAGTGAAAGGCCCTGGGTTGAGTCCCTAGAACCTATACAAAGAAAACGAGAGGCAGTACAGAAAGTGCGCCAGAGATTACCACCCAGCAGCTTGTGTAAATGCACACCCTGGCAACAGCAAAGTCTCCGGGGAGACAGGTGACACGCTGATGACCTCACTCACAGATACCTCACTGCAGAGATACGCACAGTGATGTGTGTATAATACGTAAGGTTCCAGCCAGGAAGGGGGCGCACGCCTGTAATCCCAGCACTTGGGAAGCTGAGGCAGGAGAATCCCCATGAGTTCCAGGCCAACCTGGGCTACATAGTGAGTTCAAGTCCTGCCTAAACTACATGTGAGACCCGTCTCAAAACCTAATAAATAAATAAATAGGGTTTCATTTTATAGGACAACACCTAACATGTATGAGTTACCAAGATACCAGGATCACAAATTTAAACCTCCGTTCTGCTAATGAGAGAGAGCGCTGCAACTCTTGGGTCTGTGTAGCTTCTGCCAGCATCTTTCCTGTAAAGGAACTACAGCAGGGTTGGGTACTTCTCCTTCACTGAAGGGCTGCCTAAGTGAAGAACCCTTTTCCTCCTTTCTAAAGGTGGGCTTACCATCTGCCTTCAAAGGATGAATAGGAGAAATAAACTTTGATTCAACAAATTTAATTCTTCAAAAAATTTTGGTTTTTTACCCGCAGAGCCTGAAGGAAGGCAAGAGAAGGCAGACAGCATTATTAAGAGCAGCGGCTCTTCTCAAAACGTGTCCTCTGGGCCGGGCACCGCAGCCGGCCTGGGAACGGCTAGGGCAGCAGCGGGGGGAGCCAGGGCACGCGCTGCAGCACCCCTCGGCAACAGCTGGTGCACACTTACACTTGAGAACCTCTGATCGGGGGCAGAAAAGACCCATCTCGTGGGCTTCTCGTGGGAAATCCCAGCCCAATCTGCGCAGCTCAGTTATTTCTATAGCTCTGGCTGCGTAGCAGGCTGGGGCTGTGGGTCAGCGTTCTCTTCTCTGGATTATTTGATTAACTGAAGTCCAAGACTCTGGCTTTCTTTCTTTTCTAAATATGCCATCAGTCAGCTTTAGGCAGGATGCCCATTAGGCCTGCCAGGTCACTGATACGTTTATTTTTAATTAATAAATATTTTATCCAGTGACTGCAAACAGCAGCCTGTAGCTCTCGTGGTTGTCCTAAGAGTCCTTGGAGCAAGCCCTTTCCAGTGACATAACCACAGCTGGGTGTGGTGGCGCACGCCTGTGAGCCCAGCACTCTGGAGGCTGAGGCTGGAGGACTGCTGAGAGTTCGAGGCCAGTCGGGGTTGCATAGTGAGACCTTATCTCAAAAACAAAAAAACCACCCTACAAACAAAAGAAGCTAGTGACATAAAAATGGAGGTTTTTTTTTGTTTTGTTTTTGTCTTTTTGAGACAGGGTCTTGCAGTGCAGTTCAGGCTGGCCTTGAGCTCACTTTGTAGCCCAGACTGGCCTCGAACTCAATGGTCCTCCTGCCTCAGCCTCCCGAGTGCTGGGATTACAGACATGCACCACCACAACCAGCTTATTTTTTATTTTTGGTACTGGGAATTGAACTCACAACCTCATGGTTGACAGGCAGGCATGGTGCCACTGAGCTAGATCCCCAGCCCAATACGTATTTTAAACATCACAAGAAGAAAAAGAAGACAGTCCACACTGCCGCTGTGCACCTACATCCAGATTCAACAGCTGCACGTTGTAGCATATTTGGTTTCCTGTCTGGTTAAAGAAATAAGCTGTGGCAGGCAGTGTGCGCGTCCTACCTGCTGCTGTCTCCAGCCGGGCTCTGCCAGGTCAGCCCCGTGTAGAAGCTGCTTGCAATCTTGTTTTTATGCTTTTACTGCGTAAAAGTACACACACATAAAGCCAGGCACCGCAGCCCATGCCTGTAATTCCGGCAATACGGACTGCAAATTCCAGCCCAGCCTGGGCAGTTCAGCAAGATCCTCAAAATAAAACTTTGAAAAGTAGGGTGGGCACTAGCATGGTGGTACACACCTGTAATCCCAGCACTTGGGAGGCTGAGGCAGGAGGATTGTTGTGAGTTCAAGACCAGCATGGGCTACAAAGTGAGCTCAAGGCCAGGCTGAACTGTGTAGCGAGACCCTGTCTTAAAAAGAAAAAAAAATGTAGGGTGGGGACTAGGGATGTAACTCAATGGCACAGTGCTGCCTGGCAGTTGCAAGGTCCTGAGTTCAATTTCCGGTACCAAAAAAAAGAAATAGTTGGGTAGGACTGCAACTCAGTGTGCAGGCCCTGGGTTCAGTCCTCAGCATCCACCTCCCCAAAAAAGTAATTCAGAAACATTGCATGATGTTGTTTGTATGTTTTTCTTCACTAATTCACTTTATTTATTTGTGGTACTGGGGGTCAAACCCCCGAACTTGAAAATGAACAAGAATAAACTCAAGCACGCATCCATGTACTCTAAAGACTTGCAGCTCTTTCACGTTCCGATGACCTGCTCCTTATGGCTTGAAGTGCTTGTGTGGGAAAGCCAAACAAAGCCTCGAATTCTTTTGTCAAATGAATGCTACTCAATGGGAGTAAGTTCAGTTAAGCTACATGATTTGAGAAGTTTCTAAGAAATAAAAGGAATTTAGCCAAGAAAGAAAGAAAGAAAGAAATGGAATTTGGCTCTTCCAGAATCTAGCTATTCTAGTATTTGACATCCTGCTTCGCTTATAGTAGTCCAAGTCAACTGGTAACAGGTAGTTAACTTTTTTTTTTTTGGTCTCTTTTTTTGAGACAGTGTTTTGCTGTACAGTTCAGACTGACCTAGAAATCACTTTGTAGCATAGGCTGGCCTCAAACTCCCAGTGATCCTCCTGCCTCAGCCTCCCGAGTGCCGGGCTCACAGGCCAGTGCCACCACGGCCGGCAGTAGTTGACATTGTGGCCGCCAGTCTGCAAGCGCTTGAAAGTCACTTCAAGCTGCTTCTGGGTTTCCTGGGTGCTTAAAGCGCGCTCTCTCCCCAGGACGACTTCTCACCCACGAGCAAGCTGCAGCGGCTGCTGGCCGAGTCCCGGCAGATGGTCACCAACCTGGAGCTGAGCACGCTGCTGCCCCTCGGCGGCCAGGACCGCGGCAGCGGCACCAGAAGCGTGCGTGTCCCCTCTGGGTGCGGGGCAGGGGGCAGGTGCGGCTCCGTGGCCGCCTTTCCGCTGGTTTCCTCCTGCTCTCCCGGAGGGCCGGCCGGCCGGCCTGATCCATGGGAGACGGCGCCACACGCAGCTCACCGTTTCTACAGCGAGCTGCTCTGCCTCTTGGCCTGAGCCGCAGGAATAGAAATTCCCATGGAGCTTTTTGTTCTTTCTTCTTGCAGTTTAGGCTGGAACCTACTGATATAGGGGAAAGAAACTCCCAACCTGCTAGATGTCCGAAACGTCAAGTTCGTATTCTCTAAAAGCGAGGAATGAATTCTAGGAACAACGGAGGTTAAGAGTAGGATGAATTTATTGAGAGAAAGAAAGCTTCCCTCTGAGAGGGACAGAAAGGGGCCTGGAAGATAGGTTCTTCAAGAACTGTGCTTCTCAAGGGTGTTTTATAGAGCAAAGCCAGAGGGGAGGCGGGCTTACAGTGGGACAGAACATCATCAGTCAATGAGATCACAAGTACAGTTGCCTAGGTAATATGGATCCAGTGGGAAGTTGGAGGGTGAGTGTGAGGTGGGACAAAACTACAGTGAACCAAGAAGTTTGCAGCGAGTGTAGGCACCTGGGTGATGGTGATGAAGCGGGGCTCAAGTGGGGAAACAAGTCCCGCCCCGGCAAGCGCCGGGCAGACAGGGGCTTTCCTGGGAGGGGTGAGCTAAGGAGGTTTGTCCCCCAGCTAAGGTGCAGATGTCTGTCTGGAATATCAGTCACTGCTGTCCGTCCCACGGGGAGTGGGTGGATGTAGTCCTCCCTCTTTTTCCTGAAGCCCCTTCAGTGAGTGCGCCTCCGCCAGAGCTGTCTTATGCACTGATCACTCAGGGTCCAGCCCTGTCTGACCTACAATATTCCTACCTAACTTAGCTGTCTATGACACCAGGAGCTCATGCATGCACTCTACCACTGAATTATACCCGCAGCTCAAACTTGAGGATTTAGAAGAAAAAAAGTTTTTTTCAAATTGTAAATTCAAAGTCGGCCATGGTGGCTCGATCCTGTAATCCCAGCACTGGGGAGGCTGAGGCAGGAGGATTGCTGCAAGTTCAAGGGCAGCTTGGGCTCCATAGTGAGTTTAAGGCTAGCCTGAACTAGAAAGTGAAACCTTGTATTAAAAAAAATTTTTTAATACAAAATTTCAAATATACACAAAAGTAGGAAAAATAATACACTGGCCTTCAACAGTCATCACGTTCCTGTCATTTTTGTTCCACATCCCCTGTCCATACATGTCTTCTTTTGAGTTATGGTAGAGCAAATCTGAGGCATCATATCATTTCACTCATAAATATTTCATAGATTATCTACATCAGATATAGACTTTTAAAAAACTATAATAGATGGATACAGTGGCACACACCTGTAATCCTGGCTACTCAGGAGGCTGAGGCAGGAAGATCACAAGCTTGAGCTCAGCCTGGCCAGTGTAGTGAGACTCTGTCTCAAATGAAGGGCTGGGGATGTAGCTCAGGGGTAGAGCACTCCTGGGTTCACACACACACACACACACACACTATCCACATGGTCGCTCAGAGCCATGCTTTGCATATCTCCCTTAAAGTCCCTCTCCTCACTGTTTTTTGTTCCTTTCGTCTGCTTTCCTCTCCTTCCCTCCTTCCTCTCTCTCCCTCTTCGTTGTGCTCCATCTTTTCGATTTGTTTTGGGGGCTGAGGATTGAACCCAGGACCTCCCAGTTGCTGGGCAGTGCTCCTCGGTGGAGCTGTACCCCGACCTGTTATGTTTTTAATTGCGTTCGTTTGTGAGCGAAGGATTGGGTCATTCTCCTGGAGGGCCTGGCCAGGTCTACCCTTGTGGTAACCCTTGCTCCGCCCCATTCCTACAGACTGACGTGCACCTAGCAGCCCGGTCGGGCTCCTGCTCAGTCTGGGGCTGGGGTCCATTCGCTTTGTTTTGGCTCCTGTGCGGTTGGAGGTGCTCTCCGCCCGCGTCCTGCCCTGTCAGGAGCCCTGGTGTCTGCCTGTCCCAGGGATCTGCTGCATGGGCGCACGAGGCAGCTGCGGCCTGAGAGTTAATGCTGTCAGGATCCCGGAAGCTCACCGAGTGACTCAGCGTCCATTAGTGGTGGTGGTTAGGTGCATGACCTCGTCCGACACCGTGGGGTAGTCGTTTTCTAGACCCGCCGTCCTCTCAGGGAGCGTCCTCTCAGGGAGCGTCCTCTCAGGGAGCGTCCTCTCAGGGAGCGCTTCACGTGCGCGCTGTCTGGCTCGCTCTGAGCACGGTAACATTTCAGGAGCAACGGTGAGATTTTACAGCCTCGAGGTGAAGAGTGAAAACTCTGTGCGCGAAGTCGGGACGGTTGTCCTGGTGGTTAAATAACAGCTCCGACTGGTACAGTGGGAGTCCAGGTGCCGAGCGTGGGTGTGCCGTGTGCGTAGTTAAGGGTATCTGACGTGTGGGTGTTGGCACAAACTTGTAATCCTGGTACTCTGGGAGGCCGAGACAGGAAGACTGAAAGTTTGAGGCCAGCCGGGGCAGCTTACTGACTTGGGGACGCTGTCGCAAAATCAAAGAAGACTGGGAATATAGCTCAGTGTGAAGGCCTGTGTTCAATTCCTAATACAAAAAAAAAAAAACAACACAAAAAACAAACCAAATCCCCCCCGCAAAACAAAACAAAAAGCCACTGAGGAAAGAGCATTCTGTATCCCTGACTGAAGAGCAAAATAAAGAGAAAAGTTCTATAAGCTGGGCGTGGTGGCACATGCCTGTCATCCCAGGACTCAGAGGCTGAGGCAGGAGGATCTCTGTGAGTTTGAGGCCAGCCTGGGGTCCATAGTGAGTTCAAGGCCACCCTGGACTACGTATCAAGACCGTCCCTGTCTCAAAAAAAAAAAAAAAAAAAAGTTCTAGAAGAACACTGAAGTATTTTTCTACTAAAATAAACCTTGTCAAGGAATGTACCTTACAGCAGAGTGCTTAGCAGTTGCAAGGCCTTGGGTTACAACCCCAACACAGCGAAATCAAAAAAGGAAAGGAACTTACTGAAATATAAGTTAAATACAACAAAATGAAGACGTTTATTAAGAATGTCTTTAGTGCCTGTCCCGGTGCTTTATTGAAAAGCTAGTATAGATCACATGGGTTGAATAAGTTTGGACCCAGGTGTACGCACCCGCGAACCAATATTTTAGTCAAGATGCGGAGCGTTTCTGTCGTGGGAAGTTTCCCGTATGCTCTTTGAAATGTGTTTTCCCCTCCCCACCCCAGCCCATTACTGACCTGATTTTTATCAGGAGACTAGTTTTGCCTGTTCCAGACCTGCAGATAAAGGTGGCCATACGGTGTACACACTTTATCTGGCTGCTTCTAACACGGTAATGAGACTCATTCATGTGTTGGGTACCAGTGCCTCATTCCCTTTTATTGCAGGTTAATATTCCATGTGACTGTACCACAGATCCCTTACTCGCCTGTCGGTGGGACATTTGACTTGTTTCCAGGTTAAGACTCTTACCAATGAATACGAATATTTTAATAGTAGACCTTTTTTGTTTCTTTTTTGTTTGTTTGTTTCGTTTTTTGAGACAGGGTTGCAGTGTGTAGCCCACGCTGGCCTTAAACTTGGATCCTCCTGTGTCAACCTCCTAAATGCTGGGATTCCAGGTGCCACCGCAACAATTTAAAACCACACCCACAAATTTTCTTTTTTTGCTTTACTTGTACTCATAGCTACATCATCAACCTTTTAACGTTTTTTAAATTTTGAGATGAGGTCTCTCTAAGTTGTGAGTTGGCCAGGTTGGGCTCAAACTTGGGGTCCTTCTACCTCAGCGTCCCGGTGCTGGGAGTGTACTGTGCCTAGCTATGATCTCATTTCTTCAGAGTAAAAACCAAGAAGTAGAATTGTTGGTTCTAGAATAGGCCTTTGTTTCACCTCTTAATAAAGTGCCAAGCTGTGTCTCGAGTTGGCTCTGCCATTTCACACTCCTGCCAGCTGCACAACATTCCTGGCTGGCGCTCCAAGGCCTCTCCTGTGTGGAGCTCGGGGCTCTCCCGGTCTGTTTCACTCTAACTGTTCTTAAATACGAAATGGTGTCTCCTTGCAATTTAATTTGTGTTTTTCTCCTGTTGACTTATAATATGCATCTTTTTATGCATTTATTGGCTCTTGTGGGTTTTTTTCTACTTTTTTACTGTCTTTTTTTATGGAGTGTCTATTGAAGTCTTACCTATTTTAAAAGTGAGTTGTTTTCTTTGTTATTATGGAGTTGTAGGAGTTCTTTCTATAGTCTGGAAGCAAGTCCTTTGTCAGATACACTGTGAATCTGCTCTTCCCATAAGTGGTTTGTCTTTTCAGTTTCTTAAGCATCCTTTTTTTTTCTTTGTCTTTTTGAGACAATGTTTCACTATGCAGTTAACCTCAGTTTGTAGCCCAGGCTGGCCTCCAACTTGCAGTGATCCTTCTGCCTCAGCCTCTCAGATGCTGAGATATAGGCATGCACCATGGCACCTAGCTCTTAAGTATCTTTTGAAGAACAAAAATTTTTAACTTTTTCTTTTCTTTCTGGTTTTCTGAGACAGAATCTTACTATGTAGTTCAGGCTGGCTTTGATCTCCCTGGGATCTTTCTGCCTCAGCCTTCTGAGTGCTGGGGTTACCGGATGTGCCACCATGCGTGGCAAAAATTTTAAATTTTGATGAGGTTGAACCTAACAGTTTTGTTTTTGTTTTTAAGACAGGGTCTCAAAAAAAAAAAACAAGGCTGGCTTTGAATTTACTGTGATCTTCCTGCCTCAGCCTCCCTAGTCCTGGGATTGTAGATGTGTGCCACTACATCCAGCTGTGGTTGTTTTTAATGGTGCTTTTTGTGTCCTAAGATGTCTATTCTGGCGTGGTGACTACTTTCTCTTGCTAGAAGTTGTAGACACATGCTGTACTGAGATTGCGGTCTGTGGATCATTGAGACTTAATCTTTGTGTGCAGGATGAAGTAACAGTTAGGGCTGTTCTCCCAGCGCCATTGGCTGAAAAGGTGCCTGCTCCTTGGGCTTTGCTGCCTGTCAGCTGAGCCCTTGTGGACTCCGGGCCATGCCCCCGGGTCATCAGGCTCTCCTTAGACAGCGCCACGCTGCACTGTTACCGTAACTCCGAGGGAAGTCAGGAATCCGAGCTGCAGCTTCCCCCCGCACCACACATTTCCTCAGGAGCTTGTCTCAGACAGACAGAATATACATCAGGGAAAGAGAAACGTGCACGAGTATTTCAATACTGAATTCACTGAGACATCGTAAGCGTCACGTCGGTTACCTTTGGCCTCTACAAGAGGTGCTCACAGTGGCGGCCGTGACATTTACCAGTACGGACCGCTGCGGAAGTGCGCACACACTTCCTGGCGGACTGTATATAACGAACTAGTAGGACAGTTTTACATCCGTTAAGCGTTACTAAGTGCACAGATGCTGTGCGAAGCTGACCCTTGACCTTGGAAGAGACCTGCGCTTGAATGCCATCGTCTCAGCAGGTGTGGGGGTCTTGGGGGGATCTTGTGTATTTCTAGTGGCGCCGTTCAACTGGGGCGTTCACCCGCATTTCTTGTGCCTAGAATTTGACTTAGACATGAAGTTCCTGTGTGCTCACGTTGTCTGTGAACACATCATACTGTTGGAGCCCAGTTGTGCTTTGGCCCCGAGCGCCCCGCAGAACCGTCTTCCAGGCCCATCTGCCCGTAGGCTCCATCATTTGTGGCTTCGGGCCCTTCCGTCCCTCTCCCCTAGGCCTGGCTGTCCTTGGGTCTGCACCACCCCGGGGTTCTGGGGGTGGGCCCTTCAGGAGGAGCCTCACGGGAGGAGGCTAGAGTGCAGGGCTGAGGCCTGGGGGACCGTCAGGACCCCTGCCCGCTTCTGGGCTTCGCTTGCTCTTACTGTGGGGAGAGCAGCCCGCTGCTCTGCGGTGGTGCCTCCTCACCTCCAGGCCGCAGTCGTGGGCCCGCACCTCCAAAATAGGGAGCAGAGTAACTCTCGCCTCTTGCTGATGAGCTCAGCTCTTGGTACAGTGAGGGCGAGCGGGCTGACAGGCTTTCACGTCAAGCCGCAATCTAGCGTGTGAAGAGGAGAGCCCTGGTCTCGGTCTATGGATGTGTGGCGAGTGTGTGTGTGAGTGCACGCGTGTGTTTGCATACTTGTCTCCATCACACATCACAGCTGGTGATCAGTGGTGTCTGCTGGGGGGTGCTTGGTAACGACCGCAGCGGAGCTGGCAGGGAAGGTGCGGAAGAAAGGCCGGCCGCGAGCTCATGGGCACTGAAAGTGTGACCACTATTTGCGCTGGGTGAAAACATGGCTTAAGGGACTTTTTGAGTTACTGAGGCCCAGAAGAGATCACTAATTCCACCCAGCCTCTCACTTGACAGGTGAGAAATAGGGGTAAATCTGCTCAGCAGCCCATGGCTAGAATCAGAAGATCATTTAATTAAAAAAAAGACTGTCTGCAAATGTAATATATTTTCTGGTAGATTAACTCATTCTAGAGATGGAAAAACAAAGCAAAAACATTTTTTTTTTGAGACAGGGTCTTGCTGTGTAGTCCAGGCTGGCCTTGAACTCATGGCGATCTTCCTGTCTCAGCCTCCTAAGTGCTGGGATTATAGGCATGTGCCGCCATGCTTGGCTCAATATTCTTAATTTTTGCAGAAGGAAGCAGGATAAAGTTCTGAGCTTTCTGTCTGCCTCACAAAGGCACCACCATTTGTAGCTAAAGACAGTGTGTTCATTCGGGGCTTTTCTGTGAAACAGTCCCTTACCCACATCACCCATGTCCCCCCCCATGCGGGTGGCCAGGATGATTCAGGTCTCTGGGCAGGGAACTGGCAGGGTTTTCTCCAGCCACGGATGACCTGGTCCTTTAACAAAGCAGTGTCGCTTTGAGGATCTCCCCTCCTTGCCTCGGCACGAACACAAGCTCTTCATCACAGCACTGCTTCATCGTCACGGAGCGCGGAGGCTGCCCAGAGCGCGCAGGGGACTGCGTGAGGGAGGCCGAGTCTGTGCAGGGGGCAGCTCACCCCAGGGCGAGACGGCTGGAGCTGCGGAGCCCCGGCCAGCCGGGGCGACAGGGCTGAGTGCGAACAGTGCTCCGGCTGAGGCTTCCGGAGGCACCCTCCGCGCACGGCCGGCGGCAGGGCTTGTGCGGTGTGATCCCCAAACGGCGAATGTATTTTTAAAAATGTTTTACAGTGAGACACGTTGCCAGAGTCCTCCCGCTCGCTTCGAAAAACTCACTGTCCTTCTTGCCAGTTTGTGAAGCAGCCCTGGGGCCCCCTTTCCCGAGTGTCATCACGAGGTGTGGTCAGAGTGCAGCACATGCTGCTGCCCTGCCGAGCGCAGCCACAGGAAGGGCTGCCTTACAACGTTCGCATCCGTCGCATTCTCCGGGGCTGGCCCTTGCGCCTTCTCACTCCTCCCACAGTCAGAATGACCGTGAAAGATAAACGTCTGGAGCCGGTTCAGGACATTGAGCAGCCACAGCAGGATAAAGACACTCCTGAAAGAGGACTCGCAGAGCTGCTTCAGAAAGTTGCAGGAATGATGGGATAAGTGTGTGGAAGTGAGGAGGACAATTTTGAGGGGGATTACTGACAACGTGTCTTTCACTGTAATAACTTTTTTTTTTTTGAGACAGGGTCCCTCTCACTGTGTAGCCCAGGCTGGCCTCAAACTCACAGAGATCCTCCTGCCCCAGCCTCCTGAGTACTGGGATTATAGGTATGCCCCACCACACCCAGCTCTGTAATACATTTTTTATATTAAAAATTCTGCCTGGCAAGCGCCAGGTCCTGAGTTCGACCCCCCCCCCAAAAAACCCCCCCAAAAAATTAAATTAAAAATTCATTGTATTTTTCTACCACACCGTGTGTCATCTGTCTGTCAGGGTTCTTCATCTTTTTTTATGTGTAGCAGGTAGGTAAAGCCTGCAGATCCCTTTTAGAATCATGAGGCTTTTTTGGTTTCCATGTTTTTATCACATCAGAGTAAACCAAAGTATTTGCATTGCACCAGTTTTGAAGTGGACGTGCAGTGGTAGTAAATGCACTCCTGCGTCATGCAGCCCCTGTCCCTGTCCTCTCTGTGGCTCTTCCGTCTTGTGTGCCTGGGATCCCATGCCTGTTAGATCGTAAGTCTCCATTTCCGGTCTCCCCAGCCCCTGGCAACTGTGATTCACTTCATGCCCCCCGCAACCCCCCCACAAGTCTGGCCAAGTGCTCAGGCGCTGATGCGGCAGCTCGCAGAGCTGCGGACTCACTGCCGAGGGCCGTCTGTGCTGCGTTAGGGCTGAGGACGCCCGGGCGGCTGGGCATTAGCTGACGGCAGGGCAGCCGGACGGGATTACGGCCAGTGGGGCAACCTTCTGTGCCGTGGGACAGGGAACCCCGCATGTGAATTGAGAACCAATATGTCTTCATCGGATGGATGACAGTTTGGAATTACTCATTCTACTTCACTAATTCTTGAAGGTCTCTGAAAGGCCTTCTGCTGGGTGCGGTGGCACAGTTTTGTAATCCCAGCTACTGGGGAGGCTGAGGTAAGAGGATCGCAAGTTTAAGGCCGGCCTGGACAACCAGTGACACCCTGTCTGTTGTTTTTTTGTTTTGTTTTGTTTTGTTTTCTGTTTCGGGGATTTGGGTTCCGGCCTTGCGCTTGCCAGGCAGGCGCTGTGCCGCTGAGCTAAATCCCCAGCCCCAACCCTGTCTCAAAATAAAAAAAGGGACAGGAATGCAGCTTAGTGTGAAAGCCTTGCGTTCAGTTCCCAGTACGGGGGAAAAAAGCATATCTGTTATATTTGTGTATAGTCTTAAGTATTTTCTGTTTTCTCTATCCCGGATACTCATTTGGGAGTTGTTTTCTAGAACTTAGAAATCTCAGAAGAGTCAGCTCCGAAGAACACCTTGGTCAGACCCTGAAGAAAACAAAGTCCAGTCCAGTGTTCACAGAAGTCCGGGGTAAGTCACCTTCGCCTGTCATGCCTTGTATCCTTGCATCACCGCCGGTGCTTAATAAGTAACTGGGGAGATGGATAATGTGGAGGCAGGGCCGCGCATGTTTGACCAGCAGTCTTTCCCCTTGCTTGCCCTATTTGTACTGTACATACCTTCCGGATGCAGTCAGAGCAAAATGTCAGTTCCTTGCAAGAGAGATGCAGTCAGAGGGCTCTTGGGCTTAGTACCCCGAATTTTAAATCTGAGGGAGTGAGTCCAGGGAACCGGCTTTAACAGTCACCCAGCCGCCTCCCCGCCAAGAAGCGCTTAGGCGGGGTTGGAGCTTGTCCAGAGTGCGCGGCCGTGGGCACTTCCTCGGTCTGGTTGCCTTCGGTCGGACCCCATTTCTTGTGCAGCTTCTTCAGGATCGAAGTCAGCAGAGCGCAGCCCTGGCTGAGGTCTTCGGGGTGAGCCCGAGAGCCCCGTGCCCCGGCCCTCTCCGCTGCCCTCTGCAGAGCCGCGCGCACCCTTGGGCCGCAGGAGCTCGGCCTCACGGGCGGAGGGGCCGTCAGCGTCTGGGACGCGGCTGTGACGGCCTTCGTTCTCCTCCCCAGAGACTGGTGCCCGCAGCGAGGTGGACGCAGCGTGAGGCCTGTGCGCCTTCCCGGCGGCATCTGACGCCGAGGGCCGAGGGGGCTGCTGCCCGGCCTGGAGACCCCCAACTGCGGCATCGGCCGCCCTCGCCGGGAGCCCTGCGCCCTGCTGCGCCCTGTTGTGCCCAGCCGCGGCCGCGGCCTCGGGGCTTTGGGCCTTGTCCGCCCTGCTCTCGGGGACAGGCTCCGGGAGATCGAGCTTCGTATGGGTTTTTATATTAAAGAACAAAACACCTCCATTTTAACTTGTAATTTAATTTTTTTAAAGAAAATGCCTCTGTGTCCCTTCTAAGAGAGCTGATCAGTTTCAGTCAATAAAAACTATTTTTAATAGTAAACAAAAGCACTCTTCTTTGGTTTCCTCCAAGGCACAGGGACATAGTAAGGCAGGTCAGTCACTGTAAGCCAGACCTGGCGAGCGCCGCTCCCCGGGAACAGGAGTGTTTTTAAGCATTTCAGAGAGCAAATGCTGTCGTGCTGGACAAACGCCGCTTTGTTGGAGGCCTCAGCGTTCGCTCGGAGATGCTTTTCCCAGGGCTGGGAGGGCCGCCCGCTTTGGCTTCCGAATCAGAGTGCTGCAAAGGGGCGCGGTGGGCTTGGCCGTGCTGCTCTGCGGGTGGGCACCACCACAGCCCCTCTGCCAGGGCCAGGCATTGGCGGCTGAGCAGGCCCGCAATCTCCCAAAGACTGGACGGCGAAGCCTTAAACAGATGAGACAGTCGGAATGATTGTAGGGCTCCCGGAGGGTTCAACCCTCTCACAGAATTCAGGACTCTCTGGGTTAAGACCAAGACTTCCCCGGCAGCGGGTGTTTATTAGGTTTTCAAACAAAGGAGGGGAAGACTGGGGGCTGGGGATTTAGCTCAGCGGCAAAAGCGCCTGCCTGGCAAGCGCAAGGTCGTGAGTTTGGTTCCCGGTACTGGAGAAAAACTAAAAAAAACTAAAAAAAACTAAAAAAAAAAAAAAAAAAAGGAGGGGAAGACTGAAGAAAATGGCAGGAATCTGGGCAGGACTTGGGAATCCTCGTAAGGACTTCTCCAAGTAATACTTTCTGTTAATTTGGGAGAACTCTGTTATCTCCAGGAAGGCCTTCACCGCAGGAGTGAGATGCCTGCAGCTACAGTCTCCTTGTAGTTAATTGGAGTTGGAGCCAGACATCCTCAGCTGTGGCCCTATCTTGTCCTCTGAGGCATCACAGCTTCACAGGCCAATACTGCCTCAGTGGTGACCAGTGACTCACAGAGGTTCACTTACTATGAGTCCGTTACCCATCTCCAGACAAGAGCCTAGGCCTCAGGCCATAAACACATAAACATGGGAAGCCGTTGGTGAATATTAAATCCTGCTCAGAGCCACTTCGGAGTGGCTGCTCTGCTTAATGCTAGGCAGAAAAACTTCAGGGAACTAAGGACTTAAAAAGAATTAAACATTACTGTATGGCCAAAAGTATTTTTAGCTCACAGGATTGTAGTATCAGCAGCACCTAATCTAGTTGTGTCTGTGTGTGTATGTTGAAAATAGTTGCAAGAAAAATAGATTTTAGGTTTTACATTTGTAGGATCTTTTTTATTTGTTTCAAGACAGGGTCTGAGTATTTATTTATTTATTTATTTGTACCAGGAATGAAACTCAGGACCTTATGCTTGCCAGGTAGCTGCTGTGCTACTGAGCTATATCATCAGCCCTGGGGTCTCAGTATTTAGTTCAGGCTGATCTTGAACACACTATGTAGGCCAGGCTAGCCTCGAACTCACAGCAGTCCTCCTGTCTCAGCCTCCCAAGTGCTGGGATTACAGGCATGCACCATCACACCTGGTTAGGTTTTTTTTTCTTTTTTGGAGGGGATAGGGTCTTGCTATGTAGTTTAGGCTGGCCTTGGACTCATTGTGTAGCCCAGGCTGCCTTTGAACTTACAGCAATCTTCCTGCCTCAGCCTCCCAAATCCTGGATTTATAAGCATGCACCATTATTCCTGGCCATCATCATCATTCTTAAGGTCAGCAACAGATCATCTTAAGAAGTGACTGAATTATGCTATAATTTGCCTACCAGAAATGATCTCAGCATTGGAAAAGACTGATATGAGGGTATTTTTAGAATTTGTGGACAGATCTTTTAAGCAGAAGTAGAAATATCCCAAAAGAAATTGATTTCACCGGGGATAGTAGTCCATGGCCTGTAATCCCAGCACTCGGGAGGCTCAAGTCCAGCCTGGGCTATATAGTGAGATCCCTTTTCAAAAAAAAAAAAAAAAAAGGAGAAAATAAAAGAAAGAAGTTGATTTTGAATCAAAACAATACACAAACGAGAACAAGTTTAACCCAACAGTTAGGGTGCTTAGAACGCAGAGGCTGCCGAGGGGGAGGCCGGCTCTGTGGGCTCAGGAAGAGGCTGAGCGTGGGACCTTGTCCTGCTCGGGTGGAACGATCAGGGCTTCCCTCCGTGGTCCTGCCTTGGGGTCCTCCCGTGGTGACTCCAAGCTCGGGTCACCATAGGAGGCGGTAACTTGGTGGTGGCTTTGCAGGTGCGAGGCTCTGCTTCCCTTGGCCTCAAGAGGCCGATCATTAGGGCACCTCGCAGGGCATCTCTCACAAGGCTCAGCGCTCCGAGCCCGTGGGAGCATTACTCAGCAACCTGCCGTGTGCCAGGAAAAGGCACATCAGACGCGATTAAGAAACCAGACACATCTATCAGCACCACCACGGCCAAAGCAGGTTAAAGCCCAGGACGGTCTGCAGTAGATCTATGGGATGGAGAGCACACATCCATCAGTCCTGCGGATAGCAACCTCCGGGTCGTCAGCCAGGTGCAGGCTTAGTTTGCCCAGCAAAGGAGGGAAATCATCCAGAGCACACAGTGGCCCTGCTGGTCACCCAAGACTGGCCGTGAGCAAAACAGGCTTTATCCTCATTTCCAGCCCAGTGAGAGAGACAGATCTTAATCAAACAAGGTCAGGGAAGGAGCAGTGCATGCCAGGGAGGGAGGCTGTGGGATACTGTGACAGCAGAGATAGAGCAAGCACAGGGCAGGGCATTCAGGGAAGGCATCCATTAAGAAGTAACATCTGAAGCAATAGCTGAGTTCACTAACCAGGCAAACAGGAAGTGAATTCCAGACAGTAGTAACAGCATGTGCAAAGGCCCTGAGGCAGGAAGGAGCGTGGTGCATCCACAGATCTGATGGGCTAGGATGGAGCAATATGAAGCTGGAGAGAGGCTGGGCTGGTCACGCACACTGTCAGCAAGGCAGGGCAGGGACTGTCGCACACATCCTTTCATGAGTCCCAGTGATGCCAGCTGTCTGCCTTCTCAGTTCTGCGTAAAGTGGGGTCTAATTTGCATCCCAAATGCATGGTCTTGGTAATATCTTAGGGAGAGGATTAAACAGCCCTCAAGACACTTCAAATTGGGATCTAGGAGCTGGGTGTGGTGGCGTGCACTCATCATCCCAGGACTCGGGAGGCTCAGGCAGGGGGTGAGCACGAGTTTGAGGCCAGCCTGGGCTCACGGTGGGCATCTAATGATGTGGAGAATGTCAGGCAACTGGACACAGCCATGGTGGGCCAGACCTCCTTCCTGAAGATGTTCTGGGAGATGAATCCTGACAACGAGGAGGGGCCAGTTTGTGTCACTGTGTCCCTAGCAGGGGCCTTTCCTAGAATAAACCGGGTGTCAGGTACACCTCCGGCTGAGGTTGGTCTCCTCCCTCTGCCTTTCTTCTTCCACACCGCTGCTGCCGGGCTCCAGGGCCCTGTGTCAGATGCGTCCTGCTCTCCTCTCCATGCAGATGTGCAGCGTCCCGGCTGGAGCAGGCCCGTGGCCCGACACTTGTGAAGCCATTAGCCAAACCTTCCAGAGGATGAAGCCGGACACTGCGGCTGAAATGCCGAGCACAGAGCAGAAAACGCAAGGTCCAGGCTGCTAAGGTTAACTCGCTGTGACACATGTCCAGGCCTCCTGTCCACACGTGAAGGTCCCGGGGTAACCGCTTTTGTCCCCATGGGAAAGGAGTCTGAGAAACAGCTGGCGCGGAGGAAACAAGCCCCTCCGCGGTGGCCCGTCGTTGACTGTGCCTACTGACTAAATTGCCAAAGATTAGAGACAAGATAATTCTCTAGGGGGTGTAGCCTAGAACCTGCCAAATAAGCACTCAACCATCAGCGATTGTTATTCTGCTATTAGTTACTCTGGTATAGAAGCTCTCCGGTGACTGGAATTAGAGAAAGCACGGTTCATCTCTCTGTGGAATGGAGCGAGAGGACAGCCGTGTCCCATACAACTTTCAGTGTCCAGGGTCAGCTCTTGAGCAGGACAGTAGGTCAAAGAGCAGGGACAGGGTTCAAGCTGAGAGTGCTTCGGTCTCACAGGACCACAACAGCAGGCTTCCCAAGGCAGCATCTCCCCTCCGACAGGTAGGTGACCCTGGTGACACCTTGCCTCCCAAATGAAGGGGACTGTAATCCCAGCACTCGGGGAGGCTGAGGCAGGAGGATTGCCAGCCTAGGCTACATAGTGAGTACAAGGCCAGCCTGCACTACAAAGCGAGACTCTGTCATAACAACAACAACAAAAACTGATACATATATGTAGCAGTTTCTCAAAATGAATATAACTATTATGTATCAAAGACATATACTAATAAATTTTTGTTGTTGTTTTTGAGACAGGGTCTTGCCATGTAGTTCCAGCTGGTCTTGAACTCACTATGTAGCCCAGGCTGGCTTTGAATTCAAAGCAGTCCTCCTGCTTCAGCCTCTTGAGTGCTGGGATTATAGGTGTAAGCCATCACGCTAGGCCTAAAATTTTTAAAAATAGAAAAAATTTGAAAGCCTTGGGAATCTTTAGTATGTTTGTGGGGCAACTTCACATCTACATTCTGGTAGGAGAGCTAAGAACAGCAGAAACTGCACATTTTTATTTTTTATCTTGAAATAGGGTCTCACTAAATCATGAAGTGGCCCAGACCAGGCTCGAATTTGCAATCTTATTGCCTCAGCCCCTCAGAGGGTGCTGGGATCACAAGCATGCGCCACCGTGCCCTGAACTTCGGGTTATTTTTCTCTTCAGTCTTACGCCCAGCATTTAGAAGCACGCCTTTTAGGCCACCCCCTGGCATCTGTCACCTCTTGCTCGGGTGGCCCGCCGGGCTCTGCCCTCCGCCGCGAGGCTGACAGCGGCGCCGGGCCGCAGGTGCACAGGAAGGGGAGCTTAGCCCGGGACGGGGAAAGGAGATCGAAGCCCGGCAGGCTGCGTGGGCATCGACCAGGCTCACGGAGGCCGGAGTTGCCCGATTTGTCCCCCAGCGGTGTCGGGGGGGCGCGAGGGTTAGGCGCAGCTTTTCTGTTTGGCTTCCCAGGCGGCTCGCGGTGGGTGGAGCTGGCGGCCTCGGGTCCCCGCGTCCGGTCCTGGCGGGCGGGGCGCGCCGCGCGGG
>NW_004955482.1:5884838-5905636 GCF_000276665.1 Chinchilla lanigera | reverse complement strand
GCGGAGGCCGGGCTGGGGTCCTCGCGCTGCGGCCGCTCCTCCCGCCGCGGGGACCGTGCGCTTCCGTGAGGGGCGCCCCGCTTCCGTTCCTCCTGGGCCGCGGCCGATTATCTGCGGGTGAAAAGTTTCACGGACGTCGCCGGACTCGTTTGCCGGCGCGGGGGCCTCGGCCGCCCAGCCCGCCGCCCGCTCGTTAAACGCCGGCGCCCGGCAGACGGAAACTTCCCAGGCTCCTTCCTGCGCTCCCACGCGTCCGCTCTGCCCGGCCGAGGCCCATCCCGGGAAGGTGCTGGGTGGAGGTTAAATAATGGCTCGGGTGTGTGTGTACCTGGTTGGTGCCCGGGCCGGCGAGGGAGGCGTCGCGGCGGCTCTGGTGTTCGGCCCCCGCCCCCGCCTGGTGTTTTTGAGACAGGGGCTCGCTGTGCGGTCCAAGCTGGCCGTGAGCTCACGGTGTGGCTCAGTATTTGCTGCAGTCCTCCTGCCTCAGCCTCTTGAGTGCTGGGATCACAGGCGTGCGCCCCCCACCCGGCTTCCGTTCCTTTCTATTTGATGAGCTCGGAGCAGTTTTTGTCCCTAGGAGATGGGTGGAGGGGGACACACTTATTTACCTAAGGAAGTCAACCACGACTGAAATGGCTGAAAAATCTTTACTTTAGAAATGAGGAAGCCAGTCTGAAGCAGGTTAGTGACATTTGCGTTTGTGGGTTCCCTGAGCAAGTTCCTTCTCTCCTGTCCCAGAGGACATCAGTTGCTTTCAAAACAAGTCAGTGCGCACATGCAGTCTGCAACAGCTTTCTTTTGAAATCAGAGGAGACACCGGGGGACCTTCTAACCTTTGCTCTTCGGACTGACAATGAAAGTGAAAATAGAGCCCAGGATGTCAGTGCTCCTGCTCCCAGGGCCGGAGCCAACCTGGTTACAAATGATTAATGTACCCGTGTGGTCGCTGTCTGCGTCATCTGGTCCAGCCCGAGAGTCTGTCATAAGAGAACAAGCATGGCATTTAATTTAAAGTCATTAATACATAATGAATTGTGCCAGGAACTTGCAGAACACAGGGAGAGACACTTAGAACTGGCAGAGGGAACCTGGGTGTTGTGGGAACTTCCTTTACTCACAGATGTTTGGATATAAAGGGGAGTTCATTGATCTTGCTCAGAAATGATTGTAAGGGCCACCTTCCCGGATGCCAGAGGCAGAATCTGACGTAGGACCATATAGTTTGGCGGTGGGTTTGTAAGCAAGGTGAGTTGTTTTGTGTGGATCAGTGGGTCTTCTGAGGGTCTGGAAAGGTTACTTAGGACAGCCAGTCTCACTGGACCTGCCCGCCCCACGGCCCCTTTCCAGCACCGATGGAGCTCGGGTCTGGAGGCTGGATCTGTCTCGGTTGTGACTTACTGAGGGATGTACAAATGAGGTTTTCTAAGTGGTTAATATTTAATTAGATCTCTCCCAGAAATATCCAGTGAGCTGCCAGCCAGGCCCCGCGGTGGAAAGGGCCCGGAGAGACTGGGCTCCTGCTTCCGTGTCTCCTTTGGGACAGAAAATAGCACGTCCGCTCCTGGGACCGGCTTGCAAGGCGCAGCCTGCCTTGACATTGACCGCAGCTGCGGCAGGCAGTGGGGCTGGCTTAGAAGCTAACTCCTCCCTGCCCACCAGCTTTGTTTGTCCTCTCTTGGGTCAGGAGGAAGAGAAAAGCTCCGGAGTTTGCTTTCTGGACAGGCCACGCCATGCTTTGCAGCTTTCAGGAGTGTTAGGGGAGGGCCACCAGGTTTTGCCCTGGGCAGCCTGCGCTTGTGGCTGGGGTGGGTCTCGAAGTCCTGAGATGTAGGACTGAGTGTGTGCCTGACCTTAGCAAGCATCCAGAAAGCTATCTGTTCTTCCCTGTGACTTTATCCTTTCGGGACAAAGCCCCTTTTCAAAATAGGCAAAATTGTATTGGCTGCTTCTCATTGTTCTACTCTGTGTACAGAATACTACAGAATATGTTAGACCTGCGTGCTGAACCTGGAAGTATTCAAAAGATGTCTGTACTTTGGAAGGCTGAGGCAGGAGGATGGCAAGTTCAAGCCTTGCCTGGGCAATTTAGTGAGACCCTGTCTCAAAATAAAAAGTGAAAAGGATTGGAGATGGAGTTTGGTTTAAAGGTCCTGGGTTCAATCCTTGGTACTGCAAGGAAAAAAAAAAAAAAGCTAGCATGCCTGCAGGAAGCATACTTGTATGCAGGAAGACCTGATTTCTAGCTGGTGTCCCTGAGCAAGTTGCTTAACTCCTAAATGCTTCCTGTCCTGTAAGGAGAGGGTGAATTCAGGCTGCTCTGAGTATGAGCGATACCGGGGAAGAGACTGAGTAATGGCCCCACAAGGATGTTGGGTCCCAGGCCCTGGAACCAGTGCGTGTGCTGCAGTACTGGGTAAGGGCAGTGGAAGCACGGATCTGCGGTGCTCGGTGCCTGACTTGGAGCGGGGTGCGCTGCATGGGGGACCAGGTGGGCTCCGCGGAGCCACAGGGTCTTCAGGCACAGATGAGAGACCCCACCGCCCATGGAAGGTGTTGAAAGAAGCCACCAGGGCACGGGGGCTGCCTCCGTAGTCTGCAGGGTGTAAACTTCTGTTGTTTTAGGCCGCTAAGCCTGCTTCTGGCAGTTTGTTGTAGCAGTCAGTGCAGAGACAGTTTCGAGGCTGGCGTTTTCCAGGTCGGTGACATAGCTGCGCAGCCTGCATGGCAGGGGACTCTTGTGAAGGCTCCCGTTTATCCACAGTTCGGAATGCCTAACCCTGCCTGGGAGAAACAGAAGAGCCACGGGCAGCATTTTGGCTCATCCAGTAAGTAGCTTCTGCAGAAGTAAACAGACAGGTGAAGTTCATTTCATTTGGAGCATTTGTTTGGTACTGGGGATTGAATCCAGGGCTTTCACACCGAGCTAATTTCCTAGTCCTTTTATTTTTTATTTTCAGAGCGGGTCTTGCTAAATTACCCAGGCCGGGCTCCAACTTCCGATCCTCCTGCCTCAGCCTCCCATGGTGCTGGGAGTAGCTATATCTTTTTTATTTAGTCCAGTGTGGCCTTAATGGAGCCCTTTCAGCAGGTAATCGCTAAACATGAGTGGGACATTTCACGTTTTGCTTCTTCGCTAAGTCTCTGAAATCAGGTGTGTATTTGACACAGCTCACGTGTCGGGTCTCAAGAGCCCCACACAGCGGCGCAGTGTCAGCAGCACCGGGAGCTTTTAAAGTGCAGTCTGCAGGCCTCGGCAGTGGCTGATTCTGTCGGGATTAGAACCCTGAAAGTGGGATAGAACCGAGCTCTCCTGGCCGGGTGTCCCTGAGACTCGTTACTAGCAGCAGACGTCAGGGCGCAGACTGCTGTCTGGAGCTTGCCCCGAGTTCCTGGGGGGAGCGCATCTTCTCCAGACCCCTGTGCTTGTGCGGGCTGGGCCCTGTGCACGCCCGCCCTTCACGAACAAGGAGTCTCCAGTGTGAGCCGTCCCTCCCCTCCCCGGGCCTCCGGAATGTTTACATCAATGAACATAGGTTCCTGGCCCCAGTGTGGAAGACTCCTGACCGAGGCGTGGCTGGGATGTGTCCGCCCACTGTAACAGGGCTAAGCCTCTGCGGGTGCCACCGCGCTGTCCCCTCCCCACCACGTCCCCAGCAGCAAGCAGAGTCCCACTGCCCACGGTTGAACGGCCAGAGGCAAGCCAAGGTCCCTCTGCCGAAAGGACCGTGCCCAGCCACCCCCCAGGCCACCTCCTGAAGCTCCAGGTGGCCAGAAGCCCTCCCTCGCGTGTCACCTTCCTGAGGCCACTTGTTGGTTGGGAGGCTGCCTGTCCTTTGCCCTCCTGACTCCTGCCTGTGTTCTCAGGACACGGGAGTGTGCTGTCAGAGGCCACGCATCATCCTTCGTCCACACTGGCAGGGAGGGACACCAGCTGTGGCTTGTGGCCTGAGGCAGAGCAGCCAAGAGACTGGGTGAGGCCTGGCTCTTGTCACTTTGCTGCTCTGTGCCTCAGTTTCCTCACCTGCAAAATGGGGGTATTGGCAGCGCCCCCCCACACACCATGGACGGGCAGAGGATCTGTAGGCACGCGTAAGCCTGGTGTGTGATGGTGCTGGGTTCATCGTGTGCAGAATAGAGATCGTCCCCGTGGGGTGCTGACCCAGGCCCGAGTTTAGGCAACTGGAGGCAGGGCTGCTGGGGGCACAAGGTGAGGAACAGCCGGCCCTGGAGGAGTGAGCCACTGTGTGAACCTTCCAGATGTTCTCCAGGATAGCCGCGCTGCAGGGGGCATATAAGGGAGGGCACCCCAGGGAGCGTGGGGCCAAAGTGGCCTGGGAACTGACCCCCACATTTGCAGTCCTGGGGCTTGAACTCAGAACCTCGTGTGTGCAAGGCAAGGGTTCTACACCGAGCTACTTCCTCAGCTCTTTTTTATTTTGTGTTGGGTCTTATTAATTGCACAGCTTGGCCTTGAATGCTTGTTCCTCCTGCCTCAGCCTCTCGAGTAGCTGGGATTATAGTTGTGTGCCACCCACCTGGCTAGAATGGTCCTCCCTAATAGGAGGAGAGTGCAGACATGGCCCTGAGGCCGGGATCCAGCCTGGAACTTGTGAATGAAACCCAGGCGGCCCGAATGGAAACCTCTGGAGTAGAAACCTCTGGAGCGGCATCAGAGAAACCCAGCTGCCAACCAGAGACCTTGGCCCTGCCGGGGGACTGTGCTTGGCGGCCTTGCCTGCCCCAGCTCTGCTGCCCGCCTGCCAGCTCCTACTTAAGTCAGGGCTGGCTCAGGTGTCACCCTGTTTGTAAAGCCACCCGCTGTTTGTGAAGCCTCCTCCGCCAGAACTTTCCTGCGCCTCCCTCGTCCCCATGGCACAGTTTGTCCCCATGTCCCCTTGCGGAGCCGGAAGCAGAGGACAGATGTGAGGCTGGGCCTGCTTCAGCCCTGGTCAGCACCTGTCCGTCCACTATGGCCCAAAATTCTTGGGCACGACGGCCTGCTACTGAGTAGGCTTGGCCCGGGGCCCGCAGCAGCCCTCTTGGGTGCCATCCTTGGTGACATGCCCGTGCAGATGTAGCTTAGGTGCAACTGCTTTTTCCTCCGGTGCAAATAAACACCAGCCTCAAACTGCCACGGGCTCGTCTGCTGGGGAGCGAGTGACTCAGTGCCCTGGCTTGTGGGACAGACAGGTCTGCAGTGACTTCACCAGTGCCCGGGAGCGAAACCACCGGGCTGGGTCCCGGCCTGCTCCACGACTGGCGTGGTGGAGGTGTGACTCAGGGTCGGTCTTCCTGCTCCGTGTGTCACCCGCAGAGCCAGGAACACAGGTGGCAGTGGGTTGGGCTATGGATTTGTCGGCATCCTCGCCAGCGTGGATTCTCCCTGGGGCTCTCTCGGACGTTTGAGCTGCTGTGGCCCAGTTTCCTGAACGGGGGTGGTGGCGGGCTGGGACCCATGGGGCAGGGGCGCCGGTGGAGAGGGACGGCCGAGCGTGGCAGCCTGGCGCTTCCTGTCGGGGCAGCAGTCGTCTCTGCTGTGCGTGTGGCCTGTCTCGGCCGCCGCGGCCACAGGAGTGCCGTGTGCCGTCATCCGTGGCCTTTGAGGCGGCGCGGGTGCCTGAATGAGCGCGCTCCGTCCTGAAAGCACAGAGCAGAATGACCCAGCGTGCTGCCAGCCTCCCCGCCGCGGCGCTCTGAAGAGCGTTTCTGTCCCTGCCAAGGGCTGCTGTGGGCCTCGTGATAACAGCACAAGGAGGCTTAAGTTGATTCATTCCAGGGTTGATTTTAAAAACAGGAATCGTTTTATAGCTACTTTACCATTTAGCTCTTGTGGCTAAATTATTAGCTGGAAAGAGAGGCAGCGCCTTGCAGTTGCCCAGCCCTCGGTTGGAAAGTGCTTTGTGCGTCCGAGTGTCCCTCTCACACGTGTCCAGGAAAGATTTACTGGGCTTGGGGCAGGCGAGGAGGGGCAGCCGAGCACTTGCCCAGCGCGTCAGGCCCTGCGCTCAGCCCCCAGCGCTGCAGAAAAATAAAACAAAAAATGACAGATGGGTGATGGCCAGGCATGGTGCGGGGCTGCAGCGGGGAGCCGGAGGGCGCTTGACCCTTGTGTCTGCGGGGAGCAGCTCTGGGGCTGCGGAAGCTCGAGTCTGTGCGGAGTGGGGCGGGTTTGCGCACTAGCTCTGCAGTCCTGTGAGCTCTGACCCGCGTCCTGGTAGTGCCGGTGCGCTGGAAACGCCCTGTGCAGGTGGCGGTGCTCCGTCCCTGGGGAAGCGCGACAGAGAAGCCTGACCGCGTGCAGTGCACGGTCCTCCCTCCTGTGTGTCACTGGACGGTGGCCGACCTGGAGCTGCAGAGGTGGGCGCTGCGGGTCACCTGTGCTTCCATTCCAGGGGTCGGGGAGGGGGCAGCGTATAGTGGCAGACAGACGTGACGGCAGTGCTGCAGATGGGGATAAGCAGGATGTGAGAGCACGTAGAAGGTGGCTGTGGGCGCAGGAGGGGCGCTGCAGCCCTGAGCTGGGCGGTGGAGGAGGCTGGAGTGGACCCTGGCTCTTGGGTGGAGGACAGAGGCGGGCACAGGCTGGGGCACAGCAAGGCTCTGTGCAGTGGTGCCGTGACTGGCTGGCTCACGGCACGGTGCCGGGCTGGTCCCCTGCCCACACCTGTCCACCCTGCGCTGTCCTAGCCCGCCGCTCCCTCCCTAGAACTCCTGCCCTGGAGACTGCACCTGCCTGCCACCCGTGCCTCTGCGGGAGTGGGGAGGGCCACCCCCAAGGCCGCCGCAGTTCCACACACTGGCCCCAAGTGCACCCAGCCGGGGGGGAGTCGAGTGGAGGCTGCTTTTCTGGACTGTCTGAGCCTCCTCCCTACGAGTCTGACAGGAGTCGGGGTGCCAGGCAGCAGCAGATGGACACCCCTGAAATAGTCACCACTGTCCTTAGCACCCTTCTGTCCCCAGTGCTGGGTTTCTACTTCGCCTTCAAGGTCACGATCCTGGAAGGTTTCTCTCCGTGGAGGTGTACCCCGTGGGCCTCAGGACTAATTACCCGTGTCCCTGCCTGCTAGGACAGTTGTGGCCCCAGGGCTTCCCAGGGCCCCTGGCCGGAGAGCCCGTAGCGAGGCCTGGGCTTCCAGGAGCATCCCTCCTTAAAGAAGTGAGCTCCACCAGGCAGGTGGGCGGCATGCTGCGAAGCAGTGTCACCAGAGTCAGGCCCTGCTGGCGCCTTAGCACCCCGAGAGCTCTCAGGACGCCTGGCAGCGAGGACCCTATCCGAGGCCACCCTGTCACCCTGCCCACTCTGGGATGAGGCCTGGCTGCTGCCTGGGAGGGGTGGAGAGGCTGGGGTGCCCACAAACCCGCACTGTGTGAGCACTGGGCCCCCTTGTGCGGCGCCTGGCCACCCCACACATCTGCCGCCCACACAACGGGCCTGTGTTCCAGGCCAGCGGCGCCTGACTGACACCGTCCTGTCCTCTGTGGCTGCATCCCCGGCTCCCTGATTCGGAGATGACTCCATGCGCAGGAGCCCCTGGACAGGCAGGACCGCTCCGCGAGTGGTGCTGCCATCCCAGCAGCTGACTGAGGATGCAAGCCAGGAGCGTGTCACTGTCCGGGCCCAGGCATGTGGAGAGGTGGCAGAGGGCAGAGGGCGCAGGGGGCCCTGAGAAGCCGCCTGGCAGCGGGGCAACGTGGTCTGCAGCCGCCTCACAGGAGTCTTGTGGATCAGGCGGCAGTCATCACTAGAGCCAGCTCAGATGTCAGGCTGGCTGAGACTGGGTTACACAGCTTACGGGACTGTGTCCCATAAGCAAACGGGACACGCCTGGCTTGCAGGGAGGCAGTGCCACCGCCGTGAGCCCCTGCCATGGGGAAGGCGGCGCCTGGGAGCGGGTGATGGTCACAAAGGCTGTGGGACGCAGAAGCAGGCACACCTGCTTCGAGCGCTAGCTCTGCCCTTTGTTAGAGGAGACAGACGAGATACCTAATCGCCTGAGCTTCAGTTTCCTCTCCAAGAAAGAGGCATCTTAAACCAGCTGTCACGGTGGTGAAGACCTGTAACTCTGGCACTACGGGAGGCTGAGGCAGGAGGATTTCAAGTCAAAGCTCAGCCTAAGCAACCTAGCAGTGACTTAATGAGACCCTTTTTCAAAATAAAAAGTGGCTGGGGATGTAGCTCAGTGGAAAGGCCTTGAGTTCGCTCCCCAGTACTAAAAGAAAGCAAGCGGGCAGGAGAGGAAGGAGGAAGAGGGGACATCATGTCCTCCCCGGGGCCCTGCCGAGGCTGTGGGCTGTGGCAGCTGTGTGCTCAGCGACCAGTGTCACTGCTGGGCGGATTCTCCCACCACAGAGTGTCATCTTCCGGGGCTGCTGGGACCCGGCTGCTGCGCAGCGTGGTCCGGCCTTGTGAGCGAATGGCGGAAGCCGGTCGTCCCCACTGAAGCACAGTGGGCGGAGGGTTCCCGCGGCCTGTGTGTGGAGGGGCAGCTGCGGCCTCGCGGGTAGAATCGCTGTGCCCGGCAGGGGAGCCCCGGGGTGGGGAGTGCAGTGGCCCACAGAGCGCACCACGCTGCCCTGGGCAGCCCTGGGAGGCAGCAGGCTCAGTGTCCACTCCTCCTGCTGCCCTCGGCCTGCTTGCCAGCCCTGTTGCCAGGAGGAGAGGACTTGCTGCAGGCGGGGCCTGGTGACAGCGCTGCTGTGCCCCAGCGTCCTGGGCGAGGAGCCCTGAGCCGGGAGCAGGGAGAGCTGCGTCTCAGGGGCCCCGGGGTGCCAAGCAGCGTCGTCCGTGCTCCTTACCCTCCCTGTGTGACGTCTGCGCGGGGGGTGCTGCGTCAGGACCAGGAACAAGGCCCCCTAGTGGCCGACGCGGGTGGCCTCCTCCCTGGAGAGGGGACAGTGTTGCCCTTCATGGGAGGAACAGTGTCCTGGCTGGGGGATCTGGTGTCAGGGCTCCTGGGCTCCTCCCTGAGGACAGAGGCCGCTGTGGGCTGGGCGCCCGTCGGGTGGGTGGGGGAGCAGTGTCACCCGGGCCACCAGCACAGCCTCCACCTGTCCTTCCCAGAGCCCGGGAAGCTCCGTGGCTCTGGTGCTGGGCGTCAGCTGAGCTTCAGCAAGGGCTCAACCAGCGGGGGCTCAGGGCGAGGGGACGCTCCCTTGTCCCTGCCCCGGCCACCTGGGTGCGGGGCCTCTGCCCTCGGTGGCCCCCGAGAGCCCCAGTGGCTTTCGACAGCTGCCTCCGTTGTGCCCACAGGCCATCAGCATCAGCAAGGCCATCAACAGCCAGGAAGCCCCCGTGAAGGAGAAGCATGCCCGGCGTATCCTTGTGTCCGTGCTGGGTCCCCAGGCCAGGGACAGCACGGCAGCGTGTGCAGTCCCGCCCGGGGTGTGCTGGGAACCGGGGAGCGGTTAAAGTGTGGGCACAACCTCCACAATCCTGTCCTCCTGCCCCGGCTGGAAACCTCAGCTCCACGCCCGGGCGGGGTGCGTGGGGGTGCGGGCCGCCACCCTGCATCTCTCGCGTGCCTGCCTCTCTGGGGCGCCCCGACCCCGCGGCCTGCTCCGTCCCTGTGCCCGCACTTGGCCTTGACCTCGTAGGCATCATCCTGGGCACGCACCACGAGAAGGGCGCCTTCACCTTCTGGTCCTACGCCATCGGCCTGCCGCTGCCCAGCAGCTCCATCCTCAGCTGGAAGTTCTGCCACGTGCTGCACAAGGTCCTGCGGGACGGCCACGCCAACGTGAGTGCCTCCCTCGCCGCCCCGGGGCCCCGCCCCGGCAGCGCCTCACTCCCTCGCCCCTCCGCAGGTGCTGCACGACTGCCAGCGCTACCGGAGCAACATCCGGGAGATCGGGGACCTGTGGGTAGGTGCCCTGTCTCGGTGACTCGGCCATGCGGGGGACCCGCCTCTCGCCCTCTTCTGTGGGCAGAGGTCGGGCGGGGGGCAGGGGTGTGTCAGAGCAAAGCCGGTGGGTTGCTTTCAGAGCCTTGCTTTCGGGCCTGGCTGGGGTGATCCCATTGCTGATGGGCCCTGGGGCTCGTGGTGCCGGGACTGGCCGTCCCAGGTGGCGTTCAGAGAGTCCATCTGGGGGTGCAGACTCTGGCTCTGTACAGTCGGGTGGGGGCCGCGTTTCCCGCTTGCTCTGCAGGCCGCTCTAGGCAGAGTGCTCTGAGGCTCCGGATGGAGTTAGGGTCCCCGGGTGGGAGCAGGGTCTCAGCCCCTGCTCTCTCATCAGCAGGCAGGGTCCCCAGAACAGACCTGAGGGACCCCTGCATTTTATCCTTGTCCCTGGATGTCAGGGACGCGGGCTCACAGGGCCTCCGTAGACAGCCCGGGCTGCAGTGTGGGTGGCGGAGCCAGGAGGACCAGGACAGGGCAGGCGTCCCGCGTGCCTCCCTTATCTGCCCGTGGCACTTTCATGAGGTGTCCCGGGCGGAACTGGCCCATTGCCCTGGACAAAGTGCCCTCTTCTCAGGAGAGCGCCCTGGCTAGAACAAGCAGGACTGAGATAAGGGCAAGTAGAGACAGCGGTGGGGGCCCGGGCAGCGACTGCTGAGTGGATAAGTGACTGCTGAGTGAGGGAGTGCATCCCCTCCCCTTCCCACCTGTTTCCTGGCCTGCCTGGTGCCTGGACCCTCGGGCCTGGCCTCCGGGCAGTGGCCTCACTGAGCTCTGTCCCTGTAGGGCCACTTGCACGACCGCTACGGGCAGCTGGTGAACGTCTACACCAAACTTCTGTTGACCAAAATCTCCTTCCACCTCAAGGTAGTTTCTTGGGGGCTGTGAGCCGGGGCCGCAGGCTCTTCCCGCTGCGACATCCTGGGTGGGTCTGTCCTGGCTGGGGCCTGCCCTCTGCCCCTCCCCAGGGTCTCTCCAGACCCCCGCCTCGAGGTCAGGGCAGCAGCATCGCCCAGCTGGGGCCTCCCCACCTGCTGTCCACATGGAGAGCTGGGCAGGGCTGGCCTGCCAGGGCAGCGCCGGGAGGGCTGCGTGTGGGCTGCCATCCTGCCTGCAGCTGGCGTCTCTCTGCAGCACCCCCAGTTTCCTGCGGGCCTGGAGGTGACCGACGAGGTGCTGGAGAAGGCGGCTGGGACCAATGTCAACAATATGTGAGTCTCCTCCACCACTTCCCCGAGGGAGATCCAGAGCACCTCGCACCAGGAGCGTGGGCAGGAGGGGAGGCCGGGTTCATCTGGAACCTGGACATGTCCCTCCCGCCCCGAGGCTCCCGGCACCCTCCCGACTTGGGGACAGGTGGGGCCCAGCACCCCAGCACCCGCTGCTTCCCTCTCACCTTGCAGCTTCCAGCTCACTGTGGAGATGTTCGACTACATGGACTGCGAGCTGAAGCTGTCAGAGTCAGGTGAGCCGCCAGAGAGGGCGCCTGGCTGCACCAATGGTTAGGCTGATACCTGGCCGGAGCTCAGACCCAGGCCACTGGCCTCCAGGCCAGCACTTGGTCGCTGAGCTGTACCTAGCCGCTGACAGTGTTCTTAAATGTACGCCAGTGGTGGTGATGCACACCCGCAATCCCTGGTAGTTGGGAGGCTGAGGCAGGAAGATTGAAAGTTTGGAGCCAGCCTGGACAACTTAGCAAGATCTTGTCTCAGTGGTAGAGCACTTGGGATTTAAGCCCCAGCACCACAAAAACAAGTTCTTAAAAGCTCCTGTTCCTCTGGGGTCCACACCCGTCCTAGGAATAGGTACCTCCAAAGCGCGACTGACCTGCCGCGGGCACACAGTCTTGGCTGTCCTTGCACCGTGAGCTTCACCCCAGTGGTCCCGAGACGCGGGGGCCTGGGGCGTGGGTGTCGTCCCAGTTTCTGCCTACCACAGGCTCCGGCAGCGCCCCTCCCTGGGAAAGGCCCTTCGGGTCACGATGGCCACCTCTGAGTCACGCAGGGCTTCCTAGCCCGGGAGTCACTGGCAAGCAGGAAATGGGGACCCCAGGATGCTCCATAGCAGCGCAAGCAGCAGATGCTGGAGTCGAGGCTGGCGGAGCCCTGCGCTGGCTCCGAGCCGGGTCTGACAGCGCTCTGGGCCCGGCCCAGGATGGCGCCCAAGGCAGTGTGCAGGGCTGGGCTCTGCGGTGCAGCAGTGCCTGGGCTGTGGCTTTGCGTCCTGGTAGAGGTGCCGAGCCCAAGTCCTCATGGCCCAGAGGGCACCAGGTGGGGGCCACATCCCATGTCCCCACCGGGCTGCTCTAGCCCGGGAGGAGCCGACGTGGGCAGCAGCAGGCCCCACCCACGTGACACAGATGTCTTGAGGAAGCAGCAAATGAGGTCATCCTGGTGGTGCCCAGGTGCAGGGGTCCCCACCCCAGCGGCTCCGTGGCCGGGAACAGGGCGGCTGCTGAGATGTGCGCGACGCCGCGGTGGCCAGGAAACACCTGGCAGTGGGCCGCGGCAGCTAAGCAGGTGCTACGTGGCTCCGGTCCTGCGCGCTCCAGGCCTGGCGTGGTGCGAACTGGAAGTGGAGGGGTGGAAGTGCTCTGCTGCTCCTCCCCCGTCCCCCAGAGTCCGCTCGTGTGCTCTGTGAGGGGCTGCCCAGTCACTGTGCGCCCTGGCCCGCTGCCTGCTCTTTGTCCTGGAGAAGCTGCGGGCAGGGCGGAGACAGTCGTGTTTGTTCTTTGACCTGCGGGCTCCTTCTTCAGACTCAGGCCTGATTGTTGGCCTAGGGGCGGTGAGGGCTGGGATCCTGGTCCCACCCGTCCTTCTCTACACTTCACAGCAGGTGGAGTGCAGCACGGAGCTGTCTCCCTGTCCCACCACCCCGCTGTGACCTTGCAGTGATGGCCACTCCGTTGCTCCTGCAGTTGGCGCAGCTGCCTGGGCCAGGGCTCCAGCTGCGCCACTCATGCGCGCCCCTCCCGCCCATCCCACAGTGTTCCGGCAGCTGAACACGGCCATTGCAGTGTCCCAGATGGCCTCGGGCCAGTGCCGCCTGGCCCCGCTCATCCAGGTCATCCAGGACTGCAGCCACCTCTACCACTACACAGTCAAGCTGCTGTTCAAGCTGCACTCCTGTGAGTTGCCCCGGCGCTGTCAGACGAGTGACAGTGAGCTCTTACCATGTGTGTAGAGAATGGGTTCTGTGAAAACAATCACTGTTTCCCAAAGCAGGAGAAGCACCGGAGTGGAGTGGCGTAGTCCTACTCTTTCATGGCTTTGTTTTGGCACGAGGGTTGCACCGGGGCGTTCACATTGATGACACCCGAGCCCCTTTTCACCGTTCCAAGACAAGGTCTCGGACGGTCATTAAGTTGCCCAGGCCGAGCTCAGACGTGCAGTCCCGCCTCCAACCCCGAGACTGCTGACAGGACAGGCTATGCCGCCGTGCCCGGCCCCTTGTGACAGGAAAGCCTGGCTCAGGCAAGGACAGCGGCCCCTCAGCTGCTCTGGAATCTGTCCACTTCATCCTGGGGGAACAGGAGTGGAAAGGCACCTGTCCTGTGGTGTGGGAAAGGGTCTGGACGCTTGGCGCCCTTTGCGGTGATCTGATGTGGGTCACGGGTGTCTCTGATCTGAGGGTCCAGAACGGGGATGCAGCAGGTAGAGGAGGGGAGCCAGAGCGGCGTGCGGAGAGGTCGCGCCCCTCAACCTGTGCTGCCCCCAGGTCTCCCGGCGGACACCCTGCAAGGCCACCGGGACCGGTTCCACGAGCAGTTCCACAGGTACCGGCACGGGTGGGCCCGGCTGCACGGGCCCTGCGGCCCCTCGGTGACGCGTCCCTCCCCGTCTCTGCCCGCAGTCTCCGGAACTTCTTCCGCAGAGCCTCGGACATGATCTACTTCAAGCGGCTCATCCAGATCCCCCGGCTGCCTGAGGTGCCCGCACCCCGCCCCTGGGCTGTGGGGACCGCAGGGGAGGGTGGCTGAGCCGCCCCAACTTCTGTCCCTGCAGAGTCCCCCCAACTTCCTGCGGGCCTCAGCCCTGGCTGAGCACATCAAGCCCGTGGTGGTGATCCCCGAGGAGGCCCCGGAGGACGAGGAGCCCGAGAACCTCATCGAGATCAGCACTGGGCCCCCTGCTGGGGAGCCTGCGGTGAGCACCCCGCACCCCGTGCTGGTGTCCCCTCCTCCTGCCCCGCAAGGCTGGGGGCACCGGGTGGCTGGGGCGCAGGGGAGGGGTGGGGGTCACTGTGCCTTGCCGTGCAGGTGGTGCCTGACCTCTTCGATCAGACCTTTGGACCCCCCAACGGCTCCATGAAGGACGACAGGTGAGGCCGGGAGTGCGGGTGGGGAGGCCCTGTCCACAGGGAGCTCGAGCTCAGGACACACCTGGGGGCCACAGGGGAGAGGCGCTCCCGGGTGCTGGGCTTGAGCCCCAGGACGTCTACCCAGGGACCTCCAGATAGAGAACCTGAAGAGGGAGGTGGAGCTGCTCCGCGCCGAGCTGGAGAAGATCAAGCTGGAGGTGAGGCGGGTGGGCGGCTGCGGGCGGGCACAAGGCGGGCGCCCAGGCGGCATGAGCCCCACACCGTCCCCACGTCGTCCGCAGGCCCAGCGGTACGTGGCGCAGCTGAAGGGCCAGGTGAACGCCCTGGAGGCCGAGCTGGAGGAGCAGCGCAAGCAGAAGCAGAGGGCCCTGGTGGACAATGAGCAGCTCCGCCACGAGCTGGCCCAGCTGCGGGCCGCACAGCAAGAGGGCGCGCGGAACCAGGGCCTGCGCGAGGAGGCGGAGAGTGCGTGCAGCGCCGGCAGCTGGGCAGTGGCGCTGGGCAGGGTCCCTACCCGACTACGACCTCAGCCGCTGTCCTCCCCGCAGGGAAGGCGAGTGCCACCGAGGCGCGCTACAGCAAGCTGAAGGAGAAGCACAGCGAGCTGATCAACACGCACGCCGAGCTGCTCAGGAAGGTAGGCGCCTGCGCCCGCGCCCGCGCCGCCCTCGGGCCGGGGGCAGTGCTGAGCCCGGCTTCCCTTGGCCTGCAGAGCGCCGACACGGCCAAGCAGCTGACGGTGACACAGCAGAGCCAGGAGGAGGTGGCGCGGGTGAAGGAGCAGCTGGCCTTCCAGATGGAGCAGGTGAAGAGGGAGTCTGAGATGAAGGTACGGCCCCTGGGTCCCGGTGTTCCAGGCCGCGCCCCATGTCCCCACCGCCAGCCCCGGTGACGCTCGTTCGTGTCCCAGCTGGAGGAGCAGACTGACCAGCTGCAGAAGCTCAAGAGGGAGCTGGAGGCCAAGGCGGGCGAGCTGGCGCACGCGCAGGAGTCCCTGAGCCGCACGGAGCAGGTGCTGTGAGGGCCGGGTGGCCGGGGTGCTGGGACCCGGCTGGGACATTCAGACCAGGTCTGCACGCGAGCCGGGCCACGCACGGTGACATGGGGGCCCAGACCCACACCCAGGGGGCGACAGACAGGAAACAGGACCCCGCCCTGAGCCTGGGGCCGCGCGTGCCTCCGCAGAGCGGGTCGGAGCTGAGCTCGCGGCTGGACGCGCTGAGCGCCGAGAGGGACGCGCTGAGCGGCTCCGTGCGGCAGCGGGAGGCGGAGCTGCGGGCTGCCCAGGGCCTGGCGCAGGAGAAGGAGGCGGCGCTGAGCCAGGAGCGGCAGCGCAGCGACCAGGAGAGGGCCGAGCTGCAGGGGCGGCTGGCAGAGAAGGTAGGGGTTGCTGCGTCGTCCTGCGGGCGCCGGGCCGGTGTCGGCTCTGGTGGCGTCGGCGTCACGCTCTGCAGACCCTCGACGCCGGCTCCAGTGCCTCCGCGCCGCCAGCGCCCGGGGCGGCCCTGAGCGCGGCTTTGGCGCCCTCCCGGGCGGTCTCTGGACCGGCTGCTTGGGACAAGGTCCGTTACCCTGTTGAGCCGCTCACTCGGCCCGCGCAGGGCCCGCCCAGGCCCAGCGTCCTTGGGACGGTGTGGGCTTTGACCGGAGCTGGCCCCGTCCTGAGGCCTGGGAGGGGTCTCCAGGGTCCCTGTCCCCCACCACCACCCAGGAGTCTCGGGAGCAGGAGCTGCGGCAGAGGCTGCTGGACGAGCAGTTTGCAGTGGTGCGGGGCGCTGCCGCCGAGGCCAGCGCCATCCTGCAGGACGCCGTGAGCGCGCTGGACGACCCCCTGCACCTGCGCTGCACCAGCTCTCCGGGTGGGTGTCCGCCCCTGCCCCGCCCCGGCCCGGGAGGGGCTGCCGGCCTCACGGCCACCCTGTGCTTGCAGCCTACCTGGTGAGCAGGGCTCAGGTGGCCCTGGATGCCGTGAGCACGCTGGAGCACGGCCACAGCCAGTACCTGGCCTCCCCGGAGGGTGAGTGCGGCCTGCGGGCCACCTGGGAGGAGGTCTTTGGGACAGCAGCCACCACTTCAGGAAGCGCCAGGACTGGCCAGCAGGTGTCTGCAGGGGCAGAGGAGCAGGCCTTCCCGCATCCGTGAACCGGGGCCCTGGCACCTCGCGTCCCCTCACCCAACTGACTCGACCCTTCCTGCAGACGCCTCCGCCTTGGTGGCAGCCCTGACCCGATTTTCCCACCTGGCTGCGGATGCCATTGTCAATGGGGGCGCCACCTCCCACCTGGCTCCCACCGACCCGGCTGACCGTAAGTGGGGCCCCGGTGGCCGCGGCCAGGGGTGCGAGGCTTCCTCTGGGACCCGCGGTAAAGACTCCGCTCATGCTGTCCCTCTGCAGGCCTGATGGACGCCTGCCGGGAGTGTGGGGCCCGGGCGCTGGAGCTCACCGGGCAGCTGCAGGAGCGCCAGGCGCTGCCTCGGGCACAGCCCAGCCTGGTGCGGCGCCCCCTGCAGGGCATCCTCCAGCTGGGCCAGGTGAGGCGAGGCTGGGACCCACCTTCCCGCATTTCCCAACTTCCTGCATCCCCTCTGCTCCCTGCAGCCCTTCTCAGCGCCTGGCTAAGGGACCGTTCTGCGAGCGACTGCGGCCTCCCAGCCGCGGCCCCAGAGCCCTCGCCAGGCTCCCTGTGGGCGCAGCGTGAGCCAGTCCGCTGAGGTGCTCTCCTCCCAGGAGCTGAAACCCAAGAGTCTGGATGTGCGGCAGGAGGAGCTGGGGGCGGTGGTCGACAAGGAGATGGCAGCTACGTCCGCGGCCATTGAGGACGCTGTGCGGAGGATTGAGGTGAGGCCTGGGGTTCAGGATCCCCTATTTCTGCAGGAGCCCTGGGGGCTGGGTGCAGACCGCATTTCCCCGGGCTTCTGAGGTGAGAGCTGGGAGGGCAGGAGCGGCCGGGGTTCTTGCCCTGACCCAGGACTGCAGGGCCGGGCCCCCTTCCTCGCACACTGCCCGCTCCGGCCGGCTCACGGCTGTCCCCGGGTGCAGGACATGATGAACCAGGCCCGCCACGAGAGCTCGGGGCTGAAGCTGGAGGTGAACGAGAGGTGCGTCCTGCTCCTGCCCCGAGGGAGTGCCCTCCCCGACCCCAGTTCCAGCCCCGGGAGGTCCCCTGGCTGCCACCTGCTTCCCTGCCCTGCTCTGGTCATGCCCCACGTAGCGTCACACCTGCCACACTCTCCTCCCACTGCTCCCCAGGATCCTCAACTCCTGCACAGACCTGATGAAGGTGAGCGGGCGCTGGCATGCGGGGAGGCTCTCCAGGGTGGGGCGGGGCGGGGCGGGCACCCCGAGAGCCGCACGTCTTGCTTTGCAGGCCATCCGGCTCCTGGTGATGACCTCCACCAGCCTGCAGAAGGAGATTGTGGAGAGCGGCAGGGTGAGCCCGGGTCACAGCCACAGAGCGGCCCGCCAGGGACAGGTTCCCGGAGGGCGTGACCCCGACCTGGTCCCTCGAGCACGAGCCCTGGAGATGCGCAGCTGATGAGCCGCGCACGTACGCGCGCGGGTGCTGTCCACGGCCCAGGGGACCCGTTTTCCTCACCTGTGATGTCCTCTCACTGCCACCAGGGGGCAGCCACGCAGCAGGAATTCTACGCCAAGAACTCGCGGTGGACAGAGGGCCTCATCTCTGCCTCCAAGGCCGTGGGCTGGGGAGCATCGCAGCTGGTGTAGGTGCCCGGCTGGGGGCTGGGGCTGATGCCCGCCCGGGAAGTCGGGGGTGGGGGCAGCAGCGGGAGGGCAAGCCAGGCCCTGACAGCCGCGCCCGGCCCGCAGGGAGTCGGCGGACAGGGTGGTGCTGCACACGGGCAAGTACGAGGAGCTCATCGTGTGCTCGCACGAGATCGCGGCCAGCACCGCCCAGCTGGTGGCCGCCTCCAAGGTGAGCCGCGCTGCTGTGCTTCCCTCGCGCGCAACAAACGGTGCGGCCGAGGCCCGGGCCGGGAGTGCAGCCCACTCTGCCCGTGTCCCCTCCCCAGGTGAAGGCGGACAAGCACAGCCCGTGCCTCGGCCGCCTGCAGGAGTGCTCCCGCGCTGTCAATGAGAGGGCCGCCGGCGTGGTGGCCTCCACCAAGTCGGGCCAGGAGCAGATCGAGGACAGAGGTGGTGACAGGGGCGACGGAGGGGCGGACCGCGGGCCAGGCGGAAGTGGGCGCCGCACCCTCAACCCCTCCTCTCCTGACCGCAGACACCATGGACTTCTCCGGCCTGTCCCTCATCAAGCTGAAAAAGCAGGAGATGGAGACGCAGGTGAGCAGCTCGGACCGGCCACAGCCTCGTGCCCGCTGGGGCCGGCGCTGCGCTGACCGGGCCGTGCGACGCAGGTGCGCGTGCTGGAGCTGGAGAAGACGCTGGAGGCGGAGCGCGTGCGGCTGGGGGAGCTGCGGAAGCAGCACTACGCGCTGGCCGGCGGCGTGGGGCCGCCCGGCGAGGAGGAGCCCAGCCGGCCCACCGCTGCCCCTCGCGGGGCCACCAAGAAGCCACCCCTGGCCCAGAAGCCCAGTGTGGCGCCCCGACAGGACCAGCAGGTGCAGGCCGTGAGCGCTGGGGTGGGGAGGATGTCCCTCAGGCTCCGGGCCTCATCCACAGATTCTCTCGTTTGACCCCACAGCTGGACGGCAAGGACGGTGTGTGCCCCGCTCAGCCTGCCCACTCCTAGGCCCCCGAGCGCCGGCAGGGCGGCTGGGGTCGGGCCTGGGTGTCTCAGGGCCTCCTGAGAGGGTCGCCTCGGCCAGCATCCCCCAGGCCTGCGGGCCTGGTGTGGGGGACTGTGAGGATGGGGTCTGCTCACCGGCTGCAGGGACACAGCTCTGCAGGAACATGGGGTCTTTCTACTACTCCGCTTTGATCTTCACTCCTGAGTTTACAGTCTGCACACTGGGAGCAGGGCTGCCCCAGGGCCTTCCCTGCCATCCTGACGGCGGGCCTGACGCTGTCAGGCATACGGTGGGGTCCCTGCTTCCAGCTGGTGACGAGGGTACACAGCAACCTGTATGGCCTGGTGTCTTCGAGGGGCACCGAGCCCTTGAGGCGCTGAGGGGGTGGGGGGTGGCCCTCCCCGCCGGACCTGGTGCTAGGGCACCCACACTGGGCGCCCCCAGCAGGTGGCTGGTGCTACGTGGGTGCCAGGTGGTGAGTGCCTGACCGCCGCAGTAGCTGTGCGGCCACCTCCTACTTCCTGCGCATCCCTTTGGATCTGGCTGCTCTCCCGTCACCCCCAAGGTGACGGCCGCAGGCCTCCAACCTTGGTTGGGAAAAGCCCAGGTCCACCGGTCCCCCTTCTGGACGCAACAGAGGGGTCGCCACTGGGGAGAGGTGTCTGGACTTCCAGCCCAGCCTTATGGCCCTGACAAATTTAAACAGATTTTGTTCCCTAAGCCCAGGGGGTGTGGCTGGAGGGTGGGATCAGGCCGGGGGCGCACAGCCGGGCAGCTGGATCGGACAAGGCTCCCCAGCGCTCTCCATCCTGTCCCTTGAGGGTGAGGGAGCCCCCTCCTGTGCCCTGGTCAGCATTCCTGGCAATAAAACGCACTGACTGTTGTCATCAGTGCCCCAGCGAGGGCTGTTCACGGCTGTTCATTGCTCTGGGGACACACGTTTCCGCTTCAGGCCCTGGGTAGGGAGCGCCGAGGTTGTGCAGGTCTCACCAGCCTGGGAGTGCTGGCATCCCCATTCCCCCGCCGGCCCCACAGTCTCCTGGGCCCCCTCTAGTTATATCCTCCCAGCGGTGCCAGCCCGTGCACCTTAGGACAAGGGAGCAGTGCAGGCTCTGCCACGCCAGCCTGGAGGGCAGCAGTAGCACCAACATGTGCCAGGCGCACAGTCACAGGGAAGGCGAGGCGTCCACACCCAAATCGCTGGCACTTAAGGGACAGAAGGACAGCACTGCTCAGGAGAGTCACACGCACTGAGCTTGCCAGCCCTATCCTGGGTACCCAGAGAGGGAGCTTCGCAAACATCCCTGGGCGCGGGCGGCTAACAGCCTGGTCTAGACGTCACTCGCCAAAAGGCAAACGGCTTCATGACTTTGCAACCAGTGAGCGCCAAACGAAAGCGCTGACAGTGTGCGCTTCACTGACCTGCGGCCCCTCGCTCTGCCGTTAAGTCAGCCCTCAGAGACCCTTCCTCGCGCTGGAGATGCCCCCACCCCAGGCGGCTCCCCTTCTGCCCAGGTGTCCCCCCCCCCGCCCCACTCATCAGTCGCCGTCCCCACCCTCCTGAGCAGAAAAGACCCATGGGGGAGGAGGGACCCAGAGGGGAGGCGGCCAAGCTCACGAGGGCCCAGCTCCGGGCCGCACGGCGCACTGGATGCGACTGTTAGGCTCCTAGCAGCCCCTGGGGAGAACTCCAGCACCAATTTGTGTTTTTGAGGGCGAAATGATTTCCTAAGAACCAAACATTGAGCGCTGCATAGTGTGCAGGGAACGGCACCCTGCTTAGCGGACACGGTGACACCGCACACGGCTGTGCTCAAGATCTTGTGGGGCTGGGGATTTAGCTCAGCGGCAAAGCGCCTGCCTGGCAAGCGC
>NW_004955482.1:5882402-5884665 GCF_000276665.1 Chinchilla lanigera | reverse complement strand
TTGTGGGGCCTTGAGCCCAGATGCAAGGCTCAGCCTGCTGGCGAGGGCAGGCGGGCACGGGCACGTGGCTCTGCGCATGAAGCAGAGCAGGCAGGACCCCTGCCCTGGGCCTCCGGAGGAAGGCGGTGCCCTGCTGGACCTTGGCACGGTGGGGAGGGTCCCTGTGGTTCTTCCAACACCCACGAGCCAGTCCCCACTGCAAGGGCAGAGCTGGGTGCGTCCAAGCTTCCATCGGTCGCACCCGCACCGTGGCTGCAGCCCTGCACGCGCACGCTCGCCGCTTGTCACTGCTGCGAGGAAGAGGCGCCGCCGTCGTGCCGGGGCCTGGACAGGCGGCCTGGGGTCTCACTGGCCGCCACTGGGCCACAAGCGCCAGCGCTCACCAGCGACCTGGCGGGAGTTCGGAAGCAGCCCACTGCGAGCGCCCCGGGTGAAGAAGTGACACAACTGTTATTAACAAGTTTCGGATTTATTAAAAACGGTCCTGCAGCTCACAGCCACGGCACCCGGCATGGCCATGGATGGCAAGTGTGGTTGGCCTGGCGAGTCCTTCACAACGTCACACCGAGCTCGTGGTTGGCAGTGGCAGCGTGGGCTGGGCGTGGCCAACACCACCGGCAGGCAGCAGAGGTATCCGCAGGGTGGCACCGCTTACTTGAGAGCCACAGAACACGGTGAGCCAGCCTGACTGGCATGGCGGCCACTCGTCCTGCAGCTCTGTCTTGTTACAAAACGTTACAGTATAGTAGAGTTCGAGTCCAGGAACAGGAGTGCACAGGAAGTGAGGACAAAGGCTGGCGGCCCCGCCTGCGGCCCACTGGGGCAGGCCCCGTTTCAGCCCTGCCCTGTCATGCAAGGGGGAGCAGCTGGCAGCAGGTCACAGGTCAGGCTGCCTGACAGGTGACAGGGTGAGCGCTGCGCAGAGTTCCGCCAATGGCGCACGGGTCGTTCCGGAGCGGCTGAGGTACAGCCTGCCCACACCCTGGCACCCACACTGGCAGGTGTGTGGGCGGGGCGGCCCCCCAGCCCTCCCTGCCCCTCGCCCCACCGCTCTGGGGTACGGTGCCAGCCGGCCAGAGGCAGAGGCCCCGCTGAGGGTGGCTCCTCCCCACTGGTACAGAACAGTGCACGCGGCGAGGCCTCCAGGATCACCGAGCTGCGGGCCCGGCCCCGCCTGCAGGCCAGGGCACCAGGGCGGGCACCAGCGAAGGTAAGGCACAGCACGGGCACCGGCACGTGCGGCCACGCGCTGCTCGTATGAAAGGAGACTGCACTCGCCTTGTCCGCATCTCAACCTGCGCTAATCAGTATTTGCATTTTAAAAAATTTCCCTGAATGGTCTTGTGTCAAAAGTTTTCTTTCCCAATATAAAAAGGAAAGTCACACATGTAATAAAAACGTGGGGGAGTATTTTCTCACCGGAGCCTGGGCCGGCTCGCCTGAGGACGAGCGGGGACCCAGGCTGGGGAGGCTGGGGAAGCTTGGCCCCCATGTGGGTGGCGCTCGTGGCGTGGAGGCCTGAGGAGCAGGGGGGGGCGGGTGACCGATGGTGACCTGCCCCCGATGCACCGTGAGCCCAGCACCTGGTGCGGCGGCCCCGCCGGCCACACCCTCCCCTGGCTGGCCGACTCCTGCCACACCTGCAGGGCACCAGCCGTGGGCGAGACACACAGCACTGTCTTGAAAATACCAAGACAGATACACTTAGTCATGCTTATGAAATAAAGCCACAACAGGAGGACCAGGACTCTAACCCGGAGTGGCAGCCATGTTTTTCTCTCCCCAGACGCATGAGTTTGTCAGCACTATGACACTCAGACTCACACGCAGCACGCAAACCGACGCAAGGCACGGGCCGCAGCCCGGCACGCACAGGGCCTCGCAGGGACGACCTGGGTCTCTACTTCTACTAGCGCGGACCTACGGTTCTAGAGTCAGGTGGACCCTGCTGGGCAGCCCAGCCCTGCCCGGCAGCCGGCGCCGGCAGCCTTGCTGCAGAAGCTGGTGTGGCGGGCAGAGGGCGTCCGAGGGCGGGCGGGAGCCGCGCTCACTGCAGGATGAAGCCTGGCTGGTGCGGAGGCAGTCGCGGCGCGGGTCTCTGGGGCAGAGCCGGCGGGTACGGTGACACCAACTGCGCAGAGAATCCCTGCGGGGGGGGCAGGCCCACCCGGGGCGGCAGGGGCGGGCACGGCACCGCGCAGTACGGAAGGGCCTGTCCGGAGCCCATGGCGGCCGTGAAAGGGGTGGCCAGGCGCCCCGCGGG
>NW_004955482.1:5879110-5882302 GCF_000276665.1 Chinchilla lanigera | reverse complement strand
GCTTCCGGGGCCGGGTAGGGTGCCGGGGCGGCGGGCACGGACTCGGGCGCCCTGGGCGGCAGCGGTGCCGGGGCCTGCGGGAGTCTCTGCCCCTTGAGCACCATCTCCTGGAGCTTCTCCACCTTCACGCGCCGCGTGTGGGCCAGCTTCCTCTTGCTCTGGTAGACATCGATGAAGGTGTCCAGCGGGAGCTCGCCGTCCAGGAACTTCTCGGCCATGTTCTGAGTGAGGCAGCGGAAACCCCGTCACCGACAGGCCGGCTGCCGGCGAGCGCCCCCCACCGGCGGGGGCACCTCCTTCCGGCACACCCCCGCCCCCCACTCTGGCTTGGGCCAACAGTGGCAGGGCCACCCCCAGGCGGAACCGCGGGAGGTGGGGTGCGCGGCACGCTGCAGCGCTGCCTCCTGAACCTCAGCACGGACCACAGGCCCCGGGGGACCCAGCCTTACGAGGCAAGGGAGGCCCTGAGACACGGCTCCCCCGCCAGAGATGTGACTGCTGCCCCAGGCCTGGCCGTCTCCAGCTAGGCAGCCGGAGCTCACACTCCTGGCTCTCCACCTGGCCGCACCCTGACCGCAGACCCGCCCTGGCCCGGTCGAACCACCTCACTGGGCCCACCTGGGCCCCACCAAGGCCTAACGGCCACAGAGCAGTGCAGACCCTGGCGCACGCTGCCAGCTCCAGCTCGCTCTAATGAGCAGTGTTCAAGCCTGACTCACCCCTTGTCCGCCGCAGGCTCACCAAGCACCCAGCTAGCCATGTCCACATGGCTCTCTGGCCACCGGCTGACTCACAGCCCACAGCAGATGGCAGGCTGGGTCCTGGCGCCCACGAGGCTGGTGCCGACTCCAGGGCCAGCTAAGGCAGCCGTAACCCCCAACTGCTGCCTGCTGACCGCCCAGAGGGACCCCAAACCTGGAAAGGTCCTGAGCCTCCTAGGACGCTGGCTGACCGTACCTCAGTGTCCTCCTCAATCTTGGCCCCTTCTGCTTGAAGAAGCGCCAGGAGTGTCTCCAAGGAAGCACTGTTGGACTGCTTATCTGGAAGAAGCAGCAGCATGAGGCGGGCTGCACCCCACCAGACGCCCGCCCGCCCCCACAGAGGCGGCAGCGGTGCATCTGCCGAGGGCTGGCTTCTGGGAGCAGAAAGGAGCAGCCTTAGATTCGCCACCGGAAAGGAGGTGCGCAGCCGGCGCCCCTGCACAGACCGAAGCCCAGCACAAGCACGAGCGCACGGAGGCCCGCGTGTGCCCCGCGGCATGGGCTGTTTTCACACACGTGACGGGAGGCTGTCACGTGGCTGTGTATCCCCATTCTGAGTCACATCACACACACACACACACACACGATCTCAAAAGTTCCAAGCACGTGAAGCCCCGCCCCTGCCCAGGTGGAGAGAGGACTTTCCCAGAGGATCCCCTGTGCCTACCCCTGGGACCCCATGCCGGCCCCCCAGCCACCACCACCGGCGAGGCCCGCCTGGCCCGCAGCCGCACCTTGTACCCTGCCCAGCTCCTCTCTCAGACCTCACCTGGACCCCACTCACTCCGAGCTGCGTCCGTCCCTCCAAGTACGCAGCGCGACTTACCCACCGCTCCTCATGGCTGCTTCCAGAGTTAGCTCTGACAAATAAAGCTGCAGCACCCATTCCGGGTTTTTGTGTGTGTGATGGGCTCACTTATCTAGTTCTACCTGGCCTCGAATTCCGTAATCCTGCCTCAGCCTCCAGCGTGCTGGGATCACAGGTGTGCATTACCACACCCGGTACAGATCTTGCAGTACCGAGGATTAAACATGGAGCTATACCCCAACGCTTTTCAATTCTGAGAGAAGGTCTAAATCACTACATTATTCTGGCTGAGCTTGAATTTGCAATCCTCCTGTCTCAGCCTCCCATAGTGCTAGGATTACAGGTGTGCACCATCGTGCTCCGCTCACATCTTTGTGCATATCTTCCTACAGACGTAACATCCATTTCTGTGGGGCAGATACTCAGGCACAAACTGTAGAATCACAGGGTATATGTGGTCATTTCAGTATGCATCGCCAAACTACTTTTCCAAGGTGGTTTTACTAGTTTCTGTTCCTACCAGCAGTGGGTGTGTAAACATCCGCCTCTCGGTGCTGCCAGTCTTTCCCTCTTCTCCTACCTGGGTGGGGTGTGTGACACATTTTCACTGAAGTTATGGAGACAACCGGGGGTGATGGTGCAGCAAACCTAAGACATGGCTGCAGCCTCACGGAAGGGCTGGATCTCACCTATATTCTAATAAATGCCCCCTTGAAAGGCTAGAAATCCAGCTAAAGAGAAGAGTGCTTGCCTACCATGTGTGAGGCCTTGGGTGCAGTTCTAAAACCACAAATCATCATCATCGTCTTCTTCCGGCTAGGGCAAGGTGGGGCATATCCATAATTCCAGCACTCCCGAGGCGGAGGCAGGCCTCCCTGGCTACACAGTGTGTTTAAGGCCAACCTAAGCTGCATCGGGAAACCGTGTCTCAGAAAAATATCTTCCTTTAAAGGCTCTCAAAAGCACTCTGGACTTTCAACAACTCAATTCCTACACCTCTGTACAACCGTGAAGGAAGTAACAATAAACGTTCCGGTGATAAATACATCATTAACTTTGAGGACTACACACAGCGTAACTCGGAAAAGTGTCTTATTATTCTGAAAAGATAAGACTCCCGAATGTAAAAAGTGGTCTCTTTTCTAAACCAGCAAACATTTTACACATTACGGTGCTGCTGCATAGAGCCACTGTCTTCACCTGAAGTGTCCCCATAATACCCCTTTCCTAGTAAGGCAACAGCCTGCAAAGCTGTCCTTCCTCGCCGTTCTCAGAAGACCCCGGGTTACCTAGCTTGGTCTTCTTTATCTGGTAGGCCTCGAAGAGGCCCTGCAGCTCCTGGTACTTCTGGGTCAAGCGCGCCTTCCGGGTGTCCAGCTGCGGCTGAAAGAGGAGGTTCCCCTCCGCCAGGCTCCGGTTGCTGGCGAGCGTCATTTCTTTGCTCAGCTGTACAGTCTGCGTCTGCAAGAGAAGCCCGAGTGTGTCAGCTCGCGGGCGCCCGCACGCCCGCTGTCCCCGCGCCACACCCCCCTTTAGGGCAGGGGCCCTGCTCGCGGCCCTCAGACTCGAAGGCCTGAAGCCGCCGCTCCCCCACCGCTTCAGGCGGCATGCTGCGGGCGCGCC
>NW_004955482.1:5870385-5878970 GCF_000276665.1 Chinchilla lanigera | reverse complement strand
CTTCCCCGCCCGCAGAGGGCACGGCCGGCCCGAGGCGCCCGGTGCTCCGGCGCAGCCTTTACGGTGAGCCACGGTGCCCCGGAAGGACGACAGGCGACCTGGTCGGTGAAGGAGGCCGCCGGCGCAGGCCTCGCAGGGAAAGGTACGGAGTTCCGAGACAGGTGCGGGCAAACGCGGCCGGCGCATTTAAGGGAAGAAGAACGAAGCCCCCGCACAGCGCGCGCGGGGTGCTCCTCTCCGCAGCCGCCCGTCCTGCGCTCCAGGTGTCCGAGGAGCAATCCGCAGCCAGCACCGGGGGGCTCCCCACGCCCCTCCCGCCACCCGGGTCTCCCCCCGCGCTGCCCAGCACCCCGCTCGCCCGTGCTATTTCTGCTACTTCCTTCCTCTCCGGATTCTGGATCCACTCCTCCCGCCTGCGCCTCCCGCCACGGCCCCTGGACGCGCCTGCGCAGTCTACCTCGGCGCACAGCCGCGGGCAAACCGAGCCCGGCCCGAGGCCTGGATCAGGAGCGGCCTCGCCAGCCGGAAGGACACGGTCTGTACCTCACACCGAGGACCTAGGCCGAGGGCTCAGTTTAAGACTGAAAGGATTCCAGCCTCTCCTCTCTCTCGTTGCTTGTGCTCTTCTACTCACCATGAACTGCTCTGCTCTGTGAAGCCACCCACCTTGGAGCCAGCTGACTACGGACTTAAATCTCTACAAACCGTGAGCTAAGTAAATCTTTCTCCTTAAAATAAATAAATAAAATAAAACAAAGGGTTTCAATGGCAATGGAAAGGTAAACCTCCTGGATAAAAATGCAACCAATCAGTAGCATGACCCCTCTAGCAAAGCAAAAAAACAAGCCAGGCGTGGTGACGCAGGCCTGTAATCCCAGCACTTAGGAGGCTGACGCAGGAGGATTGCTGTGATCCAGGCCAGCCTGAGCTGCAAAGTGAGACCCTGTCTCAAGAAGACAAAAAAAAAAAAAAAAAAAAAAAAAAGGAAAAAACCTGATAGGTTCCAAAAGGTACATAGGGTTTCACAGATGGAACTACAACATAGAATATTAGCAATGGGCAGAGAGAATGGTTGGGATTCTGACATCCTTCGGGCATTCAGATGTTTTCATGTGAATAAACATTAGGAATTCCAAGTGGCCGCCCTGCACATAGCCACAGCGCCCTCAGGCAGACGTGGGCAGCAGGGACGTGGGCCAGGAAGTGGGTGCTGAGGGTGGGCAGAGCTTCCTTTCTGGAGCACTCAGTTTCACTTCAGTTTCCTTTATTCTCCTAAAGGAAAATGAGATGCACGACCGCTGCACTTGCAGCGGGACACATTTGCATAAAGTCATTTCTGCCGGCCGTCTGTCTGAGGGCCCCAAGTGCCTCCCTCTGGAAGCAGGGAGCCCGGCACAGCCAGGCTCTGCCCTTTTCGCTTCCTACTCCTGACCACCAATGTGCAGGGTATCAGTGAAATGGAAAGGGCAGGTGTCCCGGGAAAACAAACTGCCTTTGTTTTAAAAATGAAAAAATAGGGGCTGGGGATTTAGCTCAGCGGCACAGCGCCTGCCTGGCAAGCACTAGGTCGTGGGTTCGATTCCTGGTACCGGAAGAAAAAAAATAAATAAATAAAAATGGAAAAATAGGGTGACCCACTCGGGCCCCCCTTCTGTCTCTCTCTTGGACAGAAGCTTTCTTTTTTTTTCCTCAATAAACATATTCTGCTCTTAACGTCTGTTGTTCCTAAAAATGAAAAAGTATTATCTTTTAACATGTCTCTCTTTTTTTTTTTTGGTGCTGGGAATTGAACTCAGGACCTTGTGCTTGCCAGGTGATGCTGTGCCACTGAGCTGTAGCCCACTTGTCCATACCTTTCCCTCTTGGAACACACTGGTCTCTTTTGCGTGTGTTTGTGTGTGCGCACTGGAGAGTAAACCCACAGCTCTGCCTGTGTGAGGAGAGCACTCCACCCCTGAGTACATACAGTGCCTGCCCCCAGCCCTTTTGAAGACAGGCTCTCATTAGCTTGCCCAGGTTGACCTCAAACTCCCGATCCTCCTGCCTCAGCCTCCTGAACAGCTAGGATTACTAGTGCACATGACCATGCTTGGTTTCATTATGTATTTATTTTGGTTGGGGGAACATGGGAGAAAATAAACTCAGTAAGAAAACAGATAAAAATTTTCCTCTGGAGCTGGGTGTGGCGGCACAAATCTGTAAATCCCAGCACTCCGGAGGCTAAAGAAGGAGAATCACAAGTTAGAGTCCTGCCTGGGGAATTTAGTGAGAACCTGTCTCAAAATAAAAAAATTAAAAGGGCTGGGGATGCAGCTCAGCGTGAAGGCCAGGACTAGGGAAAAACAGGCAAACGCTCACAAATGCCCTCTGCACGTGCAACAGTCCAAGGGCAGGGCCGGGGCCAGGGCAGGGACAGCGCCCCAGCCCTGCAGTGTGCCTGGAGGGCTGGGGTTTCACCGAGGCTCTCCAAACCAGCTGCTTCATGGGTGCAGCTCGGACAGAGCAGGGAGAGTCTGGCTCCCTCTGTAACCAGAACGGTGCCCTCCCAGGTGAGCAGGCGGACACGTCTGTCTGTATTTCCAGAGAAGCCATTTTCGCGGCAGTCCCCAGGTGCTCCACTGCCACATAAGCCTTATCAGAACAAAGGCAGGGACCTTACTAGCAAGTTTAAACAAACCGCAACTCTTGCCAGTACTCAAGTCTGCTGAGCCTGGGCTGGGTTCCTCAGGGGAACTTGTCCGCGCGCCCTGCTCTGAAGACCTAACTCCCGCGAAGCGGCCCGGCACTGTGTTCAGTGAGCACACATCCAGTCGGGCACAGCACGAACCCTACCCCGCTAGAGAAGCCATCGTGCCTCACACTCTACTCACATGGGTTCCGCAACCTGGGGCGGCCTCCTGCCACCCCCCGGCCTGCCACCAGCTGTGCCCTAGCGGAGGCCCTGGCAGTGGCTCTGAGCTGTCCCCAAGCTCCCGCGGCCCCACACTGCCAGACCCTCGGCGCCAGGCGCTCCGAGGCCTCCTTTCCTGAGACACAGTCCACACGAGTGGGGGACACAGCCGCAAGCTGAGGAAGCAGGATCAGACTCCCCAGACCCCCCAGGTGACACTGAGCGGCCTGAGGCTGGACTTCTGGCTCCGTGACTGGCCGACACCCTCCTGCTGGTTTAAGCCACCGCGCTTACGGTACTGTTAGAATGCCCACCGGAAACAGTGCAGCCTGCACTCCTGCACCTGTGCTCGGCCCTCCTCTGCCAAGGGGCTGAGCCTGACTGGCCACTGCAGCTCGCCACTTGCTTCTGCTTCTGGCTGGGTTCGGCAGTTCAGACCCAGGGCGGGCGGAGAACGAAATGGGGCAGGCTGTCTCCCTGGCTCCCCCAGCAAGCAGGCCAACCCCGCCCTGCCGAGGAGTCTCCACGCACCCTCCGGGGCGGAGGCCTTCATTAACAGTCAAACCTGGAGCTGAGCCTGGGGGCGCACACCTGCCATCCCAGCGCTCTGGGAGGCTGAGGCAGAGACCCAAGTCCAAGCCCGGCCTGGGCAACTAAGTGACTTAGCAAGATCTTGTATCAAAATAAAAGAATAAAGACAAAAAAGAGCTGGAGATACCGCTCAGTGCACAAGCTCTGAGCTCACGAGCGACAGAGATGGGAATGAGTAACCGCATGAACTGAGTCGCACAAGCCCAACGTGCACGGGCATCTCTTTCTGACCACGTAAAATGACACGCGGGCTCCCGTCTGCCACCTCGATGAAGACATGAGGTCCCTTAAAAGCACAACCGTCAAAAAAAAAAAAAAACACCCCGTCTGTCCCACCAGCGCGAGTCCCAAGCGCCACGGACACGCTCATCGAGCAAAGCCTGCTCGTCTCCACCCCGAGAGCCCGGCCGCTGCCCGGCAGTCTCTGGCAGCACCCTGCTGAGCTCCTGGGAAGAGCAGTTTCCAGCGTGTATCAGGAAAGAACACGTAGCCCAGCGCTCCCTACCACAGAAAACCGGAGCTGCGTGCAGAGCCACCTGCGCTCCCGGTGTGCGCAGCAGTGAGAGGCCTGGGAACCTGCGACGATGACGGTGACCGCTCCAAGGCTGCACACGCAACACGGGAGACACAGCGGCCACGGCAGCTTCGTGTGTCACCCGCATGTGCGGACAACGTCATTTGTTGTAACAGTCCTAAAACCACCATAATGTGCACGTGTATTTTAAAATTATTCACAGGTTTCTGGACCTCAACTACAACTCCTGCTGGCCACAGCAACACGCTCCGGCAGCAGTTGCTGGGTCATTCAGGGAGCAGCCCTGGTGTCAGGCTCCGGCACGGTGAGCGCAGGGCACAGCTCACCCGCTGGGCCCCGCAGGACGGCACCTGCTCTGCAGATCAAGGGCCCGGGAGAAGGAAGAAAACCGGAGCAGATGTGACCCTGAAGGTGTGGCGGGGGGGCGAGCTCCCGGCCGTGGTGTGGAGACGCACTCCTGTCCCGAGTGAGGCAAACCTGGCGACATCTCAGGGAGGTGACGTGACCTGCTGCAATGGTCAGGGGACTCGGGTTCCAAGTGTGTCTTCTACAAGATTCCAGCATAGAAGCCAAGGGAGATTCACTAATTCACTATCAGCTACCTTCAAGTTCCAATCATTACCTGTACTCCACTCTAACTTAGACCTATTTAAATCTTTGTTTCGTTTTTCAGACAAAGTCTCTCTATGTAGTCCAGGTTGGCTTCAAACTCAGGGTGATCCTCCTGCCTCGGCCTCCTGAGGGCTAGGATTACAGGTGTGTGCCACCATGCTTGGCTCCATTTAACTTTTTCTTTTATACCGGTAATCGAACTTAGGACTTTGAGCTCGCCAGGCAGGCGCTTGTGCCACTGAGCAATATGCCTGGCTCTCCATTTCACTTTTTAATAAGAATATTTTTAAACGTAAAGCAAAAGTACACAGACAAGTCTGACACTAGGCCTAACCTTTTCCCAGGTTCAACAACCACCAACGGTTGCCGATCTTGCTTCATCCATGTGCCCATTCTTCCTTCCTTGTCCTTTTGCAGTGCTGGGGACCAAGCCCAGAGCTTTGCATGTGGTAGGCAAATGTTCTGCCACTGAACCACATCTCCAACCCTCATTTCTTTTTTTAAGTATTTTAAAGCATCACTCACCCTTTAACACATATTGTTAATTTATAAGAACTTTTCAGAGAAGCCGGGTGTGGTGGCGCATGCCTGTAGTCCCAGCACTCGGGAGGCTGAGACCGGCGGATCGTTGCAAGTTCGAGACCAGCCTGGGCTACAAAGTGAGCTCAAGGCCAGCCTGAACTGCATAGGGAGACCCTGTCTCACAAAAACAAACAAACAAAAAAAAGGACTTTTCAACCCTAACTACAATGCCATAATCACACTTCCTGAAGTTAACAATACAGCGGACCCTGGACTTCTGCACGCAATTCGTTCCTGAGCTTGACAGCAACTCCAGCTGTCGTCGAAGGCTCAGGCTCCTCTGCACGGCCTTCAAAGTCTCTCCTGTACACAGGCAGCTCTCAGCATCCTCAGAGGCACTGGCCCAGGATTTCTCAACTACCCCGACCAGGACAGGCTGCTGTAACGCTCCCTCCAGAGCTCTTTAAGGGCTCGTTCTGTATCTCAGACCATCTGGAAGTGGCCGACATTCTGGCCACAACTCCACTTTGGTTGAAAATTAAAACTAAAATTCTGGTCATTACCCAAGGTGTTCATGTATCAAGCCAGTCATAACTCAAGGGTTTGCTGTAGTTCTTTAACATACTCTACAAGTGCTGGCCTGAATTCTGTGAAGTTTTTTCCCTTTCCTATGTTTTTTTTTTTTTTTTTTGGAGACAGGGTCTCGCTATGCAGTTCAGGCTGGCCTTGAGCTCACTTTGTGGCCCAGGCTGGTCTCAAACTCTCAACGATCCTCCTGCCCCAGCCTCCTGAGTGCTGGGATTACAGGCGTGCGCCACCATGTCCGGCGTTATTTATTTATTTACTTACTTATTTATTTTTTGTACAGGAACTCGAACTCATGACCTCAGGCTTGCCAGGCAAGCACTTATGCCACTGAGCTATATCCCCAGCCAATTCCTATTTGAGTATGTGAAATATAGTTTATATTGGAAAAACGGGATAAATGGTTGGTTCTTTCCTTTTTTGAGGGGCAGGTGATACTGGGAATCAAACTCAGGACATTGTGCTTGCCAGGCAGGTGCGGTGCCACTGAGCTATCTCCCTGGCCTTTCCTCTTTCTTTACCCACCTTTTGGGAGACTGAATTAGTGCTGCAGCAATACCCGAAAACGCCCAGTATGCTTGGTCCCTGGGGCAGGCGACGGAAGCCACCCCAGTCTTTGGATGTGCTCCCCACCTCGGCGAGTCGCAGCCAAGCTCGGCAATGCTCAGGCACCCATGGTAGCACCGCTGCTTCCTTCTGGTGGGAAGCCTGTTTAACTCTCATCTTTCACTCTTCAAGTAACATCAAATTCCAAGTGATCTGTAACACAAAGACGAAGCAGAAACAAGCACTGGCTTCGTACTAGTCTCTAGTGGAGCTCAGCTGGCGCAAGACCTTAAGTGCGGAGGGCTGGTGCACTGGGAGATAAGCGACCTCTGCACACATTCAAGCCAGCGGAGGGCGGGTCTCTCTGCTACCCTCTCTCCATTAACTTCAAGGTACATTTTACCGAAGTCACAGGGCAATCTGAGCTTGGGCTACACTAAAGCTTCCAAGAAAGCCCAAAATCATCTTCACTCAGGAGTTTAGCAATGATGAATTTCACTGCATCTCCCGCTGACTTCAGGGTTCCATCAGCAGAAGCCTGTAACTCCAGAGGTGTGCTAGGAGCACTGCCTCAGGAGGTGGTTTAATTCAATGGAAATCTTCCTTCCGTTTCACTAAAAACTCATCAAGCTAGGGCTGGGGATTTAGCTCAGCGGCACAGCGCCTGCCCGGCAAGCGTAAGGTCGTGAGTTCGATCTCCGGTACAGGTGAAAAAAAACAAAAAAACCTCATCAAGCTGGACTGTTTAACATAGCAGTAAAACAAAGGGTCTAAAATACAAAACCAGCTACGGAACTCTAGAACATTCTGAAACTGTCCTAAAATACAGCTCTCCTGGGGGCCGTGTGAAACCATCTCCAAGGCTACAGCCTACTCAGGAAGGAAATCTAAGGCTGTTCATCAAAAGTTGTACCAAAATAACCCGCTGCACAAACAGAACATTCACTTCCAATCAGTAAATTAATACACCCAGTTTATTCTTAGGTCTCACACATGCTAGGCAAACGGTCTACCAACTGAACTATATCCCAGGCCCAGATAGCTTATTTTTTTACTAAAGATGTCAAAATCCACAGATGAAACTCGCTTCCCTCAGAAAGTAGGAGGCAATGAGACTGAAACTCAATCCCTCCCACATGGAGCTGGCTTACACCCAAAAGTCAGTGCCACTCACTTTCAGGGCAAGTGACCACAGAAACGCAAAGGCTAGGCTCATAAATAGACTAGAGCTGGTGTGCTGGTGCACATCTGTAACCCCAGCACTCAGGAGGCTGAGGCAGGAGGACTGCTGTACATTCGAGGCCAGCCTGGGCCACATAGTAAATTCGAAACCATCCTGGACTTTGTGGCAAGACCCTTGCAAATAAAATAAATTAAATGAATAACTGAATGCATGAATGTATACCAGACATGGTAGAGTACTCCTGCAATGCTGCCATTCTGGTAGAAGAATCACAGGTTCAAGTTTAATGTGGGAAACTTAGTCACTTAGAGACACCCCGTCTCAAACTTAATCAATCAATGGGCTAGGGATGCAGCTCAGCGCAAAGGCTCTAGGTTCAATTCCCAGTACTGTAAAAATAAGTAAATAAATAAATGAAGAAATAAAGTCTCAGAGGTACACAAATTGCTCCTTTTCTAGTTCTGGCAGGCATAACATACCAGGCTTGTTTTTTCCCACAAGACTTATTTCCTAATATTAAGAGAAAAAAACCACTTCTCCCTATTTATTAGACTTATCTCAGTTATGTGAATAAGATATAACAGCAGGTGTGAACAGTTCCCATACCTGGCACATGCTATAAAATGCTCCTTCAAAGAACTGCTGGCCTCCTGACCGGAACAGGGTGGAGGAGGGGAAGCCTGAGGAGAGGGCTGAGACTGCGGACAGGATGAGCTACCCAAGCAGATCACAGCTAACTCCCTTTGTCCCTGATCTCCCACACGCAGAGGCCGCTGCACTCAGCCCTACCCAGGCATAACCAATCGGAGTCTCAGCAGCTGAGCCAGGGAGCCTCCACCTCACAGAATCAGCACCGCTAACGGGGCAGTGTGGTCAAGCGCGTGCACATGCTAATAACACCGCGAAGACAGCGTGCACATATGCCTGTTTGTTCATTTAAGATAAGGGGCTTGTTCGCCAGGTGTGTTGGTGCACGCCTGTAACCCCAGCACTGGGATGGCTGAAGTAGAAAGGTTGCTTCGAGTTCGAGGCCAGCCTGGGCTACAAAGTGAGTTCAAGACCAGCCTGAACTGGAAAGAAAGAAAAGAAAGAAAAAAGAAAAGAAAGAAAAGAGAGAGAGA
>NW_004955482.1:5859233-5870274 GCF_000276665.1 Chinchilla lanigera | reverse complement strand
AAAGAAAAGAAAGAGAGAGAGAGAAAAAAAGAACGAACGAAAAAGACAAAAGAGAGAGGGCTTTCTCTAAGAGACGGGCTGCTGTGAGAGCTCGGGTACTGTGCCAGGGGCAAGAGAGCAGACTGCGACGTCTTCAGCTCCCCACACCTGGTCCACACCTGCTTCACCCCAAGCTTTCCCAGACAACGATTTACATCAAGTTCTACTACACTCCTCAGCTTTCGCAGAAACCACCCTCTTCTCACTCCCGGTTCACCAGCTGCCAGGTATTCACTAAATTTCCATGATTACCGAACAGATAAAACCAGGGGGAAGAGGTCTGGGATGTGACCTCTGCCTTTGATAACTAAGCGTGGAACCTGGGTGTGGGACAGACAGGCCCCGACCTCACCGTGATGGAGGGTTGCGGGCCCACCCACCAGTATCGTATTTTCTTCTTTGTTTTCATGGTCCTGGGGGTGAAACCCCAAGATGCACTACCACTGAGCCACATCCCAGCCCGTTTAAACTGAGACCAGGGACATGGGATGTAGCTCAGCGGCACAAGCGCCTGGCTGCAAGCACAAGGTCCTGAGTTGATTCCCTGTACCCCTCCCCACCAAAAAAATAAATAAACTGAGAGTGACTCTCACTGAGCTGTCTGGGCTGGCCCCACACTGGTGACCCTCCTGCCTCCTGCCTGCTGGGAGTATAGGGGCTGCCCGGCCCACATTTCTCATTAGCGTGTTTTGGGCCAGGACCAACAACAAAAGTATTCAATGTTTAGCAACAGCTTCATGTTTCTTCCTAGTCTCCTTCCTCTTAATCACAATTTCAGGACATTCACGTATGACCAGCATACAGGAGAGCAGCAAGTACAAGTTCAGCCTGCGCACCGGAGCGAGACCTGGCCTCAAAATAAAAAAGGGACCAGGGATGTAGCCCAGAGCAATGGTCCTGGGCTCAATTTCCGGTACTGCAGGGAGAAACTGATTAATTCATGTAGAAGCACTTTTCAGACTGTAGGAAAACACTTATCCAAGTTGGCAGCAGATTCATGTTTAAGACTGGGTCTTTAAAAGGAAGACCACCTTTTGGCAACTTTGCTTTTACACTTATTTTTTGAGGCAGGGTCTCACTGTACAGTTCAAGCTGGCCTAGAGCTCACTTTGTAGCCCAGGGTGGTCTCAACTCACAGTGATCCTCCTGCCTCAGCCTCCACACCCGGTTGCTTTTATATTTAATACACAAGCTATGAACTTCCTGAAACCTGACTCAGAATTAAAAAATTTAACGCTCACATGACCTCAACTTCTGATCTCTTCAGTGGAGAAAATGCTCTTCTAATAATGGAATTTTTTTTTTTTCCAGTTTTTGGGTAGAGAAAGGAATTAGTCAAAAGAAAGTCAATTCCTCTAGATTATTTGATTTACATTTCACAACAAGACTATAGACTTTCATCAGATGTAGCGAATCAGCTGTTCCACCACTGTGCTGCCCTGGTGACCAGGCCTCTAACACCTGAGTTCTGGGGAGACAGTCAAGATGCAAACTATAGCAAAACTGAAAACTCATTTTTAAAAAGTTGAATATTGATCATTTTAACATATTCCAAACATGTTAATTATAACATGATAGCAAAAAGGCAGAAAAGTACCCAATACATAAATTACAACATGGCCACAGGAGGCAATATCGCATAGTCCTTATAAACTCCTCCTTTGAGCCAGGCCATGTGGACCACACTTGTAACCCCAGCCATTTGGTAGGCTGTGGCAGGCGGATCACGAGTTTGTGTCCACCTTGGGCTATTTAGCAAGACACTGTCTCAGAACAAAACAGAAAAGGGCTGAGGTACAACTCAGGCGTACATGAGGCCCTGGGTTCAAATAACAAAACAGAACCAAAAAACACCACGCCTTGCAACAATATTCTGATAAAAAGGTAAGGAAACACACAAATGTAACTTTAGGTTAAAAATAAGCAAATCGCTACATAATCACCCGAATGAGACTCACAGAGAAAACAGAACGTTTCCACAGTGCTTACCTCTGAGTGGTGGTGGTAGTACTGCATACACTTTTTGGTATTTTCTAATTTTTTTATAATAAAATGTGGAAAAATATTAAAGGCTGATCAGCTGGGCTCAGAAGTGAAAAATACAAGCCATTTACCTGTTCTTAAATTTCGTGAAGTAAGGCAGCTGTTCCTGGATGACACAGAACTGTCACAAGGGTCATCCAGGAACTACTGCACAGGCCACACGCCCCAGTTCCCTCAAACAGGCCTCTGCCAAAGTCGGCCCAAGACCCTGACCCCTACGGCACCCCACCCAGGAGTCCAGGACCGGTTACATCTGAGAATACGGCACGCACACTTGTGCGCCCTCCAAGGCGCCACCACACGCGCCAGGTGTAAGAAACAAAGCAAGCAGGCAAGAGGCTGAAACAACACACACACTGGGCTCCTGAATTTATTTGCCACAGAACCCTCGTTAATTAACTGCAATTAATATTCACAATGGAGAGCCCAAGTCAAATGGCCTCACATCAGAAACAGCTTCCCGTCATGGCGGGGCTCTTATCGCAGGCAGTGTTGCACAGTTTATACATATTATCTTGTTTATTCCCCAGAATTCAACAGATGCTTCGTTCGCTCTCGTTAGTGAGCGATGGGGTCTTGTGGGGTCTTGTTATGTTGCCGGGCTGGCCCTGAACTCGAGCCTCCTGACAGACAGCCCCCTGAACAGCTGCGATCAAGGGCGGGAGGCACCCTGCACTGTGCGGGATGCTGTCATTACCAGCGTCGTGTTAACAGTGAGGAAACTGCCAGGCATGGTGGCGCACGCCTGTAACCCCAGCACTTGGGAGGCTTGCGAGTCCAAGGCCAGCCTGGGCTACAAAGTGAGCTCAAGCCCAGCCGGAACTGCATTGCAAGACCCTGTCTCAAAAAGACAAAACAAACAAACAAAAAAAAAAAAAAAAAAAAAGAGGAGACTGGCATCTAGGGCAGTTTAATACTCACCCTAAGGTATTCCACTCTGGTCATCAAAACCTTGTCTTTACTATGTTTAATAGTTGACTTTCCAATGTTTGTACCTCTTTGTAACTTTTGCCTCCTCTTTTTCTGTCGTGTATCTCTTGAGGATGTCCTGGTTTGACTAGCTTTCCCCCTACACCCTTCCAAAATGCGCTGCTGACAGGCACAGCATACGACCAAGTGCAGTATTATTTGAACTGGGCAAAAGCAAGACTCAGGAGGCTCTGCCTGTCATCAAAGTCCACTCCTTCGGCTGCCCAAGGTTCAGACCCATCAGGATCTTCCAGCTCCTAAGTGCTGCCAGAATCATTTACATACACACCGAGCACAGCCAACCACAGCACAGCGCTACCAGGTTTATCCAGTCCCCCAGGGCTCCCCGGCTAGAGGCTCAAGCCCAAGCTCCTTACCACTGGGGCCGATGAGGCCATCTGGTCCCTGCCCGCCTCTCTGGCCTCGGCTCCCTCTCACCCGCGCTGGTCCCTGCTGCGCCTGTAACAGTGCTGCGTGCACGCGCTCCCTGCTGCTTGCCTGGCTGCCCAGCCCAGGCCTCAGCCTGCACCCACATCACCTGCCCTACTCCGCCTCATCCTCTGAATCACAGCTCCTGAGTCACTGTCCCCTCCAGGAAACCCGGTGAACCTCTCCCATCCCCCACAGCCTTGCGGGGTCTCCGCCCCCATTGGGGTGTGTAAGCTGCACCAGCTTCCGTACACCCACACAACCCTAAAGGATGAAAACTTGGGGCGAGGGTTCAATCCCCCTGGAAGGGAAAGAGAGAAGGCAGGGGGGAGGGAGGGACAGACTGCGGCTTACGACTGCACACACCACAGGCGGGTAAGTGAATAAACCTCCGTGAACTCAGCTGTGTTTGCAAACTGTTGTGGGGCAAACATTCACCAGCACTCACTCGGCCCCTCCTCCGGCCCAGTGGCGGGCGGGACTCGGACACAGCCTCACAGCGCCACACACGGCGCCACACGGCGGAAATAATGACAGGTTCGCCTTCAAAGTAACGTTCTCCATGGCAGCGTTCGAAACACTATTCAAATGCTCACTTCCCATAAACAAGGTGCCTCACAATTCCATGAGAAGTAATGACATACAGTAATGTGACCAGCACGAACGAGACCCACCACTTCCCTGCTTTCACAAAGAACTTCCCTCTGCCTTTGGGACAAGGCATTTTTCTGAATAATGATGGAATCTGAAGGCTATCTTGCTGCAGAAGGAAATAACCCAAAAAGAACTGTCTCAGCTTGCTCTGCGCATCAACGATCACCTCGATGAGGACTGATAACCTTGCAGATAACCTTGCACTGCGTCCCTACCAATCTCCATAGCAACATTCTGCCACAACAGTGAGATAAAAGCCAAATATGCACCACGCTGGCCTTGGCTGGCTGGAACACACCCTCTGCGCACACAGCGCCGTCTACTCCGCTTTCAGCCAGGACGCTGTAGCAACAACAGCTTGTCAGCTTGCCCAGAAAGAAAGGTCATTGGGCTTGTGCCTCCCTAATATTCAGCGGCACCTCTTTCTTCTCCCAAGCCACCAGTGACTCCTGGTGACCTTTCACACTTGGCACTTCCCTGGATTTCAAGCGGCACTTGGAGGGCAGCGCTCCAGAGCCCCACCTCCTCTGGGCTGCAGACAGGGCGGTGCGGGGGCTCACCTGTGCTGCCCCTACTGAAAGGGTCAGCGGCCCTCCTCCCGCCCCTCACACCACCCAAAGCCTAGCACCCCCACTGGCTGAGCAGCACTCACTGAGTCCATCCTTGCAGCTGGGCACTGTGCTGGATGCCAGGGTGGGAAAGACAACCCCAGGGCAACATGGAGCCCCCCCCCAACAGTCAGGGACACAGGAAGTGAGGGACTTACAAAGCAGGGGTCAAGAGCCACAGAGGAGGTAAGTGAAGAAGCCTGGGGTGATGCGCCTGAAAACGCGGCTTGGGGGAGCACTTCGGAAGGGGAAGCTGACGGGGCCCTTCGCAGGCCAGGAACGGGGCTAAGCTGCTCCACACCTTCCTAGAACCCTAACTCGAGTCCTCTGGCTTCTTTTTCCTTGTGCGGAACTAGGGACTGAACCCAAAGCCTCACACTCGCTAGGGAAATGCTCCACCACTGAGCTATATCGCCAGCCCTTTTTATTTTTGAGATGAAGTCTTGCCAAACTGCCCAGGCTGGCCTCAAACTTGTGATCCTCCTGCCTCGGCTTCCCAAATCCTGGGACTCCAGGTGTACCGTCGTGCCTGGCTCTTCACCCAGCCTGGCCTGCTGGAGTCTCCTCGGGCCGAAGCAGCCCGCATTCCTGACTCTCCCTGCAGACCAGCTGCTCTGGTCCCAGCCATCGAAGCAACTGCCGTGGAGCCCGCACCGGGCACGCTACCCTCGACACTCTCATTTCCCGCCACTTCCGGCACAGCAGCAAACCCCATCTGGCCAGGCCGGACGAGGACTCAGCCGTGCAGCCCGGCCTAGCTCCTCTGCCCGTGCCTCTGGCTTCTGCTGCCACTTCTTCCTGACCCCTCATCAAAGCCACTTAGAGAACTAAACACCTGATTCAAGACGATGGGCAGGGCCGAAGGGGCGCGTGCGCTTCGGGCAGCACTGCATGCAGCTGTCTGTCTTCTCAGCACTCAGGCTCCTACCACAGGCCGCGCTCCTACACTAAACCCAGCCAGAAAGCATCGTTTGAGCTGACTCTCAACGTCAATTATTAACAACTGACTTAAAAAAAAACAACTGACTTTTCCATTCTCTTTTTAAAAAATTGTAGGACAGGCATGCAGCATCGACCATTTCCGTATTATAGCTCTACGGCATTAAGCTCATTCGCACTGTTTTGCCACCATCACCACCACCTACAGAGCCTGGTTACCGCCATCCCCTTTATTTCCAATAAGGAAACTGCCAACTGGAAAGACCGAATACTTGGCAAAGGCCACACTGCTGCTATCAACAGCCAGTTCTGAGTACATGACTGTACATGTGGCATATGACAATAATCTCAGTACTCGGGAGGCTGAGGCAGGAGATTTGCTGCAACGCGGAGGCCAGCCCAGGCTACACAGTGACTTCAAGGCGACCCTGACCTGCATAGGGGGATCCTGTCTCCAAGACAAAACAAAACAAGCCAATTCTGGCTGCAATACCTGCGCTACACTGCTCATACTGCACTTCCTTTAGTAAAAGCAAAAGAAGTAAACACAGCCTGTAATCCCAGCACCCAGAAGGCTGAGGCGGGAGGACTGACATGAGTTCAAGGTCAGCCTGAATTATAGAGCAAGACCTGTTCTCAAACCCCCCAAAAAGTAAAGAGCAATTAAATAAAATTAAGTGGATCAAATTTCATCCAAAGCGGTCTAAGAGTCCTGAAAATTGCTTATTAAAGGTAGCTAGCCCCTACCAAATGCTTCTCGTGCACTTAGCCTCAGGGGCCTTAACACCGCCCCGCTGCACAGATGATGAAGCAGAAGCAGAGTTTAAACAACTTAAAGGTGGCCACACAACTCTTACCTACACCCCTCCCATAAAACCGTGATACTCCTTTAAGATAAAATGAGATACAGTGGATTTCAGAAATATTCCTGGACACAATTTTTTACTGGGGCTGGGGATTTAGCTCAGCGGCACAGCGCCTGCCTGGCAAGTGCAAGGTTGTGAGTTTGATTCCCGGTACTGGAAAAAAAAAACAAAAACAAAATAATAATAATTTTTTACTCAATCAACAAAATTTTCCTGGTACTGGAAAAAAAACAAACACAAAGTAATAATAATTTTTTACTCAATCAACAAAATTCACATTAGAAAAAACTGAACCACACCAGTGGAAGCTTTACATGTACAATAATGACTGCACTGCACACACAGAAACAAACTGCAGTAGTATAGACTCAGAGGCTTCCCATCTCAGCTGCTCAGCACCAAAGTCCCCCGGTGTTTAGTCAGCCTGTGTGTTCCGAAGGAGTCCCGGACGTCAAGCCAGGCACATCTCAACGAGCCATTACGACTGGTGGGGTAGCTCTGGGCCTCACACACGAATCACCGACGAAAGACATGAAGGAAGTGGCCTCTTCCAGACCACAGCTCTTTACTTTCCATAGAACGTCTGCCTTTCACACCCGCAGCCTTTGTGCACGAGGGCATTTTCACTCGCCTCACAAACAGAAATCCAGAATCAGGATTCGCAGTGACACCATTAGCATGAGCCACGCAGCGTTTCCTCTGACAGCACACAGGGAGAAATGACCCCAAAGGTCTGCCTCAGCTGCCTAGTCCCCAAGCAACAGTTCCTTTTAAGGGAGTGCTCTGCCGGTCCAACAGGTTAATGCGGACAGATAAAGGTACACTCTGCCGTCATGTAGAAATAACTGTAAAGAAAATTTTAAAATGAGTCACATGCAGGGACGCGCGCCTGTAATCCCAACTCCTCGGGAGACTGAGGCAGGAGGACTGAAAGGTCAGAGGGAGACTCAGTCTCAAAAAAAAGTAAAATTAAAAAAAAAATTTAAATGCGTGCGTCAGAAATTTCAGCCCACTGCAAGAGGACAGAGAGCATAAAGACCACTAAGGGTGCATCACCACACGCAGAGAGCTGCGTAGCCAGGAAGAGAAAAAGGGAAAGAGGACAGTGGCCCACAAAACACCCACACACTGGGCGCTCGGGCTCACACACCACAATTACAGCAGTGTGAGTGAGCACAGCACACAGCCTGACAGTGCACAGCGTCAAAAGCAGCCACACTTTCCAACCACCACAAAACATCCCCGCAGGCTCGGAGAAGCCCTACTATACAATTTAGAACACTTCCTTCTGCCAACTAAAAAAAAGCCCTCAGTTAAGCCCGCGCTTCTGCTCTATGAAAGCCTCTTCCACTCACTCCCTCCGCCCAGACCCGTGGAGACACAGCCACTGTCACCAGAGAACAGAAAAATGTTTCCTAGGCTAAACGGCAAATCAAACTTCACTTCAGGAGCTGGGGATTTAGCTCAGTGGCACGGCGCCTGCCTGGCAAGAGCAAGGTCGGTACCAGAAAAAAATTCAATTCCCGGTACCAGAAAAAAAAACAAAAAAAACCACTTCACTTCAAATTTATGAGATGAGACCTTCTTGACTTTTCAGGGTGTGGTATTAAGGACTGTCAGTAATCTTTCAAAGACAAAACTTCCAGTGATTATCATTAGCAACTTTTTTTTTGTGGTACTGGGGATTGAACCCAGGTCCTTCCCACTGCACTGCATCTCCAGCCCATTTTTATTTACTACTGTGAGCCAGGGTCTCACGAATCCATTAAACTGCCTGGGGTAGGCTGTAACTTATAACACTCCTGCCCCAGCCTCCCAGAATGCCGGAGGGACTACAGCCACGCGCCACCATGCCCAGCTGCAATTACTCGCTCTGAGCACTAACTGTAGCTGAGTCACATGTTTAACAGTCTCCATCTCACCTGATCCTTCCACCAACTGTACAACACACATGTCGTTGTCCTCTAATCCTCCTTCCCCTGGTGCTCAGAAAGAGAAGTGACCGCCCAGGCCAGGCGCCGTCCAGGGGGCAGGGTTCCAGAGCCTGACTGACCTCCAACACCCTGTCATAAATGTCCACTTGGTCAAGAGTCAACAGTTTACAAAATACTTTCGTCTGTATCTCAAAACCGCCTCCAAACCAAACCTACACAAGCCATTCCCGTGTGAGTGAAACCGCAATGGCCAGAACTTTGGACGTTTTTCCTCCTACCCATCCCTTCAGAAACACACCACGCACAAGCAGGATTTCCCAAGTGTGACCCTGCCCAGGTGAGCCGCCTTAGGTATTCTGGCCAGTTCCGTTTCCTGGTTTTATTTCATTTTTAGCTTCCTGGTTTTAAATGCACTACACCCAAAAGAACAAAGTACTGTTGAGTAATTTAAACATGGTGTCTAATGAAGTGAGTCCTAAATAGTTCTGTAAGGTACTTGGTATGAAGGTCACTTTTACTTAAAAAAGAAATAAAAGTCCTGCCAGATTAATTCACCTTTCTCTATAAATAATAACCTCCAGGTTCCTACACAGAACAAACAAGAGAGGCTGTCCCTAACAGCTGTGGAGTCACCAGAGGAGAACAGACTCATTCCCCACCTCTTCCCTCCACTAAAGGGAGTCTACTTTTAGTAAGATGCCACCAATAAAGCTATCATATTCTATTCTCAGCGAAACACAATAGTCACCTATTACAGAGTAACTTGGAGGCAGTTACACATGAGAAAAATACACCTATCATTTTATTATTAAGCTAGAAAGATGCCCTGCTGACAACCAACAAAAGGTCTCCCAGCAACGGAAAAGCAGAGAAACTAAGCAAAGATTTCCTTTCTCTGGAGACATGAAACTCTCATTCAGTCAAGAAAGATGGATTTTGTCACTTATTATTCTCTAAAATGGAAAGTGCCACATGGAGAACATAAATGGGTAAATTGCATCTCGGAGCAACGTGCTCTGTGCCAAGTTACAAAGCCTGTGAATACAAGGGGTGTATTAATGGAAAGACTGATACCATCTTACTACAGTGGCCTCTCTGTAGCTCCAGACAATGATCTGTTGAGGGTTTTCCAGGGATTTTGAATATGCAACCTCCATACAAGCTCCCTTTTAAGGGGGCTGGCTCAGGGCTGACCAATTCCTCCAGGGAAAGAAAGCCAAAAGCCCCCACATGGGCTTAGGGCTGAGCGGCTGGAGCTGTAGGCCTGGGAAGACTCACTTGGAGACAAAGGAGTGGTAGGTGGGCCGGGAAGAGCTGGATCAGCCTGGGTCCGCCTGCCCGCTGGACACGGACTTTCACAGGGACCCAACGGTAGGGGGAAAAAAAGAAGGAAGTTTGCATTGCTAACCTGCAAGGGAGAAGTCAGTCACCCCTGAGAGCAAACCACAAGCGAGGAATGGAGGAGGAAAACCAGAAAGGCCACACGCGGGTTTTCCAAGACAGTGCTGACCCCCGACTGTCATCTCAGAGGTAGGCTTAGCAGGGGGCGCCCAAGTCCCATTTTATCTCCCCACACCCCCCAAAAAACAAAAACAACAACAACCAAAAACTGCTTCAAAAGTACAGAGGGGTAGGACACTCGGGCAAATCCAGCCAGCCACATGGGAATTCGCATATTCCCTTTTTCCTTGAGGGGAGAAGGGCAAACCATGGAAAAAAGGACCCCGCTGCCACCCATGGAACCAAGCCAAAGAAGCCCTGGGGGAACTCCGCTGCGGCCGATTCCTCGGAGGGAAGGCCCGCTCCGGGGCGTTCCTGGCACCCCCAGACACACAGACCCTTCCCACTTTCCTGGCCCAACCCCCCACAGCCCTTCCTGGACTGGGCGACAGCCCCTGGGCCTCCCGAGCGCGCCTGGCAACTCACTCTCCCTAGACTCGCACCCCGCCAGTCCACTTGACCCCACAAAACCTACTTTCAGAGCCGGGAGTGGTGGTGCACGCCTGTAATCCCAGCACTCAGGAGGCTGAGGCAGGAGGATCGTTGCGAGTTCGAGGCCCGCCTGGGCTACAAAGTGAGCTCAAGGCCAGCCTGAACTACGTAGCAAGACCCTGTCTCAAAAAGACAGACAGACACACAGACAGACAGACAGACAGACACACACACACACACACACACACCCCTACTTTCAGACTGCCCAGGTCTCTGCACCCCTTCCCTCGAGCCTCCCGAATCGCTGCCCAGACCTGGCCTCCTCCGCCACCCCGAATCCTCCCTGCCACTCGGGCCAGCCAGTCCCGCCACCTCCCAACCCAACCTCGGGTCCCCAACTCCCTCCGCGCGCCCCCTCAGCCACAGCCCCCCGCCCGCACACCGCCACCGCAGGCTCTAGGCTCCCGCTTAAAGCCGCCTCGGGTCCGCAGTCCGCCGAGCCTCTCTCAGGACCCCCTTCCCGCCTGAGCCCCCGAACCCCGACTCGACTCCCCACCGTCGCCTGAGCCCTCGCCGCGGCCACCAGGTCCCGAACCTCGCCCCGAGCGCCCCCACTGCCCGCGGGGTC
>NW_004955482.1:5852998-5858892 GCF_000276665.1 Chinchilla lanigera | reverse complement strand
CACCCTGGCGCGGCGGGGCGGGCGGACGTGACGTAGCGGGCGGCTGAGGCGGGTGGGAAGCGTGCGCGGCTGTGTCTGGGACGCTGGGGGCTTCAGAAGGATGGAAAAGGGGCCTGGGTCCGCGCTCGTGACGCATAACGCGGCTGTGACGTCACGGCGGTGCGGGCGAGTCTGCGTGATGTCATAAGGGCCTTTGTCTTTTATTTTGTACCGGCAATGGAACTCAGGACCTTGTTCTTGCCAGGCTGGTGCTGCGCTACTGCGCTATATCCCCGGCAAGAGCCTTGTTCTGCAAGGCAAAGAATCGTTAAGGTGGAAAGATACCTGGCAGCGGGAAGAAGGCACCGCAGCCTGTGTCAGCCCTCGTCCAGGGAACCTGAAAGAAGGGGACCTAATGGGGAAGTAATTCTAACTGCGTTTGGTTCCAGCCAGGTCATTCATTTAACAAATATTTGTTAAAGCTGATGTGTCCTAGTCACTGGGTTAATGGTTCTGTTTAAAACAAAAACGACCCCAGCCTGCGTGGAGGTAACAGACAGGGGACTCCAACAAACAAATACAAGAAACAGGAAAAATTGGTTAAACACGGGGAGAACTCAGAAGGAAATGGATGCCGAACTAGGAAGAGGAAGTCCTCCTTTAGAGAGAGTCACATAAGAGAGGCCTTCTCAGAGAAGACCGCGGCTAAGGCGACTTGAAGAAGGAGAAGGAAGAAGGAAGCCGGGCATGGTGGCACACTCCTGTAATCCCAGCACTTGGGAGGCTGAGGCAGGAGGATCGTTGCGAGTTCAAGACTAGCCTGGGCTACACAGTGAGCTCAAGGCCAGCCTGAACCACATAGCCAGACCCTGTCTCAAAAAGATTAAAAAAAAAAAAAAAAAGAAGAAGGAACCAGCCACCGTTCTCGGAGGGAGCTCGAGGCAGCAAGTCCAGCATGCGCAGAGGCCCAGAGACAGGACCAGCTTGGTACAACTCAAGAAGCGTAGCAGGCCGGGCGTGGTGGCGTACGTCTGTAATCCCAGTACTCGGGAGGCTGAGGCAGGAGGATCACTGTGAGTTCAAGACCAGCCTGGGCTACAAAGGGAGCTCAAGGCCAGCCTGAACTGCATAGTGAGACCCTGTCTCAAAAAGACAAAAAAAAAAAAAAAAAAAAGGAAGAAGCGTAGAAAGCCAGTGTGGCCCGAGCGCCACAATCCAGGACTGTGGTAAGCAGCCGGTGCGCCACTTCAGGGAAGGCGCCCCACGAACAGTGAGCCGCTCTGCGCGCATTGAGCGAATGACTCCGCCTCCCCGGCTCCCTGCGCGCCTCTGGAGATCAGGAGTGTGGGAACTCATCCTGCTTTGGACCTGCCGCAGTTCTAGTTGGAAGAAAACAAAGGCTGAGGCTAATCACTGCAGCCTCCTCGTTTCACACACGGGAAAACTGAGGCCCTGGGAGGAGGAGGTATTTTTCCCCCAAATCAAGTAATTGGCAGGTCCTCTGGCTCCTGGCCTGGGAGCTGCCGCGCTGGCATCTGCACACACTGACGTCGCATAAGTCGGCCCTGAACACAGTCAGGGCATTCAGTGGATGCTTATCGGCTGACTGCCCGGCTTTGTGTGTCGAGATGATGTGTCCCGGACTCCATCCGCAGGACATAAGGTCCGAAATGTGTCTGCCCATATATGCAGCCGGGCTCTGCTGATCCTCTGTCCATGTAGCTCCTTGGGCAGAGGAGATAGAATTGTAGCAAAAGGAAAGTCAGAGGAAGTACTTCATAATATCTGTAACCAAAAAGCTTCGTTTAGGGGCTGGGGATTTAGCTCAGCCGCAGAGCACCAGCCTGGCAAGCACAAGGTCGTGAGTTCGATTCCCAGTAACGGAAAAAACCAAAACCAACGACAACAAAAAAAGTTTCCTTTAGTTCCAAAAGGGCACTCATAGTTTTCTCCCTTTTCCCCCTTCCTTTTATTATTTTATTTATTTATTTACTTCTTTTTTGGAAACAGGGTCTCACTATGTAGCCCAGGCTGGCCTCAGACTTGCAGGGATCCTCCTGCCTCAGCCTCCTGAGTGCTAGGATTACAAGCCTGTGCTTCATGCCCTGCTCTTCTTCCTTTTTATGTATCCTATTTGGTCAAGAAAGATGACCCTGAGGAGAAAAGATCGTGATAAATAGGGAAGGGGATGGAGGAAGTTGTGTTTATTACACTCGGGGTAATAGTGGTTTTCGCCCTTCTCTCCAGGAAAAGAACAGACTGCCAGATGGAAAACTGAAGTTGTGTTTCCAGGAAATCCTAACCTGTGCCGTGTGAGATGTCCAGAAATTGCCCACAGGCCTCCAGAAGATGAGAGGAAGGGCAGAGCTCAGAGGGTTCAGAGGAAGGCGGCGATCTGGCCAAGGACGCATGCGGAGACGTGCCTGGTTTCCGAGCGCTGTGCCTGTCCCCACTCGCTGCTCCAGCGGAGTGACGCAGGTTCAAATCCCAGCCCCGCCAGATCCTCTCCGAGTCTTCTCAGACCTGTTTTCTGCTACTGCCTCCTCCAGCGCACACCGCTTCCTTTGTCAGACAGCAAGCCACAGAATAGCTTGTTTCTGCTGCTCAGAAAACTTCGCCTTGGAAAGTTGCTGCGAGGAGAAAAGAAGATCGGCGCTGGGCTCCCTGCAGTGGCATCAGACTTGCCATGGCAGCCCTGGCCGGGCTGGCAGCCGCTCTGAGAAGCGCGCTGGGCGGCTCGCTCCGTCTCCCGTCTTAGTGGGTGCCCAGGGCTAGTCGCTGAGGGGTCCAGGCCAGCGCGTGTGTGCCGGGGGAGACCGGCTCAGCGGGGCCGTTGTCGCTGAGCAGGGGCTCTCCTGTTACACAGTGTCAGGAGCTGCTGGGAAGGCACACTTTGAAAACAAACCGGAACCTTCCATAACCGGACCTGCAGACCCTCTGGCCTTGGGGTTAGAGTTCTTTCTCTCGGGGAGGAGCTGGGAGTGCCGCGGACTGAGGGGAAGCTGTCTGCGGTGCCCCGCGCCCCGGGGTGGGGTCGCGGCGGGTGAACAGCCGCGCCCTGCCTGACCTCACCGCCGCGGTCACCTCTGGAACGGTCACTGGCCTGCCCCAGATGACCTACGCACGACTCACCCGGAAGAAAAAAATGGGAAGCGGATGTATGGGGAAAAGCGGAGGTGGGTTATTTTGGTTTGGATTTCACACTTTTGGGATTTCTTTTGCCTTTCCTGCGGGTGGAGTGAATTGTTTCATACAAGAGAGAGACTGTAACACCCGGGTACTCGACAGGTTAAGGAATAAACATCCTGGCAGATGTGGAAGCTCATGGCCCTCACCCCACCTCCTGCTCCTTCCCCAGGGGTAGCTCCTGTCCTGGTTCATCAGTTTACCTGGTACGAATACACCCACCGGGTTTATAAGAAGAACAAGAATACATGTATATTCTGCCATTTGCTTTTTTAATCAGTGTTGGTTTTGTTTTTTGTTTTTTGAGACAGGGTCTCACTATGCAGTCCAGGTTGGCCTTGAACTCACCATGTAGACCAGGCTGGCCTCAAACTCCCATCGATCCTCCTGCCTCAGCCTCCTGCCACCACGGCCACGTCAGTGTTGTTTCTGAGATACAGGTTTGCTGACTTATATGGTTTAAAACATTTTTCTCATACCCGTATGATTATACAATTACGTTTGTTTATTTCTTTGTTTTGCGGGGCTGGGGATTGTAGTCCTGGGCCTTCACACTGAGCTACATCCCCACCCTCTTTTATTTTTAGCCAGTTGCTTTCTGAGTCAGTAAGTCATCTAGGCTGGGTCCAAACTTGTGATCCAAGTGTCTCAGCCTCCCAGACTCCTTCTCCTACAGGCACACAGCACCACACCTGACTGCACCTCTACACCTGTGTATGTACACGTAGATGTATGTGGATGGGTCATGGCACACAGTTGTCGTGTTTATATTCCGCTGAGTATGTATGGTAATTATTAATTCCTTTTTCTCTTGGTGGGACCATAGGGTATTTATGTTTCCAGCTTTATTTTAAATTGCCAAATCACTTTCCAAAATAGTTGTACTAATTATCACTGTTGTGATAAAATATACTTGAAACTTATTAACCATCATTTTAACCATTGTTAAGTGTACAGTTCGGTGGTACTCATGACATTGGCATGGTTGTACAACTATCACCACCATCCCCCGGGGGGGGGGTGTTGCACACACCTATAATTCTAGCACTTGGGAGGCTGAGGCAGGAGGATTGCCGTAAGTTCTAGGCCAGCATGGCCTACGTAGTGAATTCAAGGGCAGCCTGAACTACACAGTGAGACACTGACTCAAAAAAAAAACAGAAAGCAAAAATAAACTCCCCTAAACCTAAATTTATACTTTGAGCAAATTCATAGGAAATAAAAGTTTTTAGCCAGGCATGGTGGTGCACGCCTATAATCCCAGCACTTGGGAGGCTGAGGCAGGAAGATCATTACAAGATCGAGACCAGCCAAGGACCTCTGGATTGAGACCACTTTGAGGCCAGCCTGAACTGCATAGTGAGACCCTGTCTGGAAAAAAAAAAAGAAAGAAAGAAAGAAAAGTTTTATTTTGTTTTTAATAATATGCCATGAAACAGAGTAGTCCAGCCTTTTCACAGCCTGACTTTCTTTGCTCTTTGCTCTTTGCTTTTTGGTGGAGGAGCCGAGCCCAGGCCCCGGCCCACGCTAGGCACCAGCACCAACGAGCTACGGCCCCGGCCATTATTTCTCACTAATAACTAAAGAAAGAAAGGGGGCCTGGATCTTATTTTCTGTAGCTCTCACATCTATTTCACACCATTATTTCAAATAAAGAAGAAAGCTATTTTTATTCTTGGTGATACCCCATTCCACAGGGGGACAGCTACAAGATTAATTAACTTTTGCTTCCCTGAAGAGCAGTTTCTCAGGGGCTGGGGACATAGCTCAGAGGCACAGCACCTGCCTGATAAGTGCAAGGTTGTGAGTTCAATTCCCAGTACCAGAAAAAAAGGAAAAAAAAAAAAAAAAAGAGCAGTTTTTCCTGTAATCCCAGCACACAGAGGGCTGAGGCAGGAGGATGAACTACAGTGAGACCTTGTCTCAAAAAACCCCAAAAAGAGTAGTTTCTCAAGTCCCCTGGAAAGGACCCCATTTTGAAATCCCAGAACTTTGTTTTTTCAACAAAATGGCCATTAGAAAGTGGCCCTGCAAGCCAGGCCTGGTGGGACATGCCTGTAATTCCAGCACCAGGAGGCTGAAGCAGGAAGATCACTAAGAGTTGGAGGCCAGCCTGGGCTACATATGTGAGTTCAAGGCCAGCCTGAAACTGCATAGCAAAACCCTATCTCAAAGGCACACACACAAAAAAAAAAAATGGCCCTGTAATATCCTTTGGTTATTTTGCCTTAACACGACAGATAAACCCAGAAGCAATGAATGTTCTGCTCTCTGCATACAGACCAGGTATGGTGGTGCGCCTATAATCTCAGAAGTTGAGAGGCTGAGGCAGGAGGATCACAAGTTCAAGGTTAACCCAAGCTACATAATGAGTTTGAAACCAGCCTGAAGTACATAGCAAGACCCTGTCTCAAAAAACAAATCCACAAAAACAAATGTTGAGTTCATGCACCAAGGAATTAATTCAGCTCCAAAAATCACTTCCACCCCTGACAACACTGAAAAACCCAGCGCCGAGGATATAGCTCAGTGGCATAGCACCTGCCTGGCAAGCTCGAGGTCCTGAGTTCAATTCCAGGTAGAAACAAACAAACCTTGAAAAGCCCTCCCATGCAGGCCGTGGTTCTAACACTTGAAACGTTTTCTAGAGACACGGTTCCCAGGCGAAGGGGCTGCAGACTCTCTAGGGAGAACCCAGAAACTGAAACTCTCAAGGTGGTATTTTTAAA